>NC_053023.1:67923066-68107241 GCF_003073215.2 Triticum urartu | reverse complement strand
CTAAGCCGGCAATCTCATTTGTGATAAGAGCAAGCCTAGAGTACATTTCAGCAACACCTTCACCATCCTTCATTTTGAACTTGTCAAGTTGACTTTGAAGCACATCCAATTTGGATTCCTTGACGGAGTCGGTACCTTCGTGCATATCACTCATAGTATCCCAGCTTTCCTTTGCTTCGCTCGTATGTTGTGTGGAATTGTGAGCGGATAACAATTTCACACAGGAAACAGCTATGACCATGATTACGCCAAGCTATTTAGGTGAGACTATAGAATACTCAAGCTTGAGCGTTGTATTGCAGCATTTTCAACTCTTCTGCGGTGGCTTCACGGTTCGGTTCTTTCCCGTCAAAGAATTCACCTTGCAAGCCAATACACACAATAGCCCAAACAGCGGGGTTATGTCCAAGAATATGCATTTTCACCTTATGCTTCCAACTAGCAAAATTAGTGCCATCAAAGTAAGGACCTCTATGGTGATAATTTCCCTCGCTAGACGCCATACTCTCCTAGGTTGTGAAACCAAGGCTATGACCGCCAAAAGCTATGGAAATCAAAGAAAATGGAGACCAAAGCTCTGATACCACTTGTAGGATCAAAAGTATGTCTAGAGGGGGGTGATTAGACTACTTAACCAAATAAAAATCTAGCCTTTTCCCAATTTTAGTTCTTGGCAGATTTTAGCTATCTTAGCACAAGTCAAGCAATCTCCACACAATTCAAGCAAGCATGCAAAAGAGTATATGAGCAGCGGAAAGTAAAGCATGCAACTTGCAAAAATGTAAAGGGAAGGGTTTGGAGGATTCAAACGCAATTGGAGACACGGATGTTTTTGTCGTGGTTCCGATAGGTGGTGATAGCGTACATCCATGTTCATGGAGACTTCAACCCACGGAGGGTAACGGTTGCGCGAGTTCACGGAGGGCTCCACCCACGAAGGGTCCATGAAGAAGCAACCTTGTCTATTCCATCACGGCCGTCGCCCACGAAGAACTTGCCTCACTAGCAGTAGATCTTCACGAAGTATGCAATCTCCTTGCCCTTAAAAACTCCTTGGTTCAACTCCACAATCTTGTCGGAGGCTCCCAAGTGACACCTAGCCAATCTAGGAGACACCATTCTCCAAGAAGTAACAAATGGTGTGTTGATGATGAACTCCTTGCTCTTGTGCTTCAAATGATAGTCTCCCCAACACTCAACTCTCTCACAGGATTTGGATTTGGTGGAAAGAAGATTTGAGTGGAAAGCAACTTGGGGAAGGCTAGAGATCAAGATTCATATGGTTGGAATGGAATATCTTGACCTCAACACAAGTGTAGGTGGTCTCTCTCAGAAAATGTGTATTGGAAGTGTAGGTATGTTCTGATGGCTCTCTTCATGAATGAAGAGTGGGTGGAGGGGTATATATAGCCTCCACACAAAATCTAACCGTTACACACAATTTGCCAAACTCGGTGGGACCGAATGGTTAAACTCGGTCGGACCGATTCAGCAAACCTAGTGACCGTTAGGATTTTCGGTGGGACTGAGATGCAACTCGGTAGGACCGATATGGTTAGGGTTAGGGCATAACGTAATCTCGGTGTGACCGATTACACAAACTCGGTGGGACCAATTTTGGTAATAAGCTAACCAAAGAGTTGGTCAGGTAAACTCGGTGGGACCGATTCGCTCATCTCGGTGAGACCGAAGTGTTACAAAAGGGAAATACAGAGTTTACATTGCAATCTCGGTGGGACCGATCGCTCATCTCGGTAAGACCGAAACGTTACGAAGGGAAACAGAGAGATTACAATCCCATCTCGGTGAGACCAAGATCCCTATCGGTGAGACCGATTTGCCTAGGGTTTGTGGAGTGGCTATGACATTTGAAACTCGGTGGCGCCGGATAGAAAGAATCGGTGGGGCCGAGTTTGGCTTTTGGTTTAGGTCATATGTGGATGTGGGAAGGTAGTTGAGGATTTCGGAGCATATCACTAAGCATTTTGAGAAAGCAAGCCATTAAGCAACACCTCATCCCTCCTTGATAGTATTGGCTTTTCCTATAGACTCAATGTGATCTTGGATCACTAAAATATAAAATGTAAAGTCTTGAGCTTCAAGCTTGAGCCAAACTTTTTGTCCTTAGAATTTTGAGGGATCCACTTTCCTCATCCATGCCATGCCATTCATTGAGATTTTCCTGAAATATTAATCTTGGAATAATGTTAGCTCAATGAGCTATATGTTGTTAGGAATTACCAAAACCACCCAGGGATAGTTGCACTTTCACTCTCCTCGCCGTTCCTCCACCACCACTGCATTCCCCATGCTCCAGCGAGCCTTCTCGTGGCCTCGACCTCTCCTCTCCTCCATCGTAGCCCCCACATCACCAGCGACCGAAGCTCTGCTCCGCCGCACGCCCTGCTACGGCTGCTGCGAAGCTCGCCGGCGGCAGTAACCACCACCCCGAGATGCGCCTCCCCGTCCTGCGCATTTCGGTAGGTCGCACGACCCGAAAGATGGCCGGACCCGCCGGCGACCGCCATCGGGGCGACCTCCCCCCTCGGCCACGCTCGCTCCCGTGCGGGAGGAAGAAGAAGGCCAGGCTAGGCGAGCCCCACACCGTGCGACCCCACTTGTCGGCGAGAAGGTGATGCCAGGTCAGATAAGTGGAGACGCCCCCAGCCCTTTATGTTTTCCTTAGCCAAAGACGTATTTCCTAAAATAGGTTTTCTATTCTGTGGAAACGTATTTCCTCAAAGGCGCTTTCTCTTTTTTAGCTCAGCCGGCCGAAGTGTTTATTTTGTGAACGTTCACTTCTTTAGTTGCTTTTCTACCTAAAAAGCGAACGGCCACAACTTTGGGCTCGTAACTCCGAATGAGGTGATTCCAATGCTCAATTTCTCTGTTCGTCGAACCCTTTTAGATGGGACCATATTCTTGATGTTTTCACATTCTGAAAATGACCATTTTGCCCTTGCCCATAAACAGCCCCTTCCGAGAGAGAACTGTTTCTGAAAAATCTTTTCGCGATCGTTTCACACTTCTTCCCGGAGTATTTGTCGACCCCAGGCAAGCCAACCTCTTATCATGAGCCCCGAACTTGCATGTTGACTTTGCTTGCACCTTGTGTGTGTGTAGTTATAGTCACTCCTTACTGTTTTCATCTGTAGTTATTCTGTTATGATTATCATGCATGCTTATGTTTTCATAATATCTTTTGCCATGCTAATTAAAATGTTATTATTGATATTTCTTGGAATTTTAGGACTTATATATGGATGATTTTGTGCGTGACATGTGCCTTTGTATTCTTAGTGGCCATTATTATTGCTATGATGATTGTAATGCACCGTTGATATGCTAGTACTTGGTATTGTCATGTTCTTTATGCCATAGTTGTTCACTTGAGAAGTTCGGTATTTTATTGAAGCATTTGTATGATGCATGTGCATTTTGCATCCATGTTCATGATGATGGAGAAGCTAATAAATTGACTTAATAATATCAAACCTCCTCCGTCATCGATGGGATCGAGTCATAGTGCCACCAAATCGAACTTTTTCAGTGCAGCCACATTTTGCCTTACGGGAAGGCCTTAATGCGATCTATTGGCGTGCCTCTCGCCGGTGCCTCCAAAGAGGGAAGGTTATGGGAGCGCGCTACCCTGATCAGGTAGGCGGACCTAACCTTGTGTGCCCGCTGTTGAGATTTTGGTACCGTGTCCCCGTGTGGGACAGTTTAAATTTTGACCATGACGGTGGTCGTTGTGTCTTTGGTAGACACGGGGCCACCCAGGACTAGCCCAGTGGGGAGTGAGTCGGAGTGGTCGGAAGAGTGTGATGGTAGTATGTCGGTTTCGTCGAAATGCTGTTGGTCCACCCAAATGGGATGACAAGGCCATGGGTTCCATGGTGTGGGTACAGTGCGCTACCTCTGCAGAGTGTTTATGAAGTCTATTGATAGTAACACAGTTCATAGTAGGTCACACTATCAGGTCTTGGTTGAAATGGAGGATAAACCTGAAATAATTAAGTAAATTAATGTGATAACAAGAATGTGGTGATTTGGACTATGAGATAGTCGATATTTTGATATGATCACGAGACGAGGTATCGGTAAATGTTGGAGACCAATTGATGGTCATGGTTGTGATCGCCGGAAGGATCACTGTTGGAGACCAAGTGTTGGTCGTGGTTGTGATCGCCAGAAAGATCATCGCTTGGTTGCGAGGCAACCCGTTGGTAAGAGAATCTGAGGGACTCAGTGCATAAGTTTGGTTGCATTGCATGAGTAATACATGGTTATGTGCATTTAAGAACCATGGCAAAACAGAAGATGGCTGCATGAAGTTAACATGTTATGTCTGCATTAAATATGATCGGTAGTTTATTTTCAGCATAGTTTCATGATGACATGCCATGCTTGGATTGATTATGCCATGATTGAGATGATATGCTATGTTTTGCTATTGCCATGTTAGGAGCATGTTTTGATACGCCATGATAGTACTATGTTAGCAGATGCTATGATGTTGTTCGGGCTTAATTATCTTTAACATGCCATGTGTTAGTAATTGATATGAGATAGGTTGTTGCATGCACTTGGTTCTTGCCTTGTCTTCTACTTGTTTGGATGCTATGTATTTGGTTGTCTTGCAAGTACATTCAATGTACTGACTTGGCGTGTCATGCCAGTTTTGTAGGTCATACCCGAAGTGTTCTCTTGACCCATCGTGCTAGGTCGTAACCTTGCCAGTCCTATGAGTTGTGGAGCCCAGCCAGAGTCGTTATGTTGCCCAAACCAAGACTTCCGCCGCCATTTAAAGTGATTTCCGCTGCCATTTAAGTAGCATAAGGGCTATGCCAGATAATTGTATTTCATCAATGATGTAATCTTCTATACCTGTAATTGATGAATATTCTTGTACCTGGAATGCTGTATTATGGACTTGTCATGCGTCAGGTGTTATCCTGGGCTGACGCGCAAAGGCCCCTGCTCCATTGCGGATCGGGGTGCCATAATATGTAGGAACCAATATGAGCATCCAGGTTCCGCTATTGGTTATTGACCGGAGACGTGTCTCGGTCATGTCTACATAGTTCTCGAACCCGTAGGGTCCACATGCTTAAAGTTCTGTGATGATCGGTATTGTGAGTTTTTGTGTTTTGATGTACCGAAGGTAGTTAAGAATCCCGGATATGATCGCGGACATGATGAGGAGTCTCGAAATGGTCGAGACATAAAGATCTATATATTGGACGACTATGTTCGGACACCGGAAGTGTTTCGGGAGGTTTCAGACATATACCGGAGTACCGGGGGGTTACCGGAACCCCCCGGGGAGTATATTGGGCCTAATGGGCCCTAGTGGGAGAAGAGGAGGGGCGGACAGGGCAGCCACGTGCCCTCTCCCCCTCTAGTCCGAATTGGACAAGGAGGGGGGCAGCGCCCCCCTTTCCTTCTCTCCTTCTCTCCCTTCCTTCTCCTCTCCTACTCCTACTTGGAAGGGGGGAGTCCTACTCCCGGTGGGAGTAGGACTCCTCATGGGGCGTGCCATAGGAGGCCGGCTCCCTCCCCCTCCTCCACTCCTTTATATACGGGGAGGGGGGCACCCCTTGGAGACACAACAATTGATCATTTATCTCTTAGTCGTGTGTGGTGCCCCCCTCCACCATAATCCACCTCGGTCATATCGTAGCAGTGCTTAGGCAAAGCCCTACGTCGGTAGCTTCATCAACACCTTCACCACGTCATCGTGCTAACGAAGCTCTTCCCGGAAGCTCTACTAGATCGTGAGTTTGTAGGACGTCACCGAGCTGAACGTGTGCTGAACACGGAGGTGTCGTATGTTCGGTACTAAGGATCGGTCGATCGTGAAGACGTACGACTACATCAACCGTGTTTTCATAACGCTTCCGCTTACCGTCTACGAGGGTACGTAGGCGACACTCTCCCATCTCGTTGCTATGCATCACCATGATCTTGCGTGTGCGTAGGAATTTTTTTGAAATTACTACGTTCCCCAACAGTGGTATCCGAGCCAGGTTTATGCGTAGATGTTATATGCACGAGTAGAAACACAAGTGAGTTGTGGGCGATACAAGTCATACTGCTTACCAGCATGTCATACTTTGGTTCAGCGGTATTGTTGGATGAAGCGGCCCGAACCGACATTACGCGTATGCTTACGTGAGACTGGTTCTACCGACGTGCTTTGCACATAGGTGGCTGGCGGGTATCAGTTTCTCCAACTTTAGTTGAACCGAGTGTGACTACCCCCGGTCCTTGTTGAAGGTTAAAACAACACTAACTTGATGAACTATCGTTGTGGTTTTGATGCGTAGGTAAGAACGGTTCTTGCTCAGCCCGTAGCAGACACGTAAAACTTGCAACAACAAAGTAGAGAATGTCTAACTTGTTTTGCAGGGCATGTTGTGATGTGATATGGTCAAGGCATGATGCTATATTTTATTGTATGAGATGATCATGTTTTGTAACGGAGTTATCGGCAACTGGCAGGAGCCATATGGTTGTCGCTTTATTGTATGAAATGCAATCGCCATATAATTGCTTTACTTTATCACTAAGCGGTAGCGATAGTCATAGAATGTGGCACCCCGATCCGCATGGGGCAGGGGGGCTTCGTACGTCAGCCCAGGATAACACCGGACACACGACAGGTCCATAATACAACATTCCAGGTACAATAATATTCATCAAATACATGTGCATAAGCTTACATCATTGATGAATACAATCATCTGGCATAGCCCTACGCTATTTAAATGGCAGCGGAAGTCTATTAAAAATGGCGGCGGAAGTCTTGATTTGGCAGCATAACAACTCTGGTTGGGCTCCACAACTCACAGGACTAGCAAGGTTACGGCCTAGCACGACGGATCAGGACAACAACTCGGGTACGACCTACAAAACTGGCATGACACGCCAGGTCAGTACATTGAATGTACTTGCAAGACAACCAAATACATAGCATCCAACCAAGCAGAAGACAAAGCAAGACCCGAGCGCATGCAACAACCTATCTCATATCAATTACTAAACATGGCATGATAAAAATCAACTAAGCATGAACAAAAATCATAGCATCTGCTAACATGGCAATAACATGGCATATCAGATCATGCTTCTAACATGGAAAAGGCAAAACATATCATATCAGCTTAGTCATGGCATAAATTAACATATCAATCAAAGCATGGCATAGCATCATGAAATTATGCTAAAAATAAACTACCAATAATATCCAATTGCAGACATGGCATGTTAACCTTATACAATCATCTTCTGTTCTGCCTTGGTTTTTAAATGCAACCTATTACTCATGCAATGCAGCTCAACTTGTACACCAAGTCACGCGGACTCTCTTACCAACGGGTTGCCTCGCAACCGAACGGTGATCTTTCCGGCGATCACAACCACGACCAACCCTTGGTCTCCAACACTCACCGAGACCTCGTCTCGTGATCGTATCAAAACATCGTCGTGACTTCTCACGACCAGCACCATATTTTTGTTATCACAAATTTATTTACCAACTTAATTATTTCAGGTTTATCCTCCATTTCAACCAAGACCTGATAGTGGGACCTACTACGAACTGTTGCTATCGATAGACTTAATATACACTCTGTAGAGGTAGCACACTGTACCCACACCACGGAACCCATGGCCTCGCACTCCCATTTGGGTGGACCAACGGCATTCCGACGAAACCGACCTACTGCCATGACACTCTCCCGGCCACTCCGACCCACTCCCAATTGGGCTAGTCCTGGGTGGCCCCGTGTCTACCAAAGACACACCGACCACCGTCGTGGCCAAAACGTCCCTCACGGGGACCGGTACCAAAAATTTAACAACGGGCACACAAGGTTATGTCTGCCTACCTGATCAGGTTAAGCATGCCCATAACCTTCCCTAGTTGGAGGCACCAACGAGAGGGACGACAATAGATCGCATTAAGGCCTTCCCACAAGGCAAATGTGGCTGCACTGAAAAAGTTTGATTTGGTGGCACTATGACTCGACCCCATCGATGACGGAGGAGGTTTATCATTATTAAGTCATTTTAATTCCTTCTCCATCATCAAGAACATGAATGCAACAATGAGCATGAAGCATACAAATGCATGAACAAAATATTGAACTTCTCAAGTGCACAACTATAGCATAAAGAACATGACAATACCAGGGAATAGCATATCAAAGGTGCATTACAATCCTCATAACATTTTATAACGATGACATGCAAATAAAGTAGAGTAGTGACATGGCACTATTAATGATAACATTTTAATTAGCATGGCAAAGATATCAAGAAAATATAAGCATGCATGATAAGCATAATGGAATAACTGCAAACGAAAACAATAAGAACCAACTGCAACTACACACACAAGGTGCAAGCAAAGTCAACATGCAAGTTTGGCACTCATGATAAGAGGTTGGCTTGCCTGGGGGTCGACATATACTCCGGAAAGAAGTGAGAAACGATCGCGGAAAGATTTGCCGGAAACAGTTCTCTCTCGGAGGGGGCTGTTTACGGGCAAGGGCAAAATGGTCATTTTCACTGGGTGAAAATATTATGAACATGACATCAACAGAACGGGCTCGACGAAACAAAGACGTGGGCTTTGGAATCACCTGATTCGGAGCTACGGGTAAAAAGATATGACTGTTTAACTACCAGGGACCTATCGGTAAAGAAAATCATTACAAACTGGGCCCTGGCAGAAAAACAGATCGCGTCTTTCTCAGAAAGATGCTTTCCAGAGAGGAAAGCGCATTCTATCACGAAGAAGAGGAAGAATACGCTTTCGGCGACTGAAAGCGCACTTCCTGAAATATGCTTTCGCGTACGGAAAGCGGCTGCGCGGCGGGGCGTCGCCACTTATCCACGCTGGCACTGGGCCAGGCCCGTCGGTCGCTGAAAGGTGGGGCCGCGCGAGGAGGGGCCCGCCTGGCCTAGCTTCTTCCTCCTCCCGCTCGACGCGCGCCTGGCCGAGTGGGAACGCCAGCCTCGACGGCGCTCGCCGGCGCGTCCGGCCACGGTAGGCGACGGGCGACCTACCCACGGGTTCAGGAGGAGGAGGCGCACCCCGGGGTAGTCTCCGTTGCCGGCGACGGGCACTGGACAGGGAGCCACCCGGCCCGCGGCGGAGAGGGGCTTCGGCCTCCGGTGGACACGGGGCTCCGGTGGGGGACACGGACGGGCGAGGGGTCGGGAAGGGCCGCCGGAGAGTGGCGCATCTAGTGGAGGGTTCGGACGGGGCATGGGACGGCTGGAGGGAGGGGTTTGGCACGGAGGCCGAGCGATGGGCTCGCCAGAAATCCGAGTGCTCCGGCGAGGGCTTTGGTCGGGCTCGGGCACTGGAGTGTTCTGGCGGGAGGGGGAGGGGTTTGAGAGAGCTGGCTTGCTCGGGGAGGGTCGCAGACGGGCTATAAATAGCCGAGGCGGGGAGCACCGAGCTGGTCACCGCCGAGCGAGTCCAGCCACGGCTCTGTCGGCCGCAGTAGTCACGGGGGCGCACGGGAAGGCGATGAGGAGGGTGAGAACGAGCGCCAGAGGCTCACGGAGACGAGCAAGGCTCGAGAACAAGAGGAGGAAGCGAACATCGGCGAGGAAAGAGGACGAGCCCACGGGCACGCACTGTTCGAGCGTTGGCACGGCTCACCGAAGAAGAAAACGAAGGGGGCCAGAGGTCTAGAGGGAAGAGGACGCCGAGAGGGAACTGTTGGGCTTTAAAGGCGAGGCCAGAGACGGCCGGAGCAGCGCTGCCGACGAGAACAGTGGCTAGACCACCGTTTTGGCTGGCTGCCCCCGTAGTCACCACTGACATGGCGCTCTCTGGGGCTTTTACTGATGTAAGTTCATGTCTACCGCGTAGTCCTTCCAGCGTGGAGTATTACCATGGTAAGGAAACGGGCAGAGACAAACTGATCTGAGTAAAGCGATCTCCAGAAGTTTGTTGTTGCAAACTTGGCCACACACCAAAGGTTAAACCGGACAGGGTAAAAGGTAAAAATGTTGTCTAGGAGGCTTAGGGTAGAAAGGACTATGGTGCTGGGAGTTTTGAGGTAAAAATGGACAACTATTTACCATAGTTGCTGTACAACCACCAAATCTGACCCAGAAACTGAATCATGATGAAGCACTCACTAGGAGTGATGGATTAGGATAAAACTTGGCAAATCTTGATGATTTGTACATACAATGATGCTGTAAAAATTTCATACCAAATGGACTCACCAAAATGGTACTTCCTTCACAGCTATCATTTCTGTCCAAAAACTTCAGAAAAATCCTCAGGGCAATTGGCTAGATGAAATGAGCCCAAATCTTGATAGCTTATATGGATATTAGAAGCCCTGGGAATATTTTCATCCATAATGGAGCAAGATAAAATGCACTTGCATCACAAACTGAAAAATTGGACAGAAACCAAGCATTGCTCCTTTGCTCACATAGTTCAATGAAATGAACTGAAATTGGGTGGAGGCTAATGATTTGAGACACTTGAGAGGATGGAAAAGTTTCATCCCATTTGTAAACTCTATGAAGGTACTTCCTTAACAAAGTTACATTCTGGTTAGAAACTTTGAAAAATTGCACAAGGAGCTAGGATGAGGGGATTGAGCTCATATTTGGAATTCATAGGTTATTTAACAATGTTAATCACCCTGCCAAATTATAGCTCAATTGGAGTTAGGAATACAGCACTTCCTTTGCAAAATTTCAGAGAAGGCAGAAACTTGCATTGGATCATGTGCCAAATTTTTGAACTGAGGAACATGATATTAGGATGGAAATAGTGATTATATAGCAAGGAAAAGCTCCACAATTTATGTGGGGATTTTCTCTACTATAAAAATAGTAGTTCCTTTGGAAATTGGCAGAAATGCAATATTGGCATTAAATAGGAAAAGGCAATTTTTCCTTATTTAATTCTGGTCAATATACTTGCCAGAGCTTGGATTAGGCATAAGTATCAACTCCACCAATCCTCATGAATTTAGGAGATGGCTAGCTATGCCTTTGGATTTTATTCCTCAAAAAGGCAAGAAAAGGAATAAATCATAATTCAAAAATATTGCATGGGACTTAGCAATATTTTTGCATATCCAAGGTTCAAAAAGGTAGAGTGGTCTCTGGGAACAAATGGAATGATCAACAGATCAAGGAAAATGATGGCTCCTTTGTAATTACAAAGGGCATATCCAAATTCCAAAAATTTGGAATTAGGGTTTGAAAGGATTTGAGCTGATGCAAATGAGGGCTTGCCCACTGAAAAAGACATGAACAAAGTTTTTAAAGGTTGGAAATGACAAAATTTCTCAGAGTCATCCAGCAAACTCAGGAGAAAATTTTGAAGATGAGTGCCAGGAAGGAATAATAGCACAAAAATTGATAACCAAATTTTGGGGCTGTTACATAGAAGCAATAGTTGGCGAGACGACAACGATGCTACGATGGAGATCAAGGTGTCGCGCCGGTGACGATGGTGATCATGACGGTGCTTTGGAGATGGAGATCAAAGGCACAAGATGATGATGGCCATATCATATCACTTATATTGATTGCATGTGATGTTTATCCTTTATGCATCTTATTCTGCTTTGATTGATGGTAGCATTATAAGATGATCTCTCACTAAAAATTTCAAGGTACAAGTGTTCTCCCTGAGTATGCACCATCGCAAAAGTTCGTCATGCCGAGACACCACGTGATGATCGGGTGTGATAAGCTCAACGTTCTTATACAACGGGTGCAAGCCAGTATTGCACACGCAGAATACTCAGGTTAAACTTGACGAGCCAAGCATATACAGATATGGCCTCGGAACACTGAGACCGAAAGGTCGAGCGTGAATCATATAGTAGATATGATCAACATAGTGATGTTCACCATTGAAAACTACTACATTTCACGTGATGATCGGTTATGGTTTAGTTGACTTGGATCACGTGATCACTTAGATGATTAGAGGGATATCTATCTAAGTGGGAGTTCTTAAGTAATATGATTAATTGAACTTAAATTTATCATGAACTTAGTACCTAATAGTATTTTGCTTGTCTATGTTGTTGTAGATAGATGGCCCGTGTTGTTGTTCCGTTTAAATTTAATGCGTTCCTTGAGAAAGCAAAGTTGAAAGATGATGGTAGCAATTACACGGACTGGGTCCGTAACTTGAGGATTATCCTCATTGCTGCATAGAAGAATTACATCCTGGAAGCACCGCTGGGTGCCAGGCCTGCTGCAGATGCTACTGATGACGTTAAGGACATCTGGCAGAGCAAAGCTGATGACTACTCGATAGTTCAGTGTGCCATGCTTTACGGCTTAGAACCGGGACTTCAACGATGTTTTGAACATCATGGAGCATATGAGATGTTCCAGGAGTTGAAGTTGATATTTCAAGCAAATTCCCGGATTGAGAGATATGAAGTCTCCAATAAGTTCTACAGCTGCAAGATGGAGGAGAATAGTTCTGTAAGTGAACATATACTCAGAATGTCTGGGTACTGCAATCACTTGATTCAACTAGGAGTTAATCTTCCGGATGATAGTGTCATTGACAGAATTCTTCAATCACTTCCACCAAGCTACAAGACCTTCGTGATGAACTATAATATGCAAGGGATGGATAAGACAATTCCCGAGCTCTTCGCAATGCTAAAGGCTGCAGAGGTAGAAATCAAGAAGGAGCATCAAGTGTTGATGGTCAATAAGCCCACCAGTTTCAAGAAAAAGGGTAAAGGGAAGAAGAAGGGGAACTTCAAAAAGAACGGCAAACAAGTTGCTGCTCAAGAGAAGAAACCCAAGTCTGGACCTAAGCCTGAGACTAAGTGCTTCTACTGCAAACAGACTAGTCACTGGAAGCGGAACTGCCCCAAGTATTTGGCAGATAAGAAGGATGGCAAGGTGAACAAAGGTATATGTGATATACATGTTATTGATGTGTACCTTACGAGAGCTCGCAGTAGCACCTGGGTATTTGATACTGGTTTTGTTGCTAATATTTGCAACTCGAAACAGGGACTACAGATTGAGAGAAGATTAGCTAAGGACGAGGTGACGATGCGTGTGGAAAATGGTTCCAAAGTCGATGTGATCTCCGCCGGCATGCTATCTCTACATCTACCTTCGGGATTAATTTTAGACCTGAATAATTGTTATTTGGTGCCAGCGTTAAGCATGAACATTATATCTGGATCTTGTTTGATGCGAGACGGTTATTCATTTAAATCTGAGAATAATGGTTGTTCTATTTATATGAGTAATATCTTTTATGGTCATGCACACTTGAAGAGTGGTCTATTTGTCTTGAATCTCGATAGTAGTAATACACATATTCATAATGTTGAAGCCAAAATATGCAGAGTTGATAATGATAGTGCAACTTATTTGTGGCACTGCCGTTTAGGTCATATTGGTGTAAAGCGCATGAAGAAACTCCATACTGATGGACTTCTGGAATCACTTGATTATGAATCACTTGGTACTTGCGAACCATGCCTCATGGGCAAGATGACTAAAACTCCGTTCTCCAGAACAATGGAGCGAGCAACAGATTTATTGGAAATCATACATACAGATGTATGTGGTCCAATGAATATTGAGGCTCGCGGTGGGTATCGTTATTTTCTCACCTTCATAGATGATTTGAGCAGATATGGGTATATCTACTTAATGAAACATAAATCTAAAACATTTGAAAAGTTCAAAGAATTTCAGTGTGAAGTGGAAAATCGTCGTAATAAGAAAATAAAGTTTCTACGATCTGATCGTGGAGGAGAATATTTGAGTTACGAGTTTGGTCTACATTTGCAACAATACGGAATAGTTTCGCAACTCACGCCACCCGGAACACCACAGCGTAATGGTGTGTCCGAACGTCGTAATCGTACTTTACTAGATATGGTGCGATCTATGATGTCTCTTACTAATTTACCGCTATCGTTTTGGGGTTATGCTTTAGAGACAGCTGCATTCACGTTAAATAGGGCACCATCAAAATCCGTTGAGATGACGCCTTATGAACTGTGGTTTGGAAAGAAACCAAAGTTGTCATTTCTTAAAGTTTGGGGCTGCAATGCTTATGTGAAAAAGCTTCAACCTGATAAGCTCGAACCCAAATTGAAGAAATGTGTCTTCATAGGATACCCAAAGGAAACTATTGGGTACACCTTCTATCACAGATTCGAAGGCAAGACATTTATTGCTAAGAATGGATCCTTTCTAGAGAAGGAGTTTCTCTTGAAAGAAGTGAGTGGGAGGAAAGTAGAACTTGATGAGGTAACTGTACCTGCTCCCTTATTGGAAAGTAGTTCATCACAGAAACTGGTTCCTGTGACACCTACACCAATTAGTGAGGAAGCTAATGATAATGATCATGAAACTTCAGATCAAGTTACTACCGAACCTCGTAGGTCAACCAGAGTAAGATCCGCACTAGACTGGTACGGTAATCCTGTTCTAGAATTCATGTTACTTGACCATGATGAACCTACGAACTATGAAGAAGCAATAGTGAGCCCAGATTCCGCAAAATGGCTTGAGGCCATGAAATCTGAGATGGGATCCATGTATGAGAACAAAGTGTGGACTTTGGTTGACTTGCCCGATGATCGGCAAGCCATCGAGAATAAATGGATCTTCAAGAAGAAGACTGACGCTGGCAGTAATGTTACTGTCTACAAAGCTCGACTTGTTGCAAAAGGTTTTCGACAAGTTCAAGGGGTTGACTACGATGAGACTTTCTCACCCGTAGCGATGCTTAAGTCTGTCCGAATCATGTTAGCAATTGCCGCATTTTATGATTATGAAATTTGGCAAAATGGATGTCAAAAATGCATTCCTGAATGGATTTTTGGAAGAAGAGTTGTATATGATGCGACCAGAAGGTTTTGTTGATCCAAAGGGTGCTAACAAAGTGTGCAAGCTCCAGCGATCCATTTATGGACTGGTGCAAGCCTCTCGGAGTTGGAATAAATGTTTTGATAGTGTGATCAAAGCATATGGTTTTATACAGACTTTTGGAGAAGCCTGTATTTACAAGAAAGTGAGTGGGAGCTCTGTAGCATTTCTAACATTATATGTGGATGACATATTGTTGATTGGAAATGATATAGAATTTCTGGATAGCATAAAAGGATACTTGAATAAGAGTTTTTCAATGAAAAACCTCGGAGAAGTTGCTTATATATTGGGCATCAAGATCTATAGAGATAGATCAAGACGCTTAATTGGACTTTCACAAAGCACATACCTTGATAAAGTTTTGAATAAGTTTAAAATGGATCAAGCAAAGAAAGGATTCTTGCCTGTGTTACAAGGTGTGAAGTTGAGTAAGACTCAATGCCCGGCCACTTCAGAAGATAGAGAGAAAATGAAAAGTGTTCCCTATGCTTCAGCCATAGGCTCTATCATGTATGCAATGTTGTGTACCAGACCTGATGTGTGCCTTGCTATTAGTTTAGCAGGGAGGTACCAAAGTAATCCAGGAGTGGATCACTGGACAGCGGTCAAGAACATCCTGAAATACCTGAAAAGGGCTAAAGCTATGTTTCTCGTTTATGGAGGTGACAAAGAGCTCGTCATAAATGGTTACGTCAATGCAAGCTTTGACACTAATCCGGCCAATTGTAAATCGCGAACCAGATACGTGTTTATATTGAACGGTGGAGCTGTTAGTTCGAGCAGTTCTAAACAAAGCATCATGGCAGGATCTACGTGTGAAGCGGAGTACATAGCTGCTTCGGAAGCATCAAATGAAGGAATCTGGATGAAGGAGTTCATATCCGATCTAGGTGTCATACCTAGTGCATCGGGTCCAATGAAAATCTTTTGTGACAATACTGGTGCAATTGCCTTGACAAAGGAATCTATATTTCACAAGAGAACCAAGCACATCAAGAGACGCTTCAATTCCATCCGGGATCAAGTCCAGGTGGGAGACATGGAGATTTGCAAGATACATACGGATCTGAATGTTGCAGACCCGTTGACTAAGCCTCTTCCACGAGCAAAACATGATCAGCACCAAGACTCCATGGGTGCTAGAATCATTACTTTGTAATCTAGATTATTGACTCTAGTGCAAGTGGGAGACTGAAGGAAATAAGCCCTAGAGGCAATAATAAAGTTATTATTTATTTCCTCATATCATGATAAATGTTTATTATTCATGCTAGAATTGTATTAACCAGAAACATAATACATGTGTGAATACATAGACAAACATAGTGTCACTAGTATGCCTCTACTTGACTAGCTCGTCGATCAAAGATGGTTGAGTTTCCTAGCCATAGACATGAGTTGTCATTTGATTAACGGGATCACATCATTAGGAGAATGATGTGATTGACATGACCCATTCCGTTAGCTTAGCACTTGATCGTTTAGTTTACTGCTATTGCTTTCTTCATGACTTATACATCTTCCTATGACTATGAGATTATGCAACTCCCAATTACCGGAAGAACACTTTGTGTGCTACCAAACGTCACAATGTAACTGGGTGATTATAAAGGTGCTCTACAGGTGTCTTTGATGGTGTTCGTTGAGTTGGCATAGATCGAGAATAGGATTTGTCACTCCGATTGTCGGAGAGGTATCTTTGGGCCCTCTCGGTAATGCACATCACTACAAGCCTTGCAAGAAATGTGACTAATGAGTTAGTTACAGGATGATGCATTGCGGAACAAGTAAAGAAACATGCTAGTAATGAGATTGAACTAGGTATTGAGATACCGACAATCGAATCTCGGGCAAGTAACATACCGATGACAAAGGGAACAACGTATGTTGTTATGCGGTTTGACCGATAAAGATCTTTGTAGAATATGTAGGAACCAATATGAGCATCCAGGTTCCGCTATTGGTTATTGACCGGAGACATGTCTCGGTCATGTCTACATAGTTCTCGAACCCATAGGGTCCACACGCTTAAAGTTCTGTGACGATCGGTATTATGAGTTTTTGTGTTTTGATGTACAAAAGGTAGTTCGGAGTCCCGGATATGATCACGGACATGACGAGGAGTCTCGAAATGGTCGAGATGTAAATATCGATATATTGGACGACTATGTTCGGACACCGGAATTGTTTCGGAAGGTTTCAGACATATACCGGAGTACCGGGGGGTTACCGGAACCCCCCGGGGAGTATATTGGGCCTAATGGGCCCTAGTGGGAGAAGAGGGCGGCAGCCAGGGCGGCGGCCAGGGCAGCCGCGCGCTCCCTCCCCCTCTAGTCCGAATTGGACAAGGAGGGGGCGGCGCCCCCCTTTCCTTCTCTCCTTCCCTCCCTTCCTTCTCCTCTCCTACTCCTACTTGGAAGGGGGGAGTCCTACTCCCGGTGGGAGTAGGACTCCTCATGGGGCGCGCCATAGGAGGCCGGCCCCCTCCCCCTCCTCCACTCCTTTATATACGGGGAGGGGGGCACCCCTTGGAGACACAATAATTGATCATTGATCTCTTAGCCGTGTGCGGTGCCCCCCTCCACTATAATCCACCTCGGTCATATCGTAGCAGTGCTTAGGCGAAGCCCTGCGTTGGTAGCTTCATCAACACCGTCACCACGCTGTCGTGCTGACGAAGCTATTTCCGGAAGCTCTACTGGATCATGAGTTCACGGGACGTCACCGAGCTGAACGTGTGCTGAACCCGGAGGTGTCATACATTCGGTACTGAGGATCAGTCGATCTTGAAGACGTACGACTACATCAACCGCGTTGTCATAACACTTCCACTTACGGTCTATGAGGGTACATAGATGACACTCTCCCATCTCATTGCTATGCATCACCATGATCTTGCGCGTGCGTAGGAATTTTTTTGAAATTACTACGTTCCCCAACATACTGTGCCTAGTTTAATTAAAAATTGGGAAAGAAATATATCCCAAACTAGTAGTTGGTCGGCCCACGTTGTTAACAACGTGTGTGTTACCTCGCTTTTCCGGGCGTTGAGGGTGGAATAGGAGCACTTCTTGTTGGCTGGGAGAGCTTAACCACTTTTGCTAAGGCTCAGCAACCCATACGCTAAAACAATCCACATTTCAACCTCCAACTAACCATTGGGTTCGATTTACTACCCTCAACTCCGAAACCGGTCTAAATACACCCTCAGCTTACCATAAGGTTTGAAAAACAACGAGGTCTCCGTTTGGACCAAGTAAGCCGGTTTTACCAAAGTCAATGTTAACTTGACATATCAACTAGGGGCTGAATTGTATTTTCATTGTAATTTCGACTTCATTTATCAAAAAAGAGCGAAACTTTCCTAGAATGATCATCATATTAGTGTTCGTTTCAGAGAATGTTTCCTCGACACTTTTTTTGTTTGAAAATTTGGTTGAAAATGAAAATTGATGAATCTCTCAATCTTCTAATCCAAACTTGATGATATTTTTGCACAGCACCAAACATATTGTCCAATAATTTGGAGAAATTCCATCAAGTTTGGAGTCCCAGATTGAGAGATTCGTCATTTTTTATTTTCAGTCAAATTTTGGCCAAAATTTTGACCCCCAGAAAATGTGTCCAAAATTTTATGATTTTGTACACAACACCAACCATATTTTTTCTTGTAATCTAGAAAATTGTCATCAAGTTTGGAGTAGATATTTATGGTGTTTTCATTTTCAATCAGTTTTTGTCCAAAATTTTGAACCAAAAAAAGTGTCCAGAAAGAAGTTTGAAAAATCTCAAAATTGTAAACTGATATGACGATCGTTATGGGTAATTTCATATGTCTTTGCCAAACCAATTAAAAATTATAAGGAAAATACCAATTCAACCCCTAGTTGGCATGCCCAGGCAGCATCGACTTCAGTCTGAACTGGTTGATTTGGTCAAAACTGAGACTCGGGTTGTTTTTGAACCTTGTGGTAAGCTGAGGGTGCATTTCGACTGGTTTCAAAGATGAGTGTTGTAATTCAAACCGATTGGGTAGCTGGGGGTTGAAATGTGGACTTTGCTCCAAAAAAACAGACTCAGCAACCCATGCGACTTGGAATTATCGGTGCATGTTTTATGGCGCAAGTATAATGACTTGCAATATCTCATTCGGGTGGAAGGACACAATAATTGTGATGATCATTAAGGCTAATTCTTTAGAGCACGTAACTCAATATCTCCTTATAAGTCTTTGCAATGTTTTTATAGCGTGGTCTAAAATGTTTGTTGTTTATATTAGATTTATTTTTACATAACTGATTAGGCTAGCATATAGTGTTTCTGTCCCATGTACATTGATTACTCGCAATGTCCTAGTAAAATTAATGCTTTCACAAAATAAAGAATAAAAGAGATAAGAAAGAAGTCGTGTGTGCAGTAAAACTAGACATGTACAAAGCTTATGATCATGTTGAATGAGATTTCGAAGCAACTGACGCTCAAGCTTAGGTTCCATGCAAACTAGGTCACTTTGATTATGCATTGTGTGTCCACTATGGAGTACAAGGTTTGTTTTTATTCAAAAGAGGTGTGATAGCTATTCCTTCATAGGTGTCAACTGCGGCTTTAGGAGAATATTTCAATATTGTCTGCCACTACGAAAAGGGAAAATAAAAATGAGAAGACATCATAGTAGTTAGAATAAAGTCGATGTGTTGCATGCAGGGCCAATCCTGAGATTTCAAGGGCCCTGGGCAAGACAACATAAAGGGGCCCTAAAACCACATAAAATTTTGAGTAATTCTTTTTCATATTCTGATTGCAAAGAAATACTCAAAACACCAACTTATGTTGCCTTGTCATCTCAATTATCAAAATAATCAGTGTCATAAATATTAACAGTAAAAGTTGTCAGTCGACACCCATTTTTTGTACGTAATATTGTTATTAGGTTAATTAGTAGCACTTTCGTGATTACTCAATATATTCTCATCCTACATTTGTTCGATAGGTTGTTCTTCAACCGTAACTAAAGCTAATTCCTTTGAAATCCCGAGTAGTAGAAGTACTCATTTATGTTCTAAAAAATATCAATAGCTCCTTTCAGGGACACAATCAACACAATACATGTTTTTTGTCCTTACTAGATGGATACTAGCAATCTTTCTATTAGCACACAAACTATCAAACAAGAAATTAAGAAGACTTCTAAATAAATAAAAATGCTAAGAACTGTAGGGAACACGGTACCTGGGTGGCTAGAAAATTAGAAATTGCAAGACTTTGCTACTGCCCAATCAACACAAGAATCCAAAGTGTGAGAAAGAGATATGTAAGAGGATGATTTTCACAGACGAATGAAAGATACAATAAAATAAAACTAGGGGATTTGTGTTGAAGAGGAGGTTAATGGGAATCTGAAAAATTGGAATACCTTATCGTGTTCAACAGTAGAAAATCAAAATTAGACGACGCGGGCGGGTGGCCGTCGACCTTGGCATGGCTGATTTATTGTCTATTCGGGAAGAGAAGGAATAGAAGCTGAGAAGACTCCGCTGTACGCGTGCGGCAAGCAGGGGAGTAATCAATCTTTTCCATAAGATCCCACGATGGACGAGAAGTAAACGATCTGTAAAATCCTTTTCCTTTTTTTGAGAATCTATGGATCTGTTACATGGCTTACGCACGTATAGGAAACCAGGCCATCAAGGGCCCCTTCGCACTCGGGGGCCTGGGGCGGCCACCCCCTATGCCCCCCCCCCCCCGGTCGGCCCTGGTTGCATGTTTTATGGCATGTCACCTGGGCTGAAGAGAGATTCTCATATCCAACAAACTGATAACTAGTTGAGCAATGCTTATTGCGTCCTTTTGTTTTCTTCTATTTCATATCCACGCGTATGTATATTGGTTCCCTATAGGGAGCTGACTTGAAACTACCCTTAGGCATGAAGGTGACAACAATGTTTACTGTTGTTCTGAGGTGTACCTATCAGAGACTCAGAGTAGCTATAGTCTTATAGAATTTTAGAGTACTATTGTTATTACTATCATATCATGCTTGCCTGCACTGTCAGCACGAGTAGTTTGGTCCAGTAAATACATCAGTCTCTAATGTCTGTTCAGCTACTTTTTTCTCTGAATTTGGTCCAGTAGTATTGTTATCACTCTCTCTACGTCACGAACAGAATGCAGGCAAGCGTACAGCATGCCCCCCTTCCATGAGCGATGGTGCATCTTCTCATTTTGGTTAGCGATGTTCACGTCTAATAATTAAGGCCTCAAACTCCGGCGCGCTAGCTCTCCCTATCGACCAAGCCCTTCCTTGCCCCATGCTTCAATATGCAGACAACACCCTGATTGTCCTCCCTGCTGATCCAGTCTAACTTCATAATCTGAAAGGCTTGCTAACCCAGTTCTCAGCTGCTACCGGTCTCACTACCAACTTTCACAAGAGTAATTTCGCTCCTATCCATGTGTATCAAGAACTTTCGCTCATCTTGCGGCTATTCTTGGGTGCCCGTTGCTTCTCCCCCCCCCCCCAACGTACCTTGGCATGCCGTTATCTACTTCAAAATTGAATCTCTCAGCGTTCTTCTTCATCATCGATGAAGTGGAGAAACGTCTGGCAGGTTAGCGCGGCCTACTTCTCTCCTAGGTTGGCCAGGCAATTCTGGTGTGGGCATCCCTTCTTGGACTCCCTATCTACGCCATGGGCGCTTTGTTGCTACCGATAAGGACGGTCCAAGAGATCAACGAACGTTGCCGAACTTTCTTCTGGTTGGGGAAAGAAGATATCATGGGAGGGCAGTGCAAGGTGGCTTGGGATCTCCTGTGTGCCCCCTTTGCTAACGGCGGTCTGGGTTTTTCGTCCCTTCAACACTTAAATATGTGTCTGCTTTTTTTAGATAAACATATGTGTATGTTTCTTAAGCACTTGTCGAAACTCCGCGATCAAGGCAATCAGGCGACTCCTCATTACCTGCTTAGCAAAAGACGGGTGGTCTCCAGTTCATGACTTGGGCCCTTGCAGTCAATCTTCCGCTCCTCCTTGTCGGGACATTTTCAAAGGCCTTGATTGTTGGGGAACGTAGCAATAATTCAAAAAAATTCCTACGTCTCACCAAGATCAATCTAGGAGATACTAGCAATGAGATAGAGGGAGTGCATCTTCATACCCTTGAAGATCGCTAAGCGGAAGCGTTCAAGAGAACGGGGTTGATGGATTCGTACTCGTCGTGATCCAAATCACCGATGATCCTAGCGCCGAACGGACGGCACCTCCGCGTTCAACACACGTACGGAACGGAGACGTCTCCCGTGCCTTGATCCAGCAAGGAGGAGGGAGAGGTTGAGGAAGAGAGCTCCAACAGTAGCACGACGGCGTGGTGGTGATGGAGTGGCAGTTCTCCGGCAGGGCTTCGCCAAGCTCACGCAAAGGAGGAGAGGTGTTGGGGAGGGGAGGGGCTGCGCTTTTGATGTTGTGTGCAGCCCTCCCCTTGCCCCTCTATTTATAGGGGAAGGGGAAAGGGGGCCGGCCCCCTCTAGATGAGATCTAGAGGGGGGCGGCCAAGGGGGGGGGGCTTGCCCCCCAAGCCAAGGGGGGCGCCCCCTTTAGGGTTTCCCCCAACCCTAGGCGCATGGGCCCTTGGGGGGGTTGGCGCCCCAGCCCACTTGGGGCTAGTTCCCTTCCCCTTACAGCCCATAAGGCCCTCCGGGAGAGGTGGCCCCTCCCGGTGGAACCCCGGAACCCCTCCGGTGGCCCCGGTACAATACCGATATGCCCCCGAACCTTTCCGGTGACCATATGACAACTTCCCACATATAAATCTTCACCTCCGGACCATTCCAAAACTCCTCGTGATGTCTGGGATCTCATCCGGGACTCCGAACAACATTCGGTAATCACATACAAGTCTTCCTAATAACCCTAGCGTCATCGAACCTTAAGTGTGTAGACCCTACGGGTTTGGGAACCATGCAGACATGACCGAGACAACTCTCCGGCCAATAACCAACAGCGGGATCTGGATACCCATGTTGGCTCCCACATGTTCCACGATGATCTCATCGGATGAACCACGATGTCGAGGATTCAAGCAATCCCGTATACAATTCCCTTTGTCAATCGGTACGTTACTTGCCCGAGATTCGATCGTCGGTATCCCAATACCTCGTTCAATCCCGTTACCGGCAAGTCTCTTTACTCGTTCCGTAATGCATGATCCCGTGGCTAACTCATTAGTCACATTGAGCTCATTATGACGATGCATTACCGAGTGGGCCCAGAGATACCTCTCCGTCATACGGAGTGACAAATCCCAGTCTCGATTCGTGCCAACCCAACAGACACTTTCAGAGATAACTGTAGTGCACCTTTATAGCCACCCAGTTACGTTGTGACGTTTGGTGCAGCCAAAGCATTCCTACGGTATCCGAGAGTTGCACAATCTCATGGTCTAAGGAAATGATACTTGACATTAGAAAAGCTTTAGCAAACGAACTACATGATCTTGTGCTACGCTTAAGATTGGGTCTTGTCCATCACATCATTCTCCTAATGATGTGATCCCATTGTCAATGACATCCAATGTCCATGGTCAGGAAACCATGACCATCTATTGATCAACGAGCTAGTCAACTAGAGGCTTACTAGGGACATGTTGTGGTCTATGTATTCACACATGTATTACGGTTTCCAGTTAATACAATTATAGCATGAACAATAGACAATTGTCATGAACAAGGAAATATAATAATAACCATTTTATTATTGCCTCTAGGGAATATTTCCAACAGTCTCCCACTTGCACTAGATTCAATAATCTAGTTCACATCACTATGTGATTGTAATGAATCCAACACCCATGGGGTTTGTTCATATCTTGCTTGTGAGAGAGGGTTATTAGTCAATGGGTCTGAACCTTTCAGATCCATGTGTGCTTTGCAAATCTCTATGTCATCTTGTAGATGCAGCTACCACGCGCTACTTTGAGCTATTCCAAATAACTGCTCTACTATATGAATCTAGTTTACTACTCAGAGTCATCCGGATTAGTGTCAAAGTTTGCATCGACGTAACCCTTTACGACAAACTCTTTTACCACCTCCATAATCGAGAAAATTTCTTAGTCCACTAGTTACTAAGGATAAGTTCGACCACTGTCATGTGATCCATTCCTGGATCACTCTTGTACCCCTTGACTGACTCATGACAAGGCACACTTCAGGTGCGGTACACAGCATAGCATACTGTAGAGTCCTACGTCTAAAGCATAGGGGACGACCTTCGTCCTTTCTCTCTCTTCTGCCGTGGTCAGGTCTTGAGTCTTACTCAATACTCACACCTTGTAACACAGCCAAGAACTCCTTCTTTGCTGATCTATTTTGAACTCCTTTAAAATCTTGTCACGGTATGTATTCATTTGAAAGTACTATTAAGCGTTTTTGATCTATCCTTATAGATCTTTATGCTCAATGTTCAAGTAGCTTAATCCAGGTTTTACATTGAAAAACACTTTTCAAATAAACCTGTATGCTTTACAGAAATTCTACATCATTTCTGATCAACAATATGTTAACAACATATACTCATCAAAAATTCTATAGTGCTCCCACTCACTTCTTTGGAAATACAAGTTTCTCATAAACTTTGTATAAACCCAAAATCTTTGATCATCTCATCAAAGCGTACATTCCAATTCCGAGATGCTTACTCCGGTCCTTAGAAGGATTGCTGGAGCTTTGCATACTTGTTAGCATCTTTCAGGATTGACAAAACCTTCTGGTTGTATCACATACAACCTTTCCTCAAGAAAAACGTCGAGGAAACAATGTTTTGACATCCTATCTGCAAGATTTCATAAATAATGCAGTAACTGCTAACATAATTCCAACAGACTCTTAGCATCGCTACGAGTGAGAAAG
Organism: Triticum urartu; assembly: GCF_003073215.2. NCBI lineage: Eukaryota > Viridiplantae > Streptophyta > Magnoliopsida > Poales > Poaceae > Triticum > Triticum urartu. The sequence goes on along the minus strand of NC_053023.1, from coordinate 68,082,410 downwards.
TCTCATCATAGTCAGCTCCTTGAACTTGTCGGAAAACATCTTAACGACAAGTCGAGCTTTCTTAATGGTGATACTTACCATCATTGTCTGTCTTCCTTTTAAAATCCATCTGCACCCAACAGCCTTACAACCATCAATTAGTTCTTTCAAAGTCTATACTTTGTTTTATACATGGATCCTCTCTCGGATTTTATGGCCTCGAGCCATACGTCGGAATCCGGGCCCACCATCGCTTCTCCATAGCTCGTAGGTTTATTGTTGTCTAGCAACATGACATCCAAGACAGGATCACGTACCACTCTGAAGTAGTACACATCCTTGTCGACCTATGAGGTTTGGTAGTGACTTGATCCAAAGTTTCATGATCACTATCATAAGCTTCCACTTCAATTGGTGTAGGCGCCACAGGAACAACTTCATGTGCCCTGCTACACACTAGTTGAAGTGACGGTTCAATAACCTCATCAAGTCTCCACCATCCTCCCACTCAATTCTTTCGAGAGAAACTTTTCCTCGAGAAAGGACCCGTTTCTAGAAACAATCACTTTTGCTTCCGGATCTGAAATAGGAGGTATACCCAACTATTTTGGGGTATTCTATGAAGATGCATTTATCCGCTTTGGGTTTGAGCTTATCAGCCTGAAACTTTTTCACATAAGCGTCGCAGCCCTAAACTTTTGAGAAACGACAGCTTAGGTTTCTCTAAACCATAGTTCATATGGTGTCGCCTCAACGGAATTGTGTGGTGCCCTATTTAAAGTGAATGTGGTTGTCTCTAATGCCTAACCCATAAACGATAGTGGTAATTCGATAAGAGACATCATGGTATGCACCATATCCAATAGGGTGCAGTTATGATGTTCGGACACACTATCACACTATGGTGTTCCAGGCGGTATTAGTTGTGAAACAATTTCCACAATGTCTTAATTGTGTGCCAAACTCGTAACTCAGATATTCATCTCTATGATCATATCATAGACATTTTATCATCTTGTCACGACAATCTTCAACTTCACTCTGAAATTACTTGAACCTTTCAATAATTCAGACTTGTGTTTCATCAAGTAAATATACTCAGCATCTACTCAAATCATCTGTGAAGTAAGAACATAACGATATCCACTGCGTGCCTCAGCACTCATTGGACTGCACACATCAAAATGTATTACTTCCAACAGGTTGCTTTCTTATTCCATCTTACTGAAAACGAGGCCTTTCAGTCATCTTGCCCATGTGGTATGATTTGCATGTCTCAAGTGATTCAAAATCAAGTGAGTCCAAACGATCCATCTGTATGGAGTTTCTTCATGCATATCTACCAATAGACATGGTTCGCATGTCTCAATCTTTTCAAAAACGAGTGAGTCCAAAGATCCATCAATGTGGAGCTTCTTCATGCGTTTTATACCAACATGACTCAAATGGCAGTGCCACAAGTATGTGGTACTATCATTACTATCTTATATCTTTTGGCATGAACATGTGTATCACTACGATCGAGATTCAATAAACCATTCATTTTAGGTGCAATACCATTGATGGTATTATTCAAATAAATAGAGTAACCATTATTCTCCTTAAATGAATAACCGTATTGCGATAAACATAATCCAATCATGTCTATGCAAACACCAAATAACAATTATTTAGGTTTAACACCAATATCGATGGTAGAGGGAGCATGCGATGTTTGATCACATCAACCTTGGAAACACTTCCAACACATATTGTCATCTCACCTTTAGCCAGTCTCCGTTTATTTTGTAGCCTTTTATTTCGAGTTACTAACACTTAGCAACTGAACCGGTATTTTAATACCCTGGTGCTACTAGGAGTACTAGTAAAGTACACATTATAATGTATATCCAATATACTTTTGTCGACCTTGCCAGCCTTCTCATCTACCGAGTATCTAGGGTAGTTCTGATTCAGTGACTGTTTCCCTCATTATAGAAGCACTTAGTCTCGGGTTTGGGTTCAACCTTGGGTTTCTTCACTAGAGAAGCAACTGATTTGCCGTTTCATGAAGTATCCCTTCTTTCCCTTGCCCTTCTTGAAACTAGTGGTTTAACCATCAACAATTGATGCTCCTACTTGATTTCTACTTTCGCGGTGTCAAACATCACAAGTTGCTCAAGGATCATCATGTCTATCCCTGATATGTTATAGTTCATCACGAAGCTCCAATAGCTTGGTGGCAGTGACTATGGAGAACCATCACTATCTCATCTGGAAGATTAACTCCCACTCGATTCAAGCGATTGTAGTACTTAGACAATCTGAGCACATGCTCAACGATTGAGCTTTTCTCCCTTAGTTTGCGGGCTTAAGAAACTTGTCAGAGGTCTCATACCTCTTGACGTGGGCACTAGTCTGAAATCCCAATTTCAGTCTTTGGAATATCTCATATGTTCTGCAACGTTTCAAAAACGTCTTTGGTGCCACAATTCTAAACCGTTAGCATTACGCATTGAACTATCCCGTAGTCATCAAAACGTGTATGTCATATGTTTCCCAACATCTACAGAGACGCTCGAGGTTCAGCACACTGAGCGGTGCATTAAGGACATAATCCTTCTGTGCAGCAATGAGGACAATCCTCAGTTTACAGACCCAGTCCGCATAATTGCTACTGTCAACTCTCAACTAAATTTTCTCTAGGAACATATCTAAAATAGTAGAACCAAAGCGTGAGCTACGACATAATTTGCAAAGACCTTTTGACTATGTTCATGATAATTAAGTTCATCTAATCAAATTATTCAATGAACTCCCACTTAGGTAGACATCCCTCTAGTCATCTAAGTGATACATGATCCGAGTCAACTAGGCCGTGTCCGATCATCACGTGAGACGGACTAGTCATCATCGGTGAACATCTTCATGTTGATCGTATCCACTATACGACTCATGTTCGACCTTTCGGTCTTCCGTGTTCCGAGGCCAAGTATGTACATGCTAGGCTCGTCAAGTTAACCTAAGTGTATTGCGTGTGTAAATCTGGCTTACACCCGTTGTATGCGAACATTAGAACCTATCACACCCGATCATCACATGCTGCTTCGGAACAACGGACCTTAGCAACGGTGCACAGTTAGGGGAACACAAATCTTGATATTTTAATGAGGGATCATCTTATTCATGATACCGTCGTTCTAAGCAAATAAGATGTAAAAACATGACAAACATCACATGCAAATCATAAAGTGACATGATATGGCCAATATCATCTTGCGCCTTTGATCTCCATCTTCGAGGCGCGGCATGAACACTATCGTCACCGGCATGACACCATGATCTCCATCATCATGTCTTCATGAAGTTGCCTCGCCAACTATTACTTCTACTACTATGGCTAATGGTTAGCAATAAAGTAAAGTAATTACATGGTGTTTTCATTGACACACAGGTCATAAATAAATTAAGACAACTCCTATGGCTCCTGCCGGTTGTCATACTCATCGACATGCAAGTCGTGATTCCTATTACAAGAACATGAACAATCTCATACATCATATATATCATTCATCACATCCTTTTGGCCATATCACATCACATAGCAAACCCTGCAAAAACAAGTTAGACGTCCTCTAATTGTGGTTGCATGTTTTACGTGGCTGCTAAGGGTTTCTAGCAAGAACGTTTCTTACCTACGCAAAACCACAACGGTGATATGCCAATTGCTATTTACCCTTCATAAGGACCCTTTTCATCGAATCCGATCCGACTAAAGTGGGAGAGACAGACACCCGCCAGCCACCTTATGCATCAAGTGCATGTCAGTCGGTGGAACCAGTCTCACGTAAGTGTACGTGTAAGGTCGGTCCGGACTGCTTCATCCCACAATGCCGCCGGATCAAGAAGATAAGACTAGTAACGGTAAGCAAATTGAACAAATCATCGCCCACAACTGCTTTGTGTTCTACTCGTGCATAGAATCTACGCATAGACCTGGCTCTGATACCACTGTTGGGGAACGTAGCAATAATTCAAAAAAATTCCTACGTGTCACCAAGATCAATCTAGGAGATACTAGCAACGAGAGAGAGGGGGTGCATCTTCATACCCTTGAAGATCACTAAGCGGAAGCGTTCAAGAGAACGGGGTTGATGGATTCGTACTCGTCGTGATCCAAATCACCGATGATCCTAGCGCCGAACGGACAGCACCTCCGCGTTCAACACACGTACGGAGCGGAGACGTCTCCCGTGCCTCGATCCAGCAAGGAGGAGGGAGAGGTTGAGGAAGAGAGCTCCAACAGCAACACGACGGCGTGGTGGTGATGGAGTGGCGGTTCTCCGGCAGGGCTTTGCCAAGCTCACGTGGAGGAGGAGAGGTGTTGGGGAGGGAAGGGGCTGCGCTTTTGATGTTGTGTGCAGCCCTCCCCTTGCCCCTCTATTTATAGGGGAATGGGAAAGGGGGCCGGCCCCCTCTAGATGAGATCTAGAGGGGGGCGGCCAAGGGGGAGGGGGCTTGCCCCACAAGCCAAGGGGGGGCGCCCCCTTTAGGGTTTCCCCCAACCCTAGGCGCATGGGCCCTTGGGGGGGGGGGGTTGGCGCCCCAGCCCGCTTGGGGCTGGTTCCCTTCCCCTCATAAGGCCCTCCGGGAGAGGTGGCCCCTCCCGGTGGACCCCCGGAACCCCTCCGGTGGCCCCGATACAATATCGATATGCCCCCGAACCTTTTCGGTGACCGTATGACAACTTCCCACGTATAAATCTTCACCTTCGGACCATTCCGGAACTCCTCGTGACGTCCGGGATCTCATCCGGGACTCCGAACAACATTCGGTAATCACATACAAGTCTTCCTAATAACCCTAGCGTCATCGAACCTTAAGTGTGTAGACCCTACGGGTTGGGGAACCATGCAGACATGACCGAGACAACTCTCCAGCCAATAACCAACAGCGGGATCTGGATATCCATGTTGGCTCCCACATGTTCCATGATGATCTCATTGGATGAACCATGATGTCGAGGATTCAAGCAATCCCGTATACAATTCCCTTTGTCAATCGATACGTTACTTGCCCGAGATTCGATCGTCGGTATCCCAATACCTCGTTCAATCTTGTTACCGGCAAGTCTCTTTACTAGTTCCGTAATGCATGATCCTGTGGCTAACTCATTAGTCACATTGAGCTCATTATGATGATGCATTATCGAGTGGGCCTGACTGTGTCCTGGACTAGGGGGTACTCAACACGTCATCTCCCGATCTGTTAGATTGGGCCGAGGACCCCATGGCTGTATACTCATGGGCCAGTTCGGACAGCTGCCGCATACATGGAAGATTCCACAAGACTTGGTGATCAAGACAAGGACTCCTCCCCACCGGCGTATTCGGCTAGGACTCTTGTTATCCTAGGCCATTGGTGCATTATATAAACCGAGGCCAGGCTAGTCGATAGATAACATATACAACAATCATAATCATAGGCTAGTTTCTAGGGTTTAGCCTCTTCAATCTCGTGGTAGATCAACTCTTGTAACCCCTATACTCATCAATATAAACAAGAGCAGGACGTAGGGTTTTACCTCCATCAAGAGGGCCCGAACCTGGGTAAGCATCGTGTCCCCTGTCTCCTGTTACCCATCGATCCATGATACACATGTTGGGACCCCCTACCCGAGATCTTCTGGTTTTGACACCGACAATGGTGCTTTCATTGAGAGCTCGGCTGTGTGATCAGCAAAGGATCAATGGCTCGCCCGCAGATCAACTGCGACGCCGGCATCTTCGTCGCCGGCTCGACTGGTCACCTCGGCTCGACCGAGGACCGCACTCCAACTCCGATCATCGTGTTCAGACGGGGGCCTTCATCAACATCAACTCCGATCTCTATCAAGATCATGGAGGAATCATCCATGGAGCTCGAGGGCTCAACGTCAACATTGCCCTCGGGCGACCGTGCTGTTTTTTCCGAATAGCAAACTTGTATCCGCTGCCACCGCCTCCTCGAGCATCACTTTGACGATTCCTTTGGTGAAATTATGCGGAATTGAGTCTACAACAACCATGCAAAATTTCGTTTAGTTCCGATGGAGGAATCTCCGGCAATCTACGATATACCGGAGCCCTGTCAAATCTGGACGAGAATCTGGACGAGTTTAGGGCTTGATCTCTAGCACCTAGCTCGGACGTCCTTTGGAAGATCCAACCATTGATCGGCTGTGGAATTCCTATATCTACCAGCCCTCCAAATGTCTGCTCGATCCGACCGTCCAAACTCCGGGAACCTTCCGATTGGTGCATCACTTTTCGGATCTGTTTTCTGCGTGAATACGGATCCGACACGAATTCATGTTTCTTTATGAACGTGATATGGGACAACCTTCTTAAAGAAATTTGCTCCTAGGGTATTGTGCACTGTTTTTAAACATGTGCCCATAAAATTTTAAGCCTCCTCTGAGGTAATCTTCACTATCATGCTGGTGTCAAACCAGTCCGGCAATACTGCTCCACGGCTGCCGACCTGTGCTAGACACGTCGTCGCCTTTTGAGCCGGGCTCAACTTCTTCGGATCATCATCTCGGCGAGCGAACAAGAGTTCGGAATCACCAAGGATAAATCATCACCAACATAGCCGCCCCACGGATTACATGGAGCGGGAACACACGCATCACCGCATGGTCACTTCATCAAACCGGCATTGACCGCGTCACAAGTTACGACCAGCGTCGGCATGGCCGCACTGTTGCTTCTTCAAGCCGATGTCCATCACGCCGAACTGCTTCAACACCTCGGCTGACACGGCAGCTGCAACGTCTCCTTACCGACCTGCTCCGTCACCTCGGCTAGACCGAGGGCTTCACCATCTCTTCATCAACTTACTTCGGAGACTTCGGCGTCACCAGCCGACCAGCTTCATCACATTAGCTGGACCACGGGCTTTTTCTCGGCGAGCCAACCTTTGCTAGCATCGCCATGCCACCGCTTCATCACCCATCAGGCAATGGGTGTGCGGGTCGAGCCCTAATTTTGGGAGTAACCTTTCTCCAGATTGCTACAACAGATAAACCAGGTGCTATTAATCCTAGTATTTTTTTTCTTGCTTGGGTTTATTTTTCCCAAGGAATTATTACTCCGGTTTGTTTCAGCATCTATACACAGGTCTATCAAATGGTGGCTGTATTAACAACGGTGGCGTGGTGGTTCGGTTAGTTTCCGTATATAGTTCGGCAAATGCCGCATCCGGAACTCAGACCGGCCTGCGAATTCGGGCTTGGCTACGCCTTCACCGCGTCACGCCGACGCCCTGCATCGACATGACTTCGACGCCAGGCCACATCTCTTTTAATAAATTATTTTTGCGAAAAGCAATTATACTTTTTGGACCGCACTATTTTATGTGTGTAGGTGATCGACTTCGACCGCGTCATGTGGTCTCTTCGGCAAGCCGACGCCGTCGTCCTAATCGGCGTAAATTGGCTCGCGTGATCACCTTGTTGGTCGTATTGCCATACCGACGCGTTCGGTTGCCTCGGGGACTTCGGCATTGCCAAGAGAGCTCTACCTCATTGAGTGTTCGGCGCACATGCCATATTTCTTTTATTACTCACTTTGCATAAATTTTTGATTATGCAACATTTTTTATTATTCCTATTATCTCCGGCTTGCACTATTTTCTGTGCACGGGTAGATAATCCGGGCAGCGCTATCACCGCGGCGTACCGATGTACCACGTCACCTCGGCTGACCGGGAGCTTCGTCATCACTTCATTAACACATGCTGGGGGCTTCGGCGTCACACTGCCGGCCTGCTCCGTCGTCGCGGTCGGACTGGGGTTTTCACCTCGCCCATCGACTATGATGTGTCACCACTTCATCAAGCCAAGTTCTTTACTCAGACATCTCGGGACCGGCTTGGGGGCTGGGATATCGTCCCGCCACAATCTCGACCTGCGTCATCAACATCGAACACATTAACTAGCTAAGTTGCCTTCATGCTCAAAGTTTTAAATTTTTAACTTGTGTTTGGTTCGACCAAGCATTATACTTTTTTGGAAAAAAGTTGCTTGTAAAAAATTTCCTTGTCCAAACTTTGTTTGTGACGCACAAATTCAAATACCCCATTTATTTGGGGGCTTCCTTTATGAAGCTTTTCCTCTTGCATATGATTATACTTGTACGACTTCGTTCCTTGTTCGTGTATTACGCTGCAGTATGCACCATATTGACTTAAGCGATTTGCAAGTTGGGTTGCCTGGCTCCTGTGCTTATCCCTACTTTCCCGATTGTTCGGCTAGGGAGTAGAGGGAGCACCTCTACGATTGTCATGACCGGGTCCTCCGAGCTCTGACCTTAGACTGGGTGAAGCTGAAAGCTAGCGCTCTTATTGTTTTCAATCATGGTCGGCACACAACGGAACTCATGAGTACACAAAATCTATTGCACAAGTCTCATAGTAATAATGAGCACCGAAGAAAGGTATCGGTGGGGGTACTATTTTCTTCGAAGATGCTTCTTACACTTCGTTTGTAATATAGCATAAGTTCCCTGAGCGCGCTTTGTCTGTTACAGCCTTATGGCCCGGTTGCCTGGTTATCGGATGTTGGGGAACGTAGTAATTTCAAAAAAAATCCTACGCACACGCAAGATCATGGTGATGCATAGCAACGAGAGGGGAGAGTGTGATCTACGTACCCTTGTAGATCGACAACGGAAGCATTATCACAACGTGGTTGATGTAGTCGTACGTCTTCACGGCCCGACCGATCAAGCACCGAAACTACGGCACCTCCGAGTTCTAGCACACGTTCAGCTCGATGACGATCCCCGGACTCCGGTCCAGCAAAGTGTCGGGGAAGAGTTTTGTCAGCACGACGGTGTGGTGACGATCTTGATGTACTACCGTCGCAGGGCTTCGCCTAAGCACCGCTACAATATTATCGAGGACTATGGTGGAAGGGGGCACCGCACACGGCTAAGAATATGATCACGTGGATCAACTTGTGTGTCTAGGGGTGCTCCCTGCCTCCGTATATAAAGGATCAAGGGGGGGTGCAGCCGGCCAGGAGAGGGCGCGCCAGGAGGAGTCCTACTCCCTCCGGGAGTAGGATTCCCCCCCCTTTCCTAGTTGGAATAGGATTCGGGAGGGGGAAAGAGGAGAGAGAGAAGGAAGGGGGGCGCCGGCCCCCTCTCCTTGTCCTATTCGGACTAGGGGGGAGGGGCGCGCGGCCCAGCCCTGGCCACTTCTCCTCTCTTCCACTAAATCCCACTAAGGCCCATATACCTCCCGGGGGGTTCCGGTAACCTCCCGGTACTCCGGTAAAATCCCGATTTTACCCGGAACACTTCCGATATCCAAATATAGGCTTCCAATATATCAATCTTTATGTCTCGACCATTTCGAGACTCCTCGTCATGTCCGTGATCACATCCGGGACTCCGAACAAACTTCGGCACATCAAAATGCATAAACTCATAATATAGCTGTCATCGAAACCTTAAGCGTGCGGACCCTACGGGTTCGAGAACAATGTAGACATGACCGAGACACGTCTCCGGTCAATAACCAATAGTGGAACCTGGATGCTCATATTGGCTCCTACATATTCTACGAAGATCTTTATCGGTCAGACCGCATAACAACATACGTTGTTCCCTTTGTCATCGGTATGTTACTTGCCCGAGATTTCGATCGTCGGTATCTCAATACCTAGTTCAATCTCGTTACCGGCAAGTCTCTTTACTCGTTCCTAATACATCATCTCACAACTAACTCATTAGTTGCAATGCTTGCAAGGCTTATGTGATGTGCATTACCGAGAGGGCCCAGAGATACCTCTCCGACATCGGAGTGACAAATCCTAATCTCGAAATACGCCAACCCAACATGTACCTTTGGAGACACCTGTAGACACCTTTATAATCACCCAGTTACGTTGTGACGTTTGGTAGCACACAAAGTGTTCCTCCGGCAAACGGGAGTTGCATAATCTCATAGTCATAGGAACATGTATAAGTCATGAAGAAAGCAATAGCAACATACTAAACGATCGGGTGCTAAGCTATGGAATGGGTCATGTCAATCACATCATTCTCCTAATGATGTGATCCCGTTAATCAAATAACAACTCTTTTGTTTATGGTTAGGAAACATAACCATCTTCGATTAACGAGCTAGTCAAGTAGAGGCATACTAGTGACACTCTGTTTGTCTATGTATTCACACATGTATTATGTTTCCGGTTAATACAATTCTAGCATGAATAATAAACATTTATCATGATATAAGGAAATAAATAATAACTTTATTATTGCCTCTAGGGCATATTTCCTTCAGTCTCCCACTTGCACTAGAGTCAATAATCTAGTTCACATCGCCATGTGATTCAACACTAAGAGTTCACATCACCATGTGATTAACACCCATAGTTCACATCGTCATGTGACCTATACCCAAAGGGTTTACTAGAGTCAATAATCTAGTTCACATCATTTATGTGATTAACACCCAAAGAGTACTAAGGTGTGATCATGTTTTGCTTGTGAGATAATTTTAGTCAACGGGTCTATCACATACAGATCCGTAAGTATTTTGCGAATTCTATGTCTACAATGCTCTACACGGAGCTACTCTAGCTAATTGCTCCCACTTTCAATATGTATCTAGATCGAGACTTAGAGTCATCCAGATCTGTGTCAAAACTTGCATCGACGTAACTTTTTACGACGAACCTTTTGTCACCTCCATAATCGAGAAATATTTCCTTATTCCACTATGGATAATTTTGACCAATGTCCAGTGATCTACTCTTAGATCACTATTGTACTCCCTTGCTTAACACAGTGTAGGGTATACAATAGATCTGGTACACATCATGGCATACTTTATAGAACCTATGGCTGAGGCATAGGGAATGACTTTCATTCTCTTTCTATCTTCTGCCGTGGTCGGGCTTTGAGTCTTACTCAATTTCATACCTTGTAACACAGCCAAGAACTCTTTCTTTGACTGTTCCATTTTTGAACTACTTCAAAATATTGTCAAGGTATGTACTCATTGAAAAAACTTATCAAGCGTCTTGATCTATCTCTATAGATTTTGATGCTTAATATGTAAGCAGCTTCACCGAGGTCTTTCTTTGAAAAACTTCTTTAAAAACACTCCTTTATGCTTTGCAGAATAATTCTACATTATTTCCGATCAACAATATGTCATTCACATATACTTATCAGAAATGCTGTAGTGCTCCCACTCACTTTCTTGTAAATACAGGCTTCACCGCAAGTATGTATAAAACTATATGCTTTGATCATACTATCAAAGCGTTTATTCCAACTCCGAGAGGCTTGCACCAGTCCATAAATGGATCGCTGGAGCTTGCACACTTTGTGAGCTCCTTTTGGGTTGACAAAACCTTCCGGCTGCATCATATACAACTCTTCTTCCAGAAATCCATTCAGGAATGCAGTTTTGACATCCATTTGCTGGATTTCATAAAATGCGGCAATTGCTAACATGATTCGGACAGACTTAAGCATAGATACGAGTGAGAAACTCTCATCATAGTCAACACCTTGAACTTGTCGAAAACCTTTTTGCGACAATTCTAGCTTTGTAGATAGTAACACTACTATCAGCGTCCGTGTTCCTCTTGAAGATCCATTTAATCTCAATAACTCACCGATCATTGGGCAAGTCAATCAAAGTCCATACTTTGTTCTCATACATGGATCTCATCTCAGATTTCATGGCTTCAAGCCATTTTGCGGAATCTGGGCTCACCATCGCTTCTTCATAGTTCGTAGGTTCATCATGATCTAGTAGCATGACTTCCAGAACAGGGTTACCGTACCACTCTGGTGCGGATCTCACTCTGGTTGATCTACGAGGTTCAGTAGTATCTTGTTCTGAAGTTTCATGATCATCATCATTAGCTTCCTCACTAATTGGTGTAGGTGTCACAGAAACAGGTTTCTGTGATGTACTACTTTCCAATAAGGGAGTAGGTACTAGTACCTCGTCAAGTTCTACTTTCCTCCCACTCACTTCTTTCGAGAGAAACTCCTTCTCCAGAAAGTTTCTGAATTTAGCAACAAAAGTCTTGCATTCGGATCTGTGATAGAAGGTGTATCCAATAGTTTCCTTTGGATATCCTATGAAGACATATTTCTCCGATTTGGGTTCGAGCTTATCAGGTTGAAGCTTTTTCACATAAGCATCGCAGCCCCAAACTTTCAGAAACGACAACTTTGGTTTCTTGCCAAACCACAGTTCATAAGGCGTCGTCTCAACGGATTTTGATGATGCCCTATTTAACGTGAATGCGGCCGTCTCTAGAGCGTATCCCCAAAACGATAGCGGCAAATTAGTAAGAGACATCATAGATCGTACCATATCTAGTAAAGTACGATTACGACGTTCGGACACACCATTACACTGTGGTGTTCCAGGTGGCGTGAGTTGCGAAACTATTCCACATTGTTTCAAATGTACACCAAACTCATAACTCAAATATTCTCCTCCATGATCAGATCGTAGGAATTTTATTTTCTTGTTACGATGATTTTCAACTTCACTCTGAAATTCTTTGAACTTTTCAAACGTTTCAGACTTGTGTTTCATTAAGTAGATATACCCATATCTGCTTAAGTCATCTGTGAAGGTGAGAAAATAACGATATCCGCCACGAGCCTCAACATTCATCGGACCACATACATCTGTATGTATGATTTCTAACAAATCTGTTGCTCTCTCCATAGTACCGGAGAACGGTGTCTTTGTCATCTTACCCATAAGGCACGGTTCGCAAGTACCAAGTGATTCATAATCAAGTGGTTCCAAAAGTCCATCAATATGGAGTTTCTTCATGCGCTTTACACCGATATGACCTAAACGGCAGTGCCACAAATAAGTTGCACTATCATTATTAACTTTGCATCTTTTGGCTTCAATATTATGAATATGTGTAACACTACGATCGAGATCCAACGAACTATTTTCATTGGGTGTATGACCATCGAAGGTTTTATTTATGTAAACAGAACAACAATTATTCTCTGACTTTAATGAATAACCGTATTGCAATAAACATGATCAAATCATATTCATGCTCAACGCAAACACCAAATAACACTTATTTAGTTTCAACACTAATCCCGAAAGTATAGGGAGTGTGCGATGATGACCATATCAATCTTGGAACTACTTCCAACACACATCGTCACCTCACCCTTTACTAGTCTCTGTTTATTCTGCAACTCCTGTTTCGAGTTACTAATCTTAGTAACTGAACTAGTATCAAATACTGAGGGGTTGCTATAAACACTAGTAAAGTACACATCAATAACATGTATATCAAATATAATTATTATCACTTTGCCATCCTTCTTATCCGTCAATCACTTGGGGTAGTTCCGCTTCCAGTGACCAGTTCCTTTGCAGTAGAAGCACTTAGTCTCAGGCTTAGGATCAGACTTGGGCTTCTTCACTTGAGTAGCAACTTGCTTGCTGTTCTTCTTGAAGTTCCCCTTCTTCCCTTTGCCCTTTTTCTTGAAACTAGTGGTCGTGTCAACCATCAACACTTGATGCTCTTTCTTGATTTCTACCTTCATTGATTTCATCATCATGAAAAGCTCGGGAGTCGTTTTCGTCATCCCTTGCATAATATAGTTCATCATGAAGTTCTACTAACTTGGTGATGGTGACTAGAGAATTCTGTCAATCACTATTTTATATGGAAGATTAACTCCCACTTGATTCAAGCGATTGTAGTACCCAGACAATCTGAGCACATGCTCACTAGTTGAGCGATTCTCCTCCATCTTTTAGCTATAGAACTTGTTGGAGACTTCATATCTCTCAACTCGGGTATTTGCTTGAAATATTAACTTCAACTCCTGGAACATCTCATATGGTCCATGACGTTCAAAAACGTCTTTGAAGTCCCGATTCTAAGCCATTAAGCATGGTGCACTAAACTATCAAGTAGTCATCATATTGAGCTAGCCAAACGTTCATAACGTCTGCATCTGCTCCTGCAATAGGTCTGTCACCTAGCGGTGCATCAAGGACATAATTATTCTGTGCAGCAATGAGGATAAACCTCAGATCACGGATCCAATCTGCATCATTGCTACTAACATCTTTCAACACAATTTTCTCTAGGAACATATCAAAATAAACACAGGGAAGCAACAACGCGAGCTATTGATCTACAACATAATTTGCAAAATACTACCAGGACTAAGTTCATGATAAATTTAAGTTCAATTAATCATATTACTTCAGAACTCCCACTTAGATAGACATCCCTCTAATCCTCTAAGTGATTACGTGATCCAAATCAACTAAACCATGTTCGATCATCACGTGAGATGGAGTAGTTTCATTGGTGAACATCACTATGTTGATCATATCTACTATATGATTCACGCTCGACCTTTCGGTCTCCGTGTTCCAAGGCCATATCTGTATATGCTTGGCTTGTCAAGTATAACCTGAGTATTCCGCGTGTGCAACTGTTTTGCACCCGTTGTATTTGAACATAGAGCCTATCACACCCGATCATCACGTGGTGTCTCAGCACGAAGAACTTTCGCAACGGTGCATACTCAGGGAGAACACTTCTTGATAATTAGTGAGAGATCATCTTATAATGCTACCGTCAATCAAAGCAAGATAAGATGCATAAAAGATAAACATCACATGCAATCAATATAAGTGATATGATATGGCCATCATCATCTTGTGCTTGTGATCTCCATCTTCGAAGCACCGTCGTGATCACCATCGTCACCGGCGCGACACCTTGATCTCCATCGTAGCATCGTTGTCGTCTCGCCAATCTTATGCTTCCACGACTATCGCTACCGCTTAGTGATAAAGTAAAGCATTACAGCGCGATTGGATTGCATACAATAAAGCGACAACCATGTGGCTCCTGCCAGTTGCCGATAACTCGGTTACAAAACATGATCATCTCATACAATAAAATTTGGCATCATGTCTTGACCATATCACATCACAACATGCCCTGCAAAAACAAGTTAGACGTCCTCTACTTTGTTGTTGCATGTTTTACGTGGCTGCTACAGGCTTAAGCAAGAACCAATCTTACCTACGCATCAAAACCACAACGATAGTTTGTCAAGTTGGTGCTGTTTTAACCTTCGCAAGGACCGGGCGTAGCCACACTCAGTTCAACTAAAGTTGGAGAAACTTTCACCCGCTAGCCACCTTTGTGCAAAGCACGTCGGGAGAACCGGTCTCGCGTAAGCGTACGCGTAATGTCGGTCCGGGCCGCTTCGTCCAACAATACCGCCGAACCAAAGTATGACATGCTGGTAAGCAGTATGACTTATATCGCCCACAACTCACTTGTGTTCTACTCGTGCATATAACATCAACATATAAAACCTAGGCTCGGATGCCACTGTTGGGGAATGTAGTAATTTCAAAAAAATTCCTACACACACGCAAGATCATGGTGATGCATAGCAACGAGAGGGGAGAGTGTGATCTACGTACCCTTGTAGATCGACAACGGAAGCGTTATCACAACGTGGTTGATGTAGTCGTACGTCTTCACGGCCTGACCGATCAAGCACCGAAACTACGGCACCTCCGAGTTCTAGCACACGTTCAGCTCGATGAAGATCCCCGGACTCCGATCCAGAAAAGTGTCGGGGAAGAGTTCCGTCAGCACGATGGCGTGGTGACGATCTTGATGTACTACCGTCGCAGGGCTTCGCCTAAGCACCGCTACAATAATATCGAGGACTATGGTGGAAGGGGGCACCGCACACGGCTAAGAATATGATCACGTGGATCAACTTGTGTGTCTAGGGGTGCTCCCTGCCTCCATATATAAAGGATCAAAGAGGGGGTGCGGCCGGCCAGGAGAGGGCGCGCCAGGAAGAGTCCTACTCCCTCCGGGAGTAGGATTCCCCTCCTTTCCTAGTTGGAATAGGATTCGGGAGGGGGGAAAGAGGAGAGAGAGAAGGAAGGGGGGCGCCGGCCCCCTCTCCTTGTCCTATTCGGACTAGGGGGGAGGGGCGCGCGGCCCAGTCCTGGCCACCTCTCCTCTCTTCCACTAAAGCCCACTAAGGCCCATATACCTCCCGGGGGGTTCCAGTAACCTCCCGGTACTCCGGTAAAATCCCGATTTTACCCGGAACACTTCCGATATCCAAATATAGGCTTCCAATATATCAATAATCTTTACGTCTCGACCATTTCGAGACTCCTCGTCATGTCCGTGATCACATCCGGGACTCCGAACAAACTTCGGTACATCAAAATGCATAAACTCATAATAACTGTCATCGTAAACCTTAAGCGTGCGGACCCTACGGTTCGAGAACAATGTAGACATGACCGAGACACATCTCCGGTCAATAACCAATAGCGGACCTGGATGCTCATATTGGCTCCTATACATATTCTACGAAGATCTTTATCGGTCAGACCGCATAACAACATACGTTGTTCCCTTTGTCATCGGTATGTTACTTGCCCGAGATTCGATTGTCGGTATCTCAATACCTAGTTCAATCTCGTTACCGGCAAGTCTCTTTACTCGTTTCGTAATACATCATCTCACAACTAACTCATTAGTTGCAATTCTTGCAAGGCTTATGTGATGTGCATTACCGAGAGGGCCCAGAGATACCTCTCCGACAATCGGAGTGACAAATCCTAATCTCGAAATACGCCAACCCAACATGTACCTTTGGAGACACCTGTAGAACACCTTTATAATCACCCAGTTACGTTGTGACGTTTGGTAGCACACAAAGTGTTCCTCCGGCAAAAGGGAGTTGCATAATCTCATAGTCATAGGAACATGTATAAGTCATGAAGAAAGCAATAGCAACATACTAAACGATCGGGTGCTAAGCTAATGGAATGGGTCATGTCAATCACATCATTCTCCTAATGATGTGATCCCGTTAATCAAATAACAACTCTTTTGTTTATGGTTAGGAAACATAACCATCTTCGATTAACAAGCTAGTCAAGTAGAGGCATACTAGTGACACTCTGTTTGTCTATGTATTCACACATGTATTATGTTTCCGGTTAATACAATTCTAGCATGAATAATAAACATTTATCATGATATAAGGAAATAAATAATAACTTTATTATTGCCTCTAGGGCATATTTCCTTCATCGGAAACATTGTCGATATTCTCGACAGGTGGAGTACATAACACTTTTCGGTCCTTGACCGAAGAGGGAGAAGCCGACGGTCGGTTAAGACGCGTTTAAAGTTCGGGTGAACAAAGATATGATATTAGTACTTCGGTACATACAATCATTATACATAAAATTCTTTTACCCAAGTCACTTGGGGGCTCTTAAATTTATATGAGTCGTTTTATAATAAGTGTTCTTCTTCTTAGTTGTTGCAAAGTTTTTATTACTATTATTATTCATCACTTCTTTTTTCGACACGAGTGTGTGGTCACTAGCCGAGGAGCCTAATTTCTCTCTCAAAGCTGCTAGAGTTTAGTTTGCTAAACTGGCCTAATGAGAAGTACTCCGCCTTCGGGATAGGAGGTTGAAGCCGTAGGCTAACCCGCTTGGAGTCTTGAGATAGGATGTGTCATGTTAAAGCACGACAGAGGCACTCTTTTTTTCTAAGACCAATTTTCGGATTGGCACCGAACACTTGATCTTGTTCGGATGTCATGTTTTTACTGACTTTTTTGGTTTTCCAAGCTTTTGGCACTTTTAAACTATTCATGTGTTTTCAGCACAAGTCTTGTAGTGCAACGCCGGACACCTTTAGAGATTCGGCAAAAACATTCTCGGATATTGCTATATATGCATCGGTTTCGAATTGTGTCTTCGGTCAATAGTTGGGTTGCCCGGCTCCTGCGCTTGCCTCCTACGTTCCGCTTTGTTCGGCTAGGTGTGCAAAGGGAGAACCACTGCGATTGTGCTTCCAGCTCACATGGTTAAGCACCTCAGTGGAGAAAGCCAAAATCTGACTGTCACAATAAGTGTAAACTGGTCAGCGATCCGATGATTGTGTTATATGATGGGCCATTCATAACATTGGCCGAAGTGTTTACGGCTTGACCTCGACTGTCACTGAACACTACCGGGGGCTAGTAACTGGCCTCCCAAACTAAATCCTCAATATTTTGCTCTTACATTAGAGCTGAGGTTTCATGATCATGCTTAGCATGACAACCCAAAGAAAGGAACCGCTAGCGGGACTATTTTCTTTGGAAGACATTTCTTATGTTAAACAGTAATATAACATATCTCTCTACGTACCTTTGTTTATAAAATCGTATGGCCAGTTTGCCTTGTTTGTCGTAAATCTTTGCCCTCATAAAGGCTTTATAAAGTAGGACAAACACTCCTCGGCTACTGGCCGAGGAGATTGAAGCCGATGGTTGGTCAACAAAGTTTTGTACAATGCGGATCCGAGCATTAATGACGTAAAGTACTTGGATACATAGAGTCATTACACATAATTTGTGATTTTACTATGGATATCGATCCTTAATTCGGCCACCCGTGCCCGCGTTAAGGCTCGGGGGCTACTGGGCTTTGGGCTTATTACTTACAAATATTAAAGGGGTACATCGATCCCCTGATCTGATGTTGCCACCCGACCAATGTCTCGGGGGCTACTGCATTGCCTATCCAATGCATAAAATTTTAAGTGCAATACAGTTTCCGAGGAGATTTTGATCCCCAGGTTGGTCAGCCGCACCCAACCTGAGTCTTGAGGACTGAGCACGCCGCTTTTTGTGTCCCGAAGTATTCTGCCGAGCTAGGACTTGATCCTCAGGCCGATTTTGCAAATCAACCTGAGTCTCAGAGGCTACTGGGATCAGCGGTCTTACGTCATCCTTCAGGGGCATCTCGGGTTTTAGACCGTTACACACCTTGAGGGCTACTGGCTATATATCTCGGTAGAGAATAAATTGCACCAATCAAAAATATTGACAAAAAATCGGCCCACAGTCGGGGTGGTGCACCACCTCGGAAGCAGTCCGGCCTAAAGCTCGGCGCTAGTGGCTGGCTCCATAGAGGGCATTTCCGGCATTAAGCTCGGCTAAACTCCTTCAACTTTTTTGAACCAAGGTGATTTATGATAGTCCGGCGTTGGAGCTTGGACATAGTCCTGTGTTGGAGCTTGGACATAGTCCGGCGTTGGAGCTTGGACATAGTCCAGCGTTGGAGCTCGGATACAGTCCGACGTTGGAGCTCGGATACATTCCGGCGTTGGAGCTCGAAAGCGGTCTGGCGTTGGTGCTCGTCTGCAAAAGATACCTCGAATGCAGTCCGACGTTGGAGCTCGGACGCAAGAGGACACTGCCTCCCGGGAACAACTTCAAACCCGAGGTGTGGCATAAAAATAACAAGGCATTGATAAAGGCCGAAAACTTAAAGGGGCTCCTCGGATACCCGACGTATAAACTCGTCGAATGCATTTCGGCGATCCTCAAGATCGAAGATGAGAAAATTTGTTGAACCAGTTTTCAAGACTGACAACCGAAGATGAAGAATAGTTCGGAAGAATCGAGGAGCGTCCCTAACTTGAAGACCGGTTCAGGGGGCTACTGACGGTGTCCTGGACTAGGGGGTACTCAACACGTCATCTCCCAATCTGTTAGATTGGGCCGAGGACCCCCATGGCCGTATACTCATGGGCCAGTTCGGACAGCTGCCGCATACATGGAAGATTCCACAAGACTTGGTGATCAAGACAAGGACTCCTCCCCACCGGCGTATTCGGCTAGGACTCTTGTTATCCCAGGCCATTGGTGCATTATATAAACCGAGGCCAGGCTAGTCGATAGATAACATATACAACAATCATAATCATAGGCTAGCTTCTAGGGTTTAGCCTCTCCGATCTCGTGGTAGATCAACTCTTGTAACCCCTATACTCATCAATATAAACAAGAGCAGGACGTAGGGTTTTACCTCCATCAAGAGGGCCCGAACCTGGGTAAGCATCGTGTCCCCTGTCTCCTGTTACCCATCGATCCATGATACACAGCTTGGGACCCCCTACCCGAGATCTGCCGGTTTTGACACCGACAAGGCCCAGAGATACCTCTCCGTCATACGGAGTGACAAATCCCAGTCTCAATTCGTGCCAACCCAACAGACACTTTCGGAGATACCTGTAGTGCACCTTTATAGCCACCCAGTTACGTTGTGACGTTTGGTGCACCCAAAGCATTCCTACGGTATCTGGGAGTTGCACAATCTCATGGTCTAAGGAAATGATACTTGACATTAGAAAAGCTTTAGCAAACGAACTACACAATCTTGTGCTACGCTTAAGATTGGGTCTTGTCCATCACATCATTCTCCTAATGATGTGATCCTGTTGTCAATGACATCCAATGTCCATGGTCAGGAAACCATGACCATCTATTGATCAACGAGCTAGTCAACTAGAGGCTTACTAGGGACATGTTGTGGTCTATGTATTCACACATGTATTACGGTTTCCAGTTAATACAATTATAGCATGAACAATAGACAATTATCATGAACAAGGAAACATAATAATAACCTTTTATTATTGCCTCCAGGGCATATTTCCAACATTGATTTCTTCCTATCCATCACCATTGTTTCTGTGGGTAATGGTCAGTCCACCTCCTTCTGGGCCAACCTGTGGCTACCCAACTCCACTGACACCCTGGCGGTTCGTTTCCCAGCCCTTTTCTCACACTGCAAAGCGGTAGTCTGCCTTTGTGGCTCGGTGCTGGCTTCTACGGAACTTAACCTAGACCTCACAAATCGATTATCTCATGCGGCTGAACGTGATCTGGGGGAATTGCGTGCTATTTTGGCAACAGGTAACTTGAATTTGCAGATACAGGACACGAGGATTCGCAAACACGGAGGCAAACCTCTTACAACCAAAATGGCCTATTCGATGCTTTGGCTAGCACAACCGATCGACCAACTCGCTCCTACCATTTGGAGGAATTATGAGCCGAATAAAAGCAGATTTTTCATTTGGCTTGCATGCAAGGACCGTGTGTACACCAATGAGAGACGCTTCCGGAGATCAATCGCCACCTCAGATGTGTTCCCATTCTGTGGTGCTTGTGAAAGTATCACTCGCCTTCTTATTTAATGCCACCTATTGTTAACTCTGTGTGATGAACTCCAGAGCCTTCATGATGGACGGCCAGATAGTCTGCTGGATGTTTGCCTGGGTGCAACCACCAACAAAGTGTGCTCTACTGTGATCATCGTCGTGTTCGGGAATACTTGGAAAAGGCGGAATGCAAAAGTATTTAGAAATGAAACTTGGGGCATACACTGCATTGGTCGAGTTGCAGCGGGCGATCTAATGCTCTGGTCCATCGGTGCAAGAATGCTCAGAGACAATCTCTGCTCAAAGACTGGGGATCAATGTTGTTCCACCTGGCCACGAGATTATAGGCCTTATGTATTTCCTTTAAACTTCTTTTACTTCCTCTGAACTTTTGTTATCCCCCCCTCCTCTTGTACTCCTCTGCTCCTCTCTATAATTGTTTTCGTCTTGGAATATATGGTTCAGCGTAAGCCCGCTGTTGACGCGTAAAAAAATGATGCAGCTTTGCTCTTACTTTGAATATTCCTTCCAATTTTATCTGTTTTTGAATAATTCTGTGCTAACCATCTTCTGTAGTCACACTTTTTTATTGCAACCAAACACTACTCTTTTTTGGCTGTAAACAATACCTCAAATCTTCCCAATTCACCGCATCACGAAGAACCCTAACCTCCAACCCCCACATTTCACCAACAAAAATATATCTCGAGCCGCAAACACAACAACGAGCAAAATCGAAGGAGAAGAGGGCAAGGGCAGACGAGGAGGAGGAGCTCATCGTGCTTTCGCGGCCTCAGAGGATGGTGTCGTTGGCGAGATGACCAACCGTCATCTCCGCTGCCCCGAAGAATGATCTTCTCCCGCTTTGCTTCTTCTCCTTAGTTTTGGTTCGCAATCAGTGGCACCGTCTCATCCAGCGGAAAGCCTCTATATGAATGACAAGCGGGCCCAACCTGCCACACGCGGATCCAGATCCCATGCGCAATAGCGTCTAGCGCGAGTACGTGGGGTCCACCTGTCAGCCGATCTCTTCCATTCTCTCGCCTCCTCGTTCCCCTTCGGCATTCTTAGGCATAACTCGGGCCGGGTTGGGCCTAACAAAGCCCAAAGCAGAAAACCTAGGCATGGGCCAACCGTCAGGCCTAGTTTTTCGGCCCAAGCCCGGCCCATCAGTCAAAAAGCTCATCAGGCCTCGGGTCGGGCTTCTTTCTTAAATTGCAAATACAACAAGCCCAACCCAGCCCGGCCCGACCATTGGGCTCAAAATCTAGGCCCAGCCCCGGCCCATGGGCAAGGTCGGGCCGTTCGAGACGGCCTGCCATGGCCAGGTATACTGGCCTTCCGCTTCTCCTGTCCCGATCTCTCTCTCGCTCGCTCGCTCGTTCGAGGCTCGGCCATGGCGGACTACCACTTCGTGTACAAGGACGTGGAGGGGGCGACCACGCAGTGGGACGACATCCAGCGCAAACTCGGAAACCTGCCCGAGAAGCCGGAGCCCTTCAAGCCGCCGCCCTTCGCCCCCAGGGTCGACGCGGACGAGCAGCCCAAGTCCAAGGAGTGGCTCGACGCGCGCGACCCCGACGAGCTCGAGGAGCTCGAGGACGACCTCGACGATGACCGCTTCCTGGAGCAGTACAGGTGCGCCCCCTCTCTTTTCCCCATCGGCCTCGATCTAGTCTCCCGCACGTCTGGTGATCCATGAGATGTGTTCCACTAGTGCTTTTCGTGATTGGTTTGACCCGAATTACACGGTAGGATGGAGGTAATTCGTGTGATTTCCACAGAAATCTGGTCTGTTTCAGTTGTTTTTGATCTGGACTCGGGGCACTACTGTACAATTTCAGTTGTTTTGGTACCACTTGCGAGAAAGTGTCGTTCTGATCCATGGAGCCAGAAATCCATGTCCATCAATTGTCTGATGTTTTGATGTTGTGGTGTGCTTACAGGAGGATGAGGCTTGCAGAGCTCAAGGAGGCAGCAAAAACTGCCAGATTCGGCGCAGTACAGCCCATCACAGGCTCTGATTTTGTGCGTGAGGTTTCGCAGGCTCCACCGGATGTCTGGGTTGTGGTCTTCCTCTACAAGGATGCGTAAGGCGAAATTCATCCTATTTACGATATGATGCCCTTCTTCTGTCAAAAACTACACCAAGAAACAGCTAATTTTTTTATGGGCATGTAAGTAGAACTTTATTCGTAACTAAGTGTCGAACTATACATACTCCCTCCGCAAAGAAATATAAGAGCGTTTAGATCACTAAGGCCCTGTTTGTTTGGGCTTTTGCTTCTACGGTTTGTTTGAGCTTTTATGGCTTTTTGGCCAAAGTGGAAATGCTGCAAAAGCAGAAGCAAAAGCCCAAACAAACAGGGCCTAAAGTAGTGATCTAAATGCTCTTATATTTCTTTACAGCGGGAGTGTTTGTTATGTTGATTAAAAATGGCAGCTTGAAAATGAGTACTATCTACTATGGTTCTTGGAATTTGTTATCCAGAGATATAATTGTGTTGAAATAGTTTTGGCAAAATCTGACCTTGTATGCACGTGATTTTTGAACTACCATTTCAAAATAAACAAGATAACCTAGCTTAGCAAACCATACCACACCATGATATTTTTCCTCTTCTTTTCTACTTCGATTTACTCCACACGCTCTCCGCAAACAGAACAGGTTGGATCCCATCTTTAACTGCACAGAGCAGCAGCCTACGAAAAGCCCTGTGCTCGTATTTTGATTTATACTCATTTTGACTGGAAACTGAAGGATTTTAGGACATTATGCCCTATGCTTCTGTGAGACGTTTGCAGTGCTTCTGCTTTATATGCTGTTTAACTGTTTCCCAGAGGTGCTTATAATACAGAAATGACTCTAGGAAGAAATACTACCTCAAACTGTTCATTGTCTGAGACTTCTATGGATCTTATCGCAGGATACCAGAATGTGGGCTGCTTGAGACTTGCCTGGAGGAACTGGCGCCGAAATATGCAGAAACCAAGTTTGTTAAAATTATTTCCACGGACTGTATTCCCAACTACCCAGATAGAAATGTTCCTACAATACTGGTGTACAACAACAGTGCTGTCAAAGGGACTTATGTTGGTCTACAGAAGTTTGGTGGAAAGAAATGCACACCTGAATGTAAGTTGTACCACACAATCAGTTTCCACTATCTTAGTTCAAGTTACTCTTCTTTCTTTAGTTGGTTGGGCAAAAATATTGTCAGTACACACCAGTAGACTGTGTGCGTGTGCGTGTGCGTGTGCGTGTGCGTGTGTGTGTGTGCGCGCGCGCTTAAAGTTGCAATTAGCCAGTCGCACGATACAATTCGCAATTCGGCTTAACGTGACTATAATCTTTGACCTTAGGATGAGGTTTTTTCCCTTCGTACTAAGAGGAAAACATGTTCAGGGCGACAGGCATGTCTACGGTGAATATATGGTCCTGCTGTATGTTTGCCTTGCATCATATGACAAACAGAAGAAAAAAAAAATCGAGGGAACAAATTTTAGATGAGTGCCTAACACAGTGGCATGCCTAGTTCACAGTTATGCTGCTGTTACCATTAAAATCGAATATGTCATGTGAATAAGAAACGACAATGGATTTCTTGCTCACTTAAATTACACCGACTGATGTGAGCGCACGGAATCTTTAAGTGTCATGCACGGTCTTCCGCTCTTTATGCTAGACTTCCATTCTGTTTATTCCAGCTGTTGCATTGGCGCTTTGCCATTCAGACCCAGTACTGAATGATGGACAAGGTGGTGGCGATTCATCCCGTAACAATGTCATGGAAGGCGTTCGCAGGAAGTTCATAGAAAAGGTTGTCTCCCAGCTTGAAACGCAAGAAGACGAAGATGATAGCGACTAAAACTTACTCTTTTCTGCTAGTTTTATTTTAGCTCGGTGATATATCATTTTGATCCACGGACAACATTTGTCTCGGCTTTACTAGTCTTATTTGGTTGTCTGTGTGTGGAAAATCTGGAAGCTGTTTTAATGAGGTTCTGTATAAACTTTGTCTCGGTAACTTGCTGCGATTCACGTGGCCGGTGGTAATGTATCTTGGTGTTCTGGTTCTGAGAGATGATTATGGAATATGAAACGGAGAAATTCGTCAGTGGAGATGATTTTTTTTGCGTTGACGCAAACTGCACACATTTATTCTGGGATTTTGTCTCTACTGCACATAATTTCTGAAGAGAAAAAATAAAAAGGACAATGCTACACGTCTGCCGGATGATAAATTGATTACATCGGTCGCCTCGCTAGCCGTCGGATGCTGCCCGAAACAGCTGTCCGATCTACCGCCCCAGCCAACTGAGGGGCTTTACAACAAGGACCTTGTTGCAAAGGTCCGTCAAGACAACACTGTTGGCCCGCCATGGCACGTTGCTGGTGGTCGGAGCTGTCGCGCCTCCTCCCGCCCAGCACCCCGAGCAGCTGCCTCTACTCCAGCACGACAACGACGAGCTCTCATGTCGGGCATTCCTTTGGCGATTTCTGCAACTGAAGCTATGTTTCTGAAACATGCGTCGTGTTGCAATGCTTGGTCTCGCACGCTCTAACGCGGAATGCTCCTCCAGCGCTTTATGCAACCGGGGCTATGTTTTTGAAACAAGACCCATATTGCAGAAGAAAAAATATTCATCATCAAACCTTTTTTCTTCTTTCTGAAACATGACCTTTGTTCCAGGACATTCTGAAACTAGATCCTGTTGATGAAAAAAACTTCATCACCAAACCATTTTTTTCTTTCTGAAACAAGACTAGACACAAAGCAATAGACCTTGCTTTGTGCAATTAGGGTGACTCAATTCAACATTTGTGTATTCATTACCCCTTCGCTCGTTTTATATGGCGGTGATGTTATAGTGATTACATATTGTTGATGAGGTGAGGGGAAAGGCCTCATTAATACTCGCTCCCATGTAAGTCTGGCCATCTTGTGGTGTGTAATTTTGGTGGCCAGGCTTTATCGTCTACTAGCATTTCAAATAATGAGACTTCTTCATTGACTCCTTTCGAAGGTGCTCATAAATGATAGGATGTGATGTATATGCGTACACTCATAAAAATGAGCATGTGAGCGTCTCTGTCTATGTTGTGTTTGTGAAAAAAGCTTCGTAGGTTTGGCAAAGCAAACCACCATGCCAATCTCCTTTCAAAAGAAAAAAAACTCCTCGAAAAAGGAGTGAAGTGAACCATTGGATGAGTCTCCCGAGTCGCTCCCCTCCCGGGCGGCTCTGGAGGCCCTTTCCCATTGATCCCTAGTAACTCCTTCGATCTGTGTCTCCTGCCATCACTGTCACCGATGCCGTCGGCGGTGGCGGCGCCCACCCCATCAAAGACGGTGGGCAGGGAAGGTGCTTCCTCGACAGTATCACAAAGGGAGGAGGTAGGACATTGTTTGAGGGCATGGGGCGGCGCGCCTGTCTTGGCCGGTGCCTGAGGACCCCGTCGGAGTGAAGGGAAGGTCGTGCCGCCGCCGTGGCCGTCTTCGACTTTGTGTGGTGTGTGATCTAGGTCACCGGGTCTCGATCTGGGCTGCAGCGCTCCGAGGCCATTGGGGCCCAGTCAAGGCTTGTGCTGCGGGGGAAACTGACTGTGTCCCTGGGCACGCCGGCGACGACCTGCAAATGCGAGCTAGGCTGCCCTCTCCTCTTCTGTCGTTCCTGCTTGGTGGTGACTCGCGGCGTGGGGGCTTGCGAGAGTCTTCAGAATAATGGTGGTGGTCCTAGCATTCTTCTCGCATCAAGGCAGTGTTTTAGTGTGTTTGCTCCTCTTCGATCTACCCATCAGATGTGTTCTGGATCTTCTACCAGAGATCTTCTTGAATTGGCGTATGAAGCTTCTGGATATCTGGATAGGATGGAATCCAGTCATGCGCACACATATCCGCCCGGGTGGCTTCACGATGGTGCGGCGCGAAGCTCCGATTTGTTGTCGAAACCATGGGACATGTGGGCATCTCAATTTCCATGGTGTACACTGCGGTGGAGAAGGTCATGGCGGCTGAGATTGGAGGGCCAATGTTGGCGGAGGGGACCTTCGACGCGCTGAAGATTTTGCTTCAGGGGGGCCGATGATCCATTTTGGATCTGGTAACTGTGAGCCCGGTGTTGATGATTTGCAGGAGCAGACTTGGCAAGTGGGGGGGGGGGGGGGGGGAAGCACTAGAGGAATTCAAGTTTGGTGGCGCTCCTCGAGTGCCGAGTCTTGACTTTCATGGTGAAAACCTAAGGTCTCACCTTTATTGGTTGTGTCTGGCAATGGCTTTATTAAAGGAATCGTTTTGAGAGTTCATACTTTTTCCATGGTGAAAACTTAAGATCTTTGATAGGGCGAAGACAGCGCTTGTGCACTGTTTTCCTCCTTGGAGGCGTGGCCTTTGGAGAACGTATTCCGGGTGTTGTCTTTGGCGGTAGTTTGTCGAGTTGTTGCTGCGAGGAGTTGATTACCGTCGTGGAACCTATTTTTAATTCTTTTTTTCTCTTTCAGGTTGTGTGCATCCTGAATGTCGTTTCTGACATTTTGTTGGTGTAGAGACTTGATGTAATTGATATTTCCGTGATACTAATATATTCCTTGTATAAAAAGAAGAAGATGAGTCTCAACGCACAAAGCAGCACCATGTTACAAAACACTAGGCCCAGTTCTTTTGCAAGATTCTCCTAGAATATGATCTCTCTTCAGCTTCTCTCAGGGTTTGTTTTACAATTCTAACTAGCCTGGTAAATGGTAGCTTCACGAATCTAAATTTGTGTTCACGAGCTTAAATGCTGAGAACAGTGACAGCACAACTGGGGAGCAACACCTGCAGCTGCAGGGGCCGACGTGGAAGGAGAACAAACCGCAGGTATTTCTCCAAACTAACCATTCGGCCATTCCCCTTCTCCAAGGGTTTAAGGGAAAACGGCGGCCCACTCGTCAGTAAGGGTTCTGGGCGTCTCTCCCCTCTCCCTCCCGCCGCCTCCATTCCCCGCCGCCAGGTTGCAGTCCCCGCGTCGCCCCTACCTCTCCTCCTCCCTCCCCCCTCCGACGACCGGCGCCCTCCCCGCCGCCCTGGAGGAGCCGGCGAGCGCGGCCCCCACGCGCCCATCCCGCCGGCCCAAGAATTCATCCGTCCCGCCTCCTCCGCCCCCCTCCCGACGGCCCTGCACTCCTCCGCCCCCCACGGCCCCCACGGGCCCATCCCGCCGGCCACTCCCTTCCCCCGCCGTCCCCAACGAGCCCATCCCGCCGGCTGCAGCTCTCCTTGCACCGCTGCCTGGTGAGCCTCTCCTCCTTCGGTTTTTGTTCATCACTCCGTTCTAGTTCCTCTCCTTCACATGGAACGATGGAAGTTGGATAAGATGGATGTATGTGGATGCTTAGTACATGATTTGCTTGATGGATGGATCAATGGTGCTAGGTTTTTCGTAGATGGATGGATGCATGGACCAGGCATGTAATTTCTTTGGCTACTGTGAATGCTCAATGGTACTGTGAAGGGAAGATGACTTGGTTAAAAAAAATGCTACTGTGATTACTCAATGCAACTGTGAATGGTTCTTTTTTGCTTATTTATTTGCTACTAATAATTTGAATGCTACTTTTAATGTGAATGCTATCATCAATGGTACTATCAACACCCAGTTTTAGTTCAGGGACATTACAGACATTCCAGCACACAACTCATCCCATAATCCCAGACCACAATCTTAGAAAATAACTCGACGGCTGATTCTGTGGGAAGCTGATTTTGTGAGAAGTTTCCCCAAAGCTGATTTTGGAGAATCAAAAGCTGAAAAGAACTGGGCCTTAGTGTTTTGTGACATGGTGTTTACTGTCACTCGCCTGCTTTGTGCGCTGATACCTAATTATGGTTTTCTCCAGATGATGGCCAAAGGATTTCTAGCCAAGAGCGATAATGCAGGGACAAAGAAATCTCCCCTGCAAATCCAGATGCTGGAGAGTTTTTATTCTGGTAAACATGTGCTAGTGTTTCAACCTCTTTTCCTGCTGGCATGTCTTATTTTTTTGTTGTTCAACTTTTTGTGCTGTGGCTAAAAATTTCCTGATCCAGAGGTACAATATCCGAAGCCGGAGGACGTGACAGAGTATGCGGCATCTGTTGGTTTGACTTACAACCAGGTCAGAATATGGTTCAAAGAGCGGAGGCGGAAAGAGAGGAGGCACATGGAAGCTGCAGAGGTTCACATGGAAACACAAGCTAGTGCAAGATCAAATTGGCCTAGATGTAGCAGCAGCAGGTCTTCCAATTCAAGTCAATCTCCAATGCAAGGTATTGCGGGTTTGCAGCCCGAGGATGACATTACTCTTGGTAGGAGTATGAGCCTTGTAGGAGAGAAACACACACTTCGATCACAGGTCCTATTTCCGAAGGATTATATTCTGAGGAAAGTCTTCGGCAAGGATGATCCATCTCTTGGGGGTGATTTTGATCCCCTTCCTGAAAGGGCACATGTCCATGTCAGGGGTCTGTCTCTAGTAGCACTAAAGGTTACTGAGAAAGCCATTTATCATCATAGACATATTTTTCTATCTATGTGTCCCAGTAGGTTAAGCCATGCAAAAGACCTGATTTGAAGCTTAATCAACCACACAGTTCTATTAACAACTCTGGTAATTATCTCATTTTTTGTTTGGTAAGTGTAGCACTTCTTATGTTCCATCTCAAAACACTGCTATTTGCTGTAATTATTTATTTACCATGCTATGTAAGTTGCATCCTTCTCTTTCGGCCATGCATTCCCCCATTCTTGTGTCCATCTCAAAATAATACTAATTGTGTTAACGAGTTAGCATGCTATGGAAGTCCCAACCTTTTTGTTGGGCTTCACTCATTTGTAATACGGAGATTGTATCGAGCAGCTTGTGCTTGATTGTGTTCGTCCTATTCATTTGTGCTTCAAATTGTGGTTGCTTTGTAATGGCACTAAACTAGACTTCTGAGTAAACAAGGAGAGTAGAATTAGCAGGATCTGCAAGCACCTTCAATCCCCATTTGATCTTTGCTAACACTAATGCTGCTAACATATTTTGCATACTTAATGTTCGAATTGCATTCTGTAGATGCGGTTAATACCCTCACAATATCATGTTGAATTGATCGCAGATACCACAGGACATCAATCCTACCAGGATCAAAGCGTTTTGAAGAAGAGAAAGGTATTGCTAGGTTGCTCAAGTGTTCATTTTCATTTCTAGCACAGCTTTTGTTTCCTGTTGGTGCCGTGCCTTGTCTCACTGTGTGTGGCTAATGACGACTGGTGCTTATAGTCAGTATGGTCAAGCATAATTTTTGGTTTTCAGTACCAGAGCCTTTTAGGAAAGCATAGTTACTAACTCACTATTTAGGCTAAGTACACATTTTCATTGTCGTTTCTAGCACATATTTTTTTCCTGTGTTAATCATTGTTTACCTGTTGTTGCCATACCATTTGGTGCCATCATGATCATGAGCTAGTGTCATCTTCTGTGCTGGACTGCTGGTAGTCAGTCTGATCCAGCATTATCTTTATTTTATTATCAGGCCTCTTTTTTGTAATTAGAACAATGGTTTCTGGAAACTTTTGGGCCAGGATATACAATAAGAAATCCCATGTATTTTGTGGGCCAAGAGATGGCTCTCACATTTGAATTGGTATAAAAGATTTACAGTTCCTGCCTTAGTATCACTTTTATTCAGCTATTTGCTGTAACAGTCTTTCTGAAGGCACTCTAATGTTCATTTTTATTTGTTACATGTAAGATTAGAGATCCACCGTATTTGTTTCTTAAAATTCTTGTGTTCTTTTGCCAGTTGCTGATTGACAAATTATTTTAGTGCCTGAGATGAAGATGCTGTCAGTTAAACTGACATTTTGTGCTTATTGTCCCTTTTTGTAATTGTAATCCATGTTAATTTGTTTCCATTTGTTATATTGAGACCTCTAACGTCAGGTGCCCACCTTTCTAAAAAAATGTTCATCTGCAGATCATGTCGCCTACTGCTCAGAGATCCACTTTGCCATTTGAGAACAATGATCCTGTGAGGAAGCATGGAAAGGGCAAAGGTCTAATGACAGTGTGGCATGCAATGTATTCCCAAACTGCAGAAATTCAAGATTGCTCCAGTTTCATTGATGAAAGTGGTTGCTTGAGGTCATTGAGACCATTCGAAGATTGTGGTGGAAAACTTGCCCAAGTAAAGTTGCTTATGTAATTTGATCTGATACAGCCTATGTTATTTGAAACTTGTAGTTGTATATTCTGAATTAGCAACTCAGAATTTCCTCCTTTTAACCTTATTTGGTGCAGAGACAAACTTCGCCACGGAAGAAAGTAAACAAGAAGAGTAGACCTCCACCGAGTAAAAGAAAGGTAAGCTTTATTACTTGGAGAAGTCCACATATGGAGATAATGAGCGTCCTCTAGAATGAGAATCTAGACCTGTAAAGCTATTAATTTATCATTTATGCCACTGGTTGTGTCTCACTACTCTATTTCGCCACTAGGAATTTTAACTGCTCAAAAATGCCATCGCTTTGTTAGGCACATGCTTAAAAATGCCACTGGACACCATTACTGTCAGCACAAATCTCGTTTGCCATGTTATAATGACCCAAATACCTATAGACCAACATGCCAGCTCTCCCTCTATCTCACTACAATAAAGTGTGGGTCCCACTTGATCCCAACAGCGTTCTTATTTTCCTTTAAAATTAGTCGCTTTCTTACTCCTGATAAGTGGGGTCCACACTTATCATTGTGAGATAGAGAGAGCTGACATGTGGGTATAGGGGTATTTTCGTCATGGAACATGGTCAATGAGTTTGACTTGACAATAACGATGTCTAATGGCATTTTTTAGCAAACATCTAATGGAACGATGGCATTCTTGAGATATCTAATGGCATTTCTGAGCAAGCATCTCACAGAACGATGGCATTTTTGAGCAGTTGTAACATCTAATGGCAAAACTGAGTAGAGGGACACAACTAGTGGCATAAATGATTAAAACCCTTATATATATATATATATATATATTTGCAATTTGACCTTTTTAATCTGGTTAGACGGAACTTAATCTGCCTTTTGTGTAGTATGCTAATGGTGATTTCTCGCTATTTTAGGTGCCATGTGGCAGAGCTACTGATTTGACGGAGCATCCTTCAGTGGAGTGCCATCTTTCAGTTGATGAATCAGAATCCTCAGAACTACGAACTGAACAGGCTACTTTAGTTGATGATGAGGAGCTTGAGCTCAGTGAGTTACAAGCAGGTCCTAATCCGTTAAGATGTTCAGCTCATCTTTCTTCCACTGGGAGACATGGCTGCCCCCTTTGTAAAGGTTTGCAATATCATCCTCTACCTCTTTGTTCTCATTTTTTCTAATATAAGCCAATTTACTTAAGTATTAGTGCTTCTCTTGCAGATTTACTTGCCAGGTTTCCTCCACCAAGTGTCAGGATGAAACAACCATTTCCCACAAAACCTTGGGAGTCATCACCTGAAATGGTGAAAAAGCTCTTCCAGGTTAAATGCAACACATTACTTTGAGAATACATGAGTAGTATTATCATCATTAATGGAATTTACATTACATGAAATGAAAAAAAAGCTCATTATCAGTCTGTCCAACTTCTATATTCTATTAACTTATGGAATTTACTGCATAGTGATTAGTGAATGATCATACATGTCTTATGCTGGTCGTGGAACAAGACTGGCTTCAATAATCTTTGCATACTGGTATCAATTTTGCTCATGAATCCAACCAGTAGTTTACCGGATTTAGTTGCATCTGGGCAGCAGGAATATTAGACATGTCTCCTATAATATACTCCCTCTGTAAACAAATATAAGAGTGTTTAGATCACTATTTTAGTGATCTAAACGCTCTTATATTTCTTTACGGAGGGAGTATTTGGTTATTTTGTTTGGAACATTAATGGCCTAAGCATGTTGTTAAAAATCTAAATAGCCCATATGTGCTTGGTTAACTGAAAAATTCTTTCTTCCTAAACTTATTGTTTGTGTTACTGCCGTGCTCGTAGATTTTAGTGCGCCCACCTTTCCTCTACTAGTTTTCATGTTGAAACTGTGGCCAGCATCTGTTAATTCGAAAATATTCTTGGCAGGTTGTCCGGTTTGTCTACACACATTTTGGTAGTATGGATGTTCATCCCTTTACGTTTGATGAGTTTGCACAAGCATTCCATGAGAAGGTGCAAATTTTGTTAAATCTCCCTGAAATTGGTATAATTTGCTGTATTTTCTTATTGTTCAAATGTGATCTCCAGGACTCCTCGTTGTTGGGGAAAGTACATGTCAGTCTTCTCAAGCTACTTATGTTAAACACAGAAAGGGGCAGCGGCAGTGTGTTTGTTCCAAGATCATCTAAAGATAACAGATTCTTAAGCTTTCTGAACTTTGTGAGTTTTGAAATGTGCTGTACACTTTAGTTCATTTCCAAGATAGAATTACATTGTGCTTATTCTAGAGCTATTATGCTGTGGCGTCATTTCAGCATTGTCGGACAGTTCACAGATGAATTTTGAATGAGTGGAGAAGTTAGTAGTAGGTTCATTTTATTAGTTTTCTTCAGTCTGATTGTACCTTGTTGGGTATATTTATTTATGTTGGCAGAAGTATTGGCGAGTTTGTTGCACACTGTGTAAAGTTTATAGTTCGAATATGATGCTGCATCGGAAGTCAAAGTATATGGTCTTAGACTAGTGCTGGAGTTGAGCAATTTGTCGAGCCGTTTCATTACCATGCACTTTTTTTTTGTTATGCTCCTGTTCCAGTCTACTCTGGATATCAAGTTAATGATTTCCTTGAAGAACAATATGGGCCTACAGGGTCTAATAAATGACAGCGTAGGATGAATCGGCTTTGTTTTCTAGTAGCACGAGGCTACTGACTTGTGTTCATCGTAATTCATTACATTGAGTAACAGTGATCGTGCAATAGCCAATAAGTGTGACATCAACATGATCCTTATCTTTCTATGTGGTCTGATAAATCATACTACTTTGTGTGAAGAAACTGACTATGCTATTCTTCTCATATTTACATTTATTTAGTTCCATGACTTTGTCAATTGCAGCACCAAACTTCTGTTTCAGTTGAGGTGTTCGTCTTGTCATACTTCCCATAGAATGTGGACCAGAGTCTGAGTTTCACTGAGCTAGTATTTGTCTTGCTTTCTTTTCTTATAGATTCGATGGGAGGTAACTAGATAGAATTCAGACTACTTGATGCTGCTTCATTAGGGCGAATGTCTTGAATGAATGCATAAGAGAACTGTCATCCTGCATACCTGCTTCCTGTTTGAAGAACTTGAATCTGAAAAATGCAGTAGCTAAATGGTTTGCCTCTATGTTTCTCTTTCAGGTTAGAGAACAAGAATTCAATGTGAATTTTTGGATCAAATCCCTGAATTCTCTTACTTGGGTTGAAATACTACGCCAGGTTCTGGTTGCTTCAGGTTTTGGTTCAGATCATCATATGCTGAATCGGAATTTCTTTAACAAGGTACTTAATGAGACACCTCATTATTCTAGATCTCACACTTGTATGTGTGTGCATGCCTTTCAGGTTACAGCTACCAATATTTGTATATATGCTGTAGCAATAGATCCCCCCTACAAGTACTTCTATTATGTTTCAAAGTAACATATATCCTTTTATTCAATTATAGGAAAAGAATCAAATGGTTAAATATGGGTTACGTCCTCGTACACTGAAAGGTGAATTGTTTGCACTATTGTCTAAGAAAGGAAGCGGTGGGTTAAAAGTTGCTGAACTTGCCAAATCACCACAGGTAGTTTCAGAAATGAACTGTTCATATTGATGATAGCTGGCCTTCTGTATATACTTTTGGTTGAGTATCTCCGTGGCATTTACTTGATTGTTCTTTTCAGATTATTGGTCTTAATCTCTCTGGTGCATCAGAAGTAGAGCAGCTTATTTTTTCAATTCTCTCTAGTGACATCACATTGTTTGAGAAGATTGCGCCTTCTGCATATCGTCTCCGTGTTGATCCTCGGATTAAAGGAAAAGAAGATCCTAGATCAGATACCGAGGATTCTGGAACTGTTGATGATGATAGGGATGCTAGCAGCAGTGGTGATGAATCTGATGGTCCACAAGAGAGTTATGCTGAGCATGAAAGTAGAATTGTCAGGTGGAGACAGAAGAACGTACATAAAAATATGAATAAATGCAGTGAAATTGATGAAAGTTATTCTGGAGAACGATGGCTTCTGGGGTTGATGGAAGGCGAGTACTCAGACCTAAGCATCGATGAGAAGCTGGATTGCTTGGTTGCTTTGATAGATGTTGTTTCTGGTGCTGGTTCTGTTCCAAGGCTTGAGGTAACCTTCACTCTCTTCTGGTATATTTCAATTGCAACATCTCATCTTTGTTCAAAGCATCATTGCTTAAACATTACTCCCTCCGATCCAAAATAAGTGTCACAGTTTTGAGCTAAGGTTAGTTCAAAACTGCAACACTTGTTATGGATCGGAGGGAGTACTGAACTTGCAAAACGACCATCCAGGACTTAAAGGATTATTATTCTTTTTCATTATTGTTAATGTTGCCCTGTATGAAGTTTGCTAGCTGACTATAGTGCTCTGTCTTGGTAATGTAAGTACATGAATAGTTTGGATGTTCTTAGAAGTGATCAGATGAGTTAAGAGAGCAAGGTCTCATTTTTTAGAAGATTACGGCATTATGTCAGTTCTTTTTTCTTTTAAGTCATCCAAACCCATGAACCATTTATGCAAATTTACCTCCACTGAATTTTCTTCTTCTATTGATGTGCTTTATTCACTTCTCCACAACTAACATAAATGATCACACTTATAATTGATTATCCTAAGTTCCTAACTATACTATGGTTGTGTCTCCTTACGGCTTAGGCAGAATTAAGAGAAATGGACATTTTAAGTAGATACTACTTTCACTAGGATATGTATATGGACATCTTAAGTGGATAGTGCCTGCCTTATGTTACCGTATAACTCATTTGAAGTATTCGAAGTGAAAAATGCATACAATAGCCATTTCTCAGTTGTTGGGAAACTTAATCTTGGATAACTTTGTTGTGTTTACGTTCCAAGTTAAAGATCAGCCTTCATACAAATGTTCTATTCTCTATTTGTATGCCTTGTTGGAAAGCTGCAGAATCTTATATTATTGTTTTCTACCTTTCATAGGAACCACAAAGTGTCCTGTCTAGCATACAGAGAGCACAGTCGCATGCCTCAGGTGGGAAGATAAAGAAGTGTACAAGAACCATTTACCAATCTAGTGATGAGTACTTAAATAGACCAGGAAGCTCGCACAGTTTTGATTCTTCTATGCAAGGACAATCAGGAAGCCTGAGGAGTCAGGATTACATTGCTGACTCTGGAGCTAACGAATCACCCACAGGATTTGCACATCAGCCACAAATTGTTCTCTTAGGATCAGATCGCAGATATAACAATTACTGGCTCTTCCTTGGCCCTTGTAGAGCAGATGATCCAGGGCACCGTAGGGTTTACTTTGAGTCCTCAGAAGATGGTCACTGGGAAGTGATAGATTCACCACAGGTTGCCCACCTGCTTGATTTGTGCAGTATCTAAATTTGCCTCTTATTTAATCACTCGAGGTTAAACTTCCACAAATAAAGTTACTGGCTCTTTTTTTGTTTGCATTGCAGGATTTACTCTCGCTATTGTCTGTCCTGGACATCAGAGGCACCAGGGAAGCTCATCTTCTTGCATCAATGAAAAAGAGGCAATCATGTCTTTTTGAAGGCATGAAAAAACACTTGGAAGATGGGTGTGTAGTTGCGCTCACAGCATCATCTGATTCTTCTCATTCCGAGACAAGCAGTGGAAACAGATATTCACCCAAGCCAAGTAGTGGAGATGGAGCTTCACCCCTATCAGACATTGACAGTGCTTCTGTTCCAACATATCTAGCTGGTAATCTTCAAAATGCATCATCTGCAATAGGAATTGAAGTTGGGAGGAGAAGTGATGAGAAGATGTCAAAGTGGGAAAGGTTGCAAGCGTTAGATAAATGGATCTGGACTTCTTTCTACTCTTCCCTTACTGCTGTTAAGTGTGGCAAGAGATCATTTAAGGAATCACTTGTTCATTGTGATAGTTGTCATGATCTGTATTGGAGAGATGAAAAACATTGCAGAATATGCCACTCTACTTTTGAGGTTGGTTTTGATCTTGAAGAAAGATATGCTATACATGTGGCAACATGCAGGGAGCCTGAGGATTTGTACGATGTGCCAAATCATAAAGTTCTTCCTTCGCAGCTACAGGCACTTAAAGCAGCCATTCATGCTATTGAGGTGAGTACTAGAAAATGGTTGTTCTACGCAGTGTTTATTGTCTGGGATCTACGTTAAGAAACCATGATACATGGTGATTCAAAGTTGAGTTATGTTTCTGTATTGGATCGCCAGTCACTTGTTTGGTCACAAATAGTGTATGTATTTCATAGCAGCTCATTAATCATATTTTTTCCCTCATTCTGTGTGCGCTGATGTAGGCACTTATGCCTACGGCAGCTTTTGCTGGTTTGTGGATGAAGTCTTCGCACAACCTGTGGGTTAAGCGGCTGCGACGAACATCATCATTACCCGAGCTTTTGCAGGTCAGTATCTTTTTCCTGTTTACATCGTAATATCAGAACATTCATTCAGTTTCAGGTAATTTATACAGTATGTACTGGCTTTTGTTTTGCCATGTTTCTTCCCTGCAGGTTCTTGTTGATTTTGTTGGGGCAATTGATGAGGATTGGTTGTACCAAAGCTCATCAGCAGTAAGCTTTAGTTCATATCTGGATGACATTACTGTATACTTCCAAACGATGCCACAAACTACGTCTGCAGTTGCACTCTGGGTTGTCAAATTGGATGCCCTCATTGCACCTCATTTGGCACAAGCTGATTCTGGCAGAGGATTAGGCAAAGGGTTCATACAGACAAGTATGTATTTGGCTGATTCTCAATATTATGTATTCCTTCCGTTCTGATGAATAAGGCGTATTTCGTTTCGTTAAGACAATTGACCAACAATTACTCTTTTAATATTTGATTTATGTGATGCAAAATCACTATCATAACAGAGTACTAATTTTAAATACGAATCTAGTGACACAAATTTCATGTCATATAACTTTGTATTTATGGAGTAATTATTGGTCAAATGCATGTCTTAACGAAACAAAATATGCCTTACTTTTAGGAATGGAGGGAGTAATGTTTAATATGCTTATATTTGCGATTTGTCTTAATTTACTACTCCCTCCGTCCCATAATATAAGATCTTGCAAAACGATCTTATATTATGGGACGGAGGGAGTACAATCAATGCCTTTGTTCCATTGAAGCACTTGCGTTTGAAATTATTATCAGAACATCAGCCTGGAACATAAATGATTACATAAGCCCAGCAATTTAATGCCAGTATTATTCAACAGTACCAGTACTAGAAACAGTATTAGGGAAACCTTTATCTGGTATGTATGCCGTTTGTGACTGTATGCCATTGTCGTGTGTGGCTATATTATTCATTCTAGCTACTTCAGAATTTTGATGCTTATTTTTTTCCCAATGTTGGGTCATTCCTCCAATAATATTTTGTGTATTATACTATACAGGAGCGCAGGCATGCTTGAGATAGCTAGGAAGGGACTAGATGGATTATTTTGTGTGGTGCCCCAGCTGCCACTATTTTTTTTTGCATCAGTTCCAATCTTTCGATTGATGCCGCGCTTTTTCTCGAGGCGAGACGAGCATGATGCCCTTTTTTTTGCCTTCATCTTGATGCCTTCAGCTTTGAGGTTATGATCTTGAACTCTTCAGAAGCCACGGCATCTCCGTCGGATGGTCGTCGACGGTGTGTGTACAATAATGCAAACACTAAGAAATTCTTTGTTAATAATCATTGCTCCGGCTTTGTAGTTTCCTTTTTGTACTTGAAGTGGTCAGCGAGGCACCTGACTGGATAACATAATAGATCTTTTTGCCGGGTTTGCTAGGTCGGGTAGGTAGGTAGGTCTTCTGGTTGCAGGAGGACATGGCGCCCCACTGTGCTACTCTGTGCATTCCCGTTGTGCTTCAGGACATTGTAGAGCTTGTCTGCTATTGGTATTTCCTGCGTTGCATAATTTTGATCTTTATATCCAAGGGTTTGCCGTCAGGGCACTTCATAATTTTATTTCTAATCACTAAAGGACCTGGAGAAAATTAATTAGAGACAGGATGAAGCCTGGAAATGAGCATCGATTTTGCCGAATGCGGCCAGTTCAAAAATAGTGCTACAAGGACTTTACACATTTTTTGGTCAACTTTGACTGTCAGTTTGACTAAATGAAATAAACTTTGACTAAACTTATATGCTGCCCGACTTATATATTAGTATAATTGAAAGTCAAAATATATCTTGCCAAAGTGTGTGAATCTTGTTAACAGAAAATGCAGCTGAAAGGATTTTTCACTTTTTTTAGCATCATAAACTTTATTCATCAAATGATAGCCAGATCGTTTACATAATGGTGAAGAATAAAGTCAGGGATGGCAGTTTGCCAGAACTAATACAATGTTTTGCTAAATCATCCGCGGCCGAATTGACCTCTGCTACAGTGATCAAAAGTGATACTATCAAACTCCAGTGCCAGGAGGGAGCACTCGGCTATGATTGGTGTTCGAAGTAATTGCAAGAGCAAATGACAAGTAGTAGAATCGTCGTTCTCATTGATAATGAGATTACATATATATAGCCCCCGAAGGGGTACGTCCAAAGGGACATGAGACAACCGCCTCAATTAGGAAAAACAGGGATTAATAGGATTAATTAAATCCTAACACTCCCCCTAATCCATGCTTGTTAGTGTAAGTATCATCATCTTGAGAAGCTCCTCCAAAAACCCTGTGGGAAAAATATGAGGAGATAAGTGTTTGATATGTCGCTAAAACTCCTTCAAACCCAGTGGAAAAAATAAGGAGAAAATGATACAACATATAATGGTCATTATCCCTTTTAACTCAATACGAGAAAAACTCATAGAGTTTAGAGGACAATAAATGTGTCATGTATACTTACCCAAAACCCCGGTGGGAAAAACAGGAAGTATGACATATGATCTCATGTTGATATTACCTCATTAAAAACCTTTATGAGAACCTGTAAAGTAAACTCATGAAGGGAAAAAGAGTATAATATGATGCATTGAATAGGAACAATTCAGGAAGATACTTCCCCTGATTCTTGCAAAATTCGAAGCCGTTACATACCAAAACATAGAAGTTGGTAGAGACCCGCTGAACAAATCAGTCGCATTGATTTGACTTGCAAGATATGCAATATAGTGATATTGCTTATTATGTAACCTGTTTGCATCCGAGCAACACAAGAAACATTATCGTTGAGATAATGGTTGGTGGATGTAGCCATGAGGTCTGTTTCGAAGACTCTTCATGAGAGGACTACCACACCTAGTAGGAACACTAAACTTGTCTACGATCTGACATAGTGGGGATCTGATCGATGTATCCAATGATATTGGTGTTCAGATTTCTCCAAAACTGAAAAACCAAGACAAAATGTTTCATGCCTTGAAGATATCGAAAGATATTCTTGAGTACCAACCAGTGGCGGATCTACAGGGTGGACAGGGTGGGCCGCGGCCCACCCTGGGATTTTGGTACAACCCATATATATACCATAGTCCATAAGAGATTAGCAGATGGGCCAGAAGAAAAGAAACGAAAAGCCCAACAACCACAACCTCGACTCGTTCGCACAGCCGTGGACCGTGGTAGCCCGCGCACTGGCTCCCCGTCCCCAAATCCCCTCGCAGCTTCTCTACGCTCCAGCCAATCTCGTTGCCCTGACTTGCCGCCTGGATCCATGCCTCGCCGGCGACTATGCCCATCCCGCACCGGCCCGGCGCCACCGCACCCAGCCTAGTCCGCACTCGGCTATCGGCGCTTGGCAGCCGGCGTTCTGCAGCTCCAGCAGGCCAGCCGTCACGCTCCCAGCACGATTTGAGGTACCTTTGATGAGATTTCTGCTCGGTCCCCAATTTTTGTTTACTCTTACTCATTGCTCGGCATGCTGCCACCTGCCAGTACTGCTCATTATGAATTTAGGCTTGTTGTGCTCCTTTATAAATTGTAATGCAGTATTGCTGAATTCTGTCTAGGAATGTTACTACTTACAACTGAACTATTTCACTTTGGGGCAAAAAAAAAATCTATGTGGCATCTTGAGCTGTAATTTCCAAGAATTTTACTAATTACTACCAAATTGTTTCAGTTTAGGTCAAAAAATTGATACATTGTTCTCGTTTTTTGAATCAATAAATGTCATTGTCACATTGAAGAACAGAATGTCAATCATGATCACATGATTACATATACAACCCAATAACGGTGGCGCAATGGGCGCTCGCTGAGCTATGCCACGTCATTTTCCATACCAAAGGTGGAAGAATGAACGTATGCAGGTAGTCTTTGAACTTTTCAAGGTATGCAGGATTCTTTTATGCAAAATTGAGACTTATTTGAGAAAAAAATTGATTAATTTATCTTGTGCTATTGGTAAATTAATTAGTACATTCGCAGTTGTAAAAAAATATTATTAGGTTGGACCACCCTGGTTCAAAATCCTAGATCCGCCACTGGTACCAACCAATTGTGTTTGGTCGGTCCAATGGCATATGGAACGTTGAGTCCCAATATCTCATTTCCATCATCTCTTGGTCTAAATAGATCATTCTCTACATTTAGAGAATGAACTACCATGAGAGTTATGGATTGATAATATTTGTCCACAATGAATTTCTCCAATATATCTTGGATATAGACAACATAGTATACCATAATGTATAAATGAAGGTGCTCAAGTTATAGTAACGAGCGGTGTTTTGGTTTACCCAAATCCTTCATTTAAACTCCGTCATTAGATGATTACATGTGTCGTCATTGCAGACATACAAACATGCATAATCATCTTTGCAGGAGTAATCCTTTTGTATAAGGAACTCACTACGTCGGTTGTACCATATGTACCGACCACAATAAGTCGTATGGTGACTTACTAGTTTTACACAATGTATGTTGCATTTTGTATTTCGATTCAGAAT
Organism: Triticum urartu; assembly: GCF_003073215.2. NCBI lineage: Eukaryota > Viridiplantae > Streptophyta > Magnoliopsida > Poales > Poaceae > Triticum > Triticum urartu. The sequence continues at coordinate 68,040,208 of NC_053023.1, read as the reverse complement.
TGAGATTCCATCGGAAATCAATCATATATGTCTGAATCTAGTGATCCACATGGATATGTAATCACTACATCTATCAACTGCAGAGATAGATGATTTTGTATTGCCAATGATATAAGTTACCGGAAAGAGATTCCACCTCTGGAGAATAGTTGGGTATCTGCGTGAACCCTTGTGCTACAATACTCGCTCTTTGTTTCACCACCTCATTGTTCTCAATTCTGTTTCCAAAAAAAACTGGTGTAGGTATTGCTTATGAATACCTTCCCATTATTGAGCAAGATCATTTCTACCTAGATTATACCCTTTGCTTGAGTTCAGTCCGAGTGTTGTTCACACTTTGCCATGGCCATGGTCTTTGGATCTGAATCATTTGAAAGGTTTTTGCAATCTAGTTGAGAAATGTATGTCGACAATTGTAGACTTTTGGTTATATGATTCTCCAGAATCTATATATCAATATATAGTTGATGGAAATATCGTTACCCATGGTGACTGCTCACGATTTCCCAATGCGATTGAGTCGGGTATTCCGATGTCCCGGTCATTATGTGCACTATGACCTGGGTTGGTGGAGGTTTCCCGTCCACTGGGTGTATACTACCCATTAGGTGTCTATCAACGTGAAGTTGACTTGCATTTACTGATTCACGGGCCTTAATATCCTTACTCGCAAGAAGTTGAATCCTGATGTACTTCTGCCATACATCTCCCCCTGTTGCTTTGAACGGGGAGTGGAGTGAATTTTGTTGCTACCTCCACTCTTTCAGGCGTACTTTTGCGGGATTGTAGGATTGTGTGACACCTTTATAGTCAGTAAATGAATCTGGCAGGTTATTTGCAATGTGTTGCAAATCTTCTGAACGCACGGTTCAGATCTTTGAGTACGTGGATTTAAGGAAGAAATGTGTTCAACATTCCACTAATTTCCTGGCATTCTTTATGGTACTTGAATTCTCCCCCTAATGCCTGGAAATATTCCTCATTGAATCAACATACTGACCTTGAATAACTCCCCATTCGAGGGGCTTGAGGTATTGACGGAAATACAGTTATTCCTCACATAGATCCCAATTATATGTTGAGGGGCCAATGATGTATGCCGGGTGGTGATATCGGCGTGTAACCGAATTACCGCAGATAGAAAATACTTGGTAGATTTCCACGTATCAAAGATAGAGGGAATAATATAATGCAGTTTGGTCATGAACGTGTAAAACTGCACGACTCCAACGTAAAGTTGGTAAGTTGCAATTCAAAGTAAAGATTATGCAATGAGCTTAACTCTTTGGATAGGATTCTACCAAACCATTTTGAGTCTAGACATTAGGACAAATTGCTAAACTTTAATCCAAGGGCCATAAAGAAGGCACTCAAGGAGAATTCTGCAAGGTTATCCATTCGATTTGCTTGAAATCGATGTCAGGATAATGAGCCAATGGTTTTGTGTGAATAAAGCACACACTTAAGACCATCATGTAGATATGTCCTTTAGAACCATAGAATACCTGAATAGTCTACTCAATGGTTGGGAAGAGCCACTTACCTCGACTTGATGCATTCAAGGAGTCTGAGTGGTCCAGCATACACTTTAAGGTGTACAAGCCTTAAAATTTTCCTCCTTGTGTCACATGTAGTGCACATAAAATCCAAATATTGTTAGAATGTAGCATCATAATAATCATAAACCACTGGAATTGCTGATAGTTTTGGTTTCAACCCAATGTCAATGATGACCAAAGCAGGAATGCCAAGTTTGTCATGCAAAAGACACTCTGGAAAACTATCTCGTACGTAATATGTGCTACGGGTTTTGTAGTATGTGTAGTGCAATGCCAATGATACATAGAGAATGTGCCTGCCATATCCGTTGCATATGGTAAAGAGAAGATATTCCTCTTTGTTGTCATCATAAGTTTCGCTATGGAAACTATTTTGACGGATACCTCTATAGTTTAGTAGGGTACGAGCTAAACCTGAAAGCAATAAAGCATCCTGACGATACTCGAGTACCCACAGGGATAGTAAATATGACTCGAGTTGAGCCAACAAATACCTCATCATGTCTAGCGATTTTAAAATATCTCCTTTCTCTCAATGAGAGTGGAAACATTGGACTTCCCTGAGTATAGAGTGTGTGTGGTGCATATGTCCACAAGGCACATATCATTTTTCATCGGATTGACTCCCGTATAAATCTATATATAGACATGAAGATTCTCAATATGAAAATCACTGTCAGATATATAGAATGCATACAAATGTATGTGTATCAAAGTGCTGATACAATATATTGTGATATACAATATATGATGACAACAATACTTATGTTCTTATTAGAACATCGTAAATTGACATAAATTATGTTGACCACTCAGGAGATTGAGAGACTAGAAGAAGTCTCCAAACATGTCGGTTGAGGCATATTCAACCATCACGTTCTCCGTGCTCATAGGGTCCCGTCACAACTGGTGTTGTCGGATTGAAGGTTCAAGTAAGATTCAAACCTTTGCCCTTGAGGTTCATTGTATCCCAGGAATTGCTGATACAGAATAACCAGATGCTGAGATCTGAATCTAATGCCTTATAATGTATAAGATAACATTTTTCTGTTAGCGGCGTGATCCTGACCAGAAGTGAATCCTGGATTGCACACATTATCCCACGAGACACAAGAGCGATCATGATGTCCATGGCCCCGATAGGGCAGTGGTGGCCATTGAGGGCGAATGCCCCAAACTCTATAGCCATATGTTACCTCTATGGGTAAACCAGAGATAATTAATTTACAACCAGTAAATTAAAGACCATCATGGTTGATGTTATAATGAACTTAGAAAAATCAATGGGTATTTCAAAAAGTTATCTTGAAACCATTAGTGTGAATCTCAAATTGCTAAATATGACACCTTGAAGATAATCTCCAAAATGGAGTAGATCTCGTAGCACTAGAGAGTATAATCTGATGGAATCAGTAGATACTCACTCGTAATGCCTTATGTCATGACTTAGTAAAATGCGTGGGAGAGCACTTTGTAAAGCAATTATAATGTCAAAATGACAATATAGGCTTTAACAGTAGTCATTGATAATCTGCGAAGGCAGTAGATCTAAATGACTACCTTGTGATCCCAATACATCAATTTGAAGAAATCACTTTGAATTTTGCATTCTTATTTGTAAGAAATTAAAAATCTCAAATGCAAATAGACGGATTAATCTCAACATGTAGCGTACATTCCGGAATACATCGTACTCAACAGAAATACACCACTATTATAATGAATAGTAATGATGTTGCAAACTTGATGTTCAAGTGAAAAACTTGAATTGTATAGATCCCAAATTAAATGAGATGATCCTGTATCAAGTTGCAAGATAATTCAGCAGGATGAATTAATATTTTGCGAGAGAAAATTAATCTCAATCGCTATGAGATTGTTTGGCGAGAAAATAAAATTCTCAATCGCAAATCAATATGGCTGTGCGAGAAAACTTAATCTCAATCGCAAAACAGCGTCGTTGTATTAATAGGACATGTTATAGGGATTGCTAAAAAGCACACACATTGAACATGTCAAGCATCAACAACCACATATTTCTGGATTTTTTTTAAAAAAAACTCAACAGATAAATAGGCTACCATGCGTGATGAACTAAGCAGGAAGGCTTAAGAGAAAACTGCAGAAACTCATTTTTGATTATGAGAAACTGCAAGGGCTGAAGTCAAAGCAGCCGAAGAGATAAGGTTCTCTTCCTTTTTCTCTCCTGCAGTTACGATTGGGACTCGTCCCTAATAATCGTCGCCGCCCGGAGACGGCCGCACCGTGCGCCGCCGCGCGCTGGGTACCACGTGCGCAAGCGCCGCGCGTGGGTCTTACGGGAAGAGGCCGGGAAGGCCGCGCCATGGCCGCCGTTTCGGGCTGCCACTGCTCCAGGTGGTTGCGCCGCCAGCGTTGCCTTGCTTTGCTGACACGCATGGAGCAAGTCACCGACGCCGGAGGGACGAGCCGCCGCGGCGCGCGCGCTTCAGGCGTCGCCGGCCGGAAGCCGACACAATTCCCTCTGCAGGCGAGGCCATCGAGAAAGTCGCTCCGCGTCGGATGCGGTGTCCGCGTCGTGCGACAGGAGGCTTCACCGCGGCGGCCACAATCGTTGGCCACTGCTACCTTCGACCGCCACAGCCTGCTGCCGCGTGGGCGCGAGCGCCGCAGTAACCGACAAGCGAGATGGGTTCGCCGACCGAAAGAAAGAGCGCCGCGTTAGCCGTTGGCCGTCTCCACTTCAAGAGGAGTCGGGGCTGCAGAGGAGCCGCGCTAGGAAGCCCCACGCAGAGGCCGAAGGCCATGGTCGTGTGTTGTTCTTCCCGCTGCTGCATGCCGGAAGGCAGCCGAAGGCCATGGCCTGCATGCCTGAAGACAGTTTGTTGCGTAAAGGATTAAAATCGGAAGGTAGCACCTTGATTCTTGTACGTAGCAATTAGATCAAGGCTTCGGTTGCTTCTTGACTCCGATTTCTCTCTTTCTTGATTTCAATCCATCGAGCACATGGATATGGATCGAAGTTTGTTGTTGCTCCATGGCCGTGGTCGTCCCGTCCGTAACCGTCTCGTTGGGATGGCCTAGTCGCTCTGTTCGGAGAAACTACAGTGCTGATAACGTGTTCGAAGTAATTGCAAGAGGCAAATGACAAGTAGTAGAATCGTCGTTCTCATTGATGATGGGATTACATATATATAGCCCTCGAAGGAGTACGTCCGAAGGAACACGAGACAACCGCCTCAATTAGGAAAAACAGGGATTAATAGGATTAATTAAATCCTAACAATTGGGACGCCTATTCTCATATATGTGTTTAGATCAGAGATGGCCTCAAGTGTATTGAGATAGTCAGACTTGGACTCCCAAATTCACTTGTTTTCTTAGTATAATATAGAATTGAAATGTTCCCGATCATATGGCCAATACAGGGTAATATTAGAGCAACTCTAGCAGACCCCGTATCCCACCGGCTCACAAAATGCGTTTGCAGTTCGCGCAAAACCGCTTTTGTGGGCCGACGCAGGCTGGCACAGATGCAGACCCCCCAAACGGACCCGTAAAAAAATATATTCGTGAAATATATTTTTTTACGAGATCCGCCCGAGAGAAAGGGGCGTGCGCGACCTCGACGGTGACGGGGGACATGGGGTCGTCCATAGCGGCGAGGGACAGCCGGGGAGGAGCAGTCGAAGCTTGTGGAGTGGGGGCAATGGTGACGGAGGGTGCGAGGAGCGGGAAGGGCCGCGTGAAAATGTCCCTCCCACCAAATCTCGTGCGGGATAGGGGTTGAGCTCGGGTCAGCCTCCCAGCCCGTGAAGATAGAGGTTGGGGAAGAAAATTTGCCGCGCCCCGCAAAAAAATTTGCGGACCGGGGCGGGATGCGGGGTCTGCTCGTGCAGATTTTCTGGCCACAACCCGCAATTTGGCAGTTATTTTGCGGGCCGGGGCGTTCTGTGGGTCTGCTAGAGCTGCTCTTACTTCGCTGTTTCAAATTAACAACAGTGTACATCCATCCCAGTATTACAGCAGAAGCAATACATATCTGGCAATCCGCAATCACCAAACGACCAAACCATTCACCCTCCATTACAAAAAATGACAGCCTAATCTACAAAGGCGGAGCAGGTGGTGAAGACAGGAATGATCTTGTGCTAGAACATTCAGTTTGCAATGCTCCAATCCACCAGGAATCAAAATCGATCATGATGAACCACCGAATACCTGCAAGTGTGATGAAAGCAGGTCAAATGACTAGCTAGCTAACATAAAAGCGCCACCAGATAAACTGCCAGAGGGCTGCACACTTACTCCGGCCAGAATATTTTTTGAGAGCTTTGCCTTTTTATTAGGGCCTCTCTCCTCAACTGCTCTATTCTGTCGAGGAATTGGACGATCGTTATTCGTCTCACCAACATCATTGGATTCTTTTCCTTCCGGCTTTTGCTTCTGTTTCAAGGATGTCACCAAGGTATATAGAGATCTTAGTAATGAAACTTGCAATGAACGGCAAAATAAGGGAGAAAATATCCAGTGTTCGGGCTAGCTTGTAACTGAAATGTTTTTCCTACTATAACCAAACCATGTGTCACCAAGTGTCTGGTAATCATAAATAAAGATGACACAGGACAGAAAGAAAATCCCCATTGTGAATTATGCTAGCAGAAGTATGTTAAACAATAGAGCATACCTTTTTTATGCGCTCACGAATAAATTTCTGTGTACGAGACTTTTCAGCATTAGAGAGATAATGATCACGTTGTTTCTTCGCAGCTGTTATCTCCAATGTTAATTTCTGTTCCCTGATATGAGTCTTCTCAGCTGCATTAAACTCCAAGGATTAGACTACGTACAAATCAGTTCACATTACTGACAAGTTTATAGCTACTTTACAGTTTTGTACTTTAGGCATACCTATTTCACCAACCAGATCATCCCATTTGAACTTCCTGAGATACTTTATGTTCCAGATGTCATAATAAAATGACGACCTCTTCTTCCCACCTAATAAAATACATCATTAACACAGACGGTCATCAATAATTGTCAGACAAGAATAATTGAGCTCTCTAGCACACATTGTATAGCTCTTCAAACATGACAGAGCCGACAAAAGCAACCCTTTTGAGGCCAAAAAATTGAGGGGTTTGAGGGTTGAGCAATAAAAAGGAAGAACCGATCATCCATGTTCAGTACATCTAATGTAAACCAACGGTAACATAGAAAGAATAAAACACATGAAACATAGAGCCGAGAACACACCTATTTGTTCACCATTAAGAAGATTAGCCACCCTCTTGGCGACACTTTTCTTTGCAAACTCAACCCACCTACACAGATTTTAGGAACATTATTAAGGCCATACAAGTGACAAATACAACAATAAAAATATGTCAAAATTGTGAAATACACATCATCTACCATATGTTTACATGACTACTCCAGAAATGCAATAAGTAGACAATGGTAAGTATTGCTCCATGTTTCACTTTCAGCATAAAACCGAAAAATGGGATCTAGCAAGTCTCTCCAAAGCAGCTCATCTGTGTATTTTCATAACATACCCTTCGGAGTAAGCCTTCGCTTTTACGTTACTATGCTTGCGATGACCTTGACCTGGAGGAAAGAGATGACATTAGTACATAACAGTTAAGAAGTTGGGTTATTTTCATTTACAAATATGTAAGCATCATAAAGAGCAGTAGAGCACTTCACATTCTAAGACGTATAACCACGAGGGGCAGGAAAAACAACTCACTTTCACTGCACGGTAAATACTGCCGCAGCAACATGTGCAATCAGCATGCAAAACATGATTATCATTTGATGACATGCTCTATTTCAATTTTTCCCCTAGAAGAAATGAAGAATGTTTTCACAAATACAAGCAAGACAAACAAACCTAGAACTCCATGAACAGCCTTCTACTACCGAAATACAGCCTTGCTACACAGGTTGAGAGGCGTTATTTGCAGCAGAATACTCTGCACGGGATTACGCGGGAGACATCAACATCAGATAAATATGGTTTGTTCTCTTTGATTTTCTATAGACTAGACTAGAAGCTAACATCATTGCATTAGCTTTGGTAAAACAAGTAGGGCTTTCAGCTCTGTGTGTTCCTAGCTTTGGTACCGTATCACAAATCAAACATACAGAACGCAGCCACCGATTTGGTTCATGACGGGGGATTACCTTCGGGGACGAGGTAGATCCTCTGCACCTCGCCGTACTTGGAGAAGATCTGGCGGACGTGCGACGGGTTCATGTGGGGAGGGACGCGGCTGAGGTAGCACACCCCGCGCTTGCTGAAGCCGTCCAGGCTCTTCTTCTTCAGAGGCCGCTTCCTCTTCTTGCCGGTCACTCCAACCTCCTCGCCTTCGCTCCCGGTGCCTCCTTCCTCCTCTCCGACCAGGTCTTCCTCTTCGTCGGTGTGGTACTCGTTCTCGCTGGTCTCTGCCATGGGTGGCGGTTGGCGGGTTGACGGTCGCCGACTGGATGGTGGAGGCGTGTGTGGGACTGAGGCGACGGCCTGAATGTCGGCGGGTGCGTCGCTCGTCGGGGGGAGGGGTTCGCGGGCGGCGGCGGTGGAGCTAAACGGCGGCACGCTAGGTCTGGGGGCCTCTGGATACTGACGAAGGCTGGGCCGGATGGTGATGACACGCTCTGTTCGACCCATTGACTTCTCTCCTACGAAGTGGGCCTAAATTGAGAGACATGCCTTAGCCTCGGCTGCTTGGCGCATTATTTTTTCCCGTTGGCTCAACACACACGCCCCCCTCAAAGAAGAAAAAAAAAAGCTCAAGACGCACGTACAACCAATTTACAACCTCGAATAGACGAAGTCGCCATAACAACGCAATTTTTTTTTTTGCGATTCAAACAAGAGCTTCATCATTAACTAGTAACATGATTACAATCTTGTCTAGTACACCGAAGGATGCTATCCGGCACCTGGTGTATGCAGGCACACTCCGGATTTGATTCAGAAGCAAATTTGGCAACTTTGTGAGCTGTTATATTTGCCTCCCTCTTAACATGGTAAATATCAAAACCACTACATCCTTCTACCAGCTCTTGTATTTCATTGATAATCGACAAGATGCTAGCTCTATGATGTTTTCTGGATCTCCAAAAGGACACAAGCTCCTGAGAATCAGTCTCCATTGTTCCTTGCCGAATATTGAGAATCTTCATCATTTTAGCTCCATCTCTACAAGCTAAAGCTTCTACTGTTAAAACATTAGGGACTGAATCATACCATTTACTGCTCGCCGCTACTACAGTGCCATCAGCGTCTCTGATTATTACCCTTGAAGCTCCTTTTTCATCCTTTGAATTAAAGGCTGCGTCTACATTAATTTTATAGTAGCCTTCTTGTGGACGTTGCCAGTATGTCTTGGTCTTAGTTTTGGTTCCTTCTCCTTGTGGTTTTGCATTCAACATCTGATCTGATGCCATGTCATGCGCCCACCTGCAAGCTTGAGTTAGATTAGTTGAGGAATCTCCATGAATTCTATTATTTCGTGATGTCCACACTGACCACATGCCACACAAAATATATCCTACCTTTTCCGTTGCACATACTTCATCATCTAGAATGTCTTGGGCCCAAGTTAGGTGATGTAGTTTGGGAAGCTTATTGCCATAAAGTTTTTTAAACAAATTCCAGAAAACTCGGGCATAAGAACATTCTATCAAAGCATGGAAGATAGTATCTTCATTTGCACCACATTCAACACAGTTACTTAATTTTTCGATGTGTTTTTTTTCAATATAGCCTTTACAGGCATGAAGCCTTTAATAACACGCCACCAGAAAGTTTTTACCCTGGGGGAATTGACAAGTTCCAAAGTTTCTTCCATAACTTATTCTCTTCAATAGTTGAACTTTGTGCAACTCCTTGATGATGTTGACTTTCAGCCCTGAACTGCTTTGCTAAAGCTCTGTAGGCTGATTTTACAATGTAGATGTCATGTCTTTCTTCACCCCAAGCCCATAGGTCTTGGTCTAACCTTCCCAAAGGAATCTTAAGGATTTCATTTACCTCCATAGGAGATAGATTACTATTCAATTTTTGAATGTTCCAACTTTTTCCATCATCGTTAATGAGCTCTGAAACTTTCTCCACAGTTACTTCTTCGCTCTTAAATATTGGCTTGCCTCCTGGAATCCTTGGTATCCACCGATCCTTCCATATGTTGGTTGATAGACCATCACCTATTCTTTTGATTAATCCCAGCTGTAGTACTGTTCTACCCTTCAAAATTGCTTGCCAAACATGCGAGCTGCCTTTTTTCTTTTTGGCATTCAGAAAATCTGTACCATGATAGTATTTCCCAGCCATTACACGTGAACATAGTGATTCTGGTTTTGTTATCAATCTCCATCCTTAATTGACATGCACATTGTACCATTGAAAGAATAGCGGGGGAGAAGCCGAAATAATTCAGAAAATATGTGAGTATAAAGTCTAGGACCTCAACCTAAATGGGTTGGTTCCACATAAAAACACTTTTTTTACATAGTATAATCGAAGTCGCTCACATACGTGAGCATACACTCACCTCTATGAATGCACACACTCACACCCTATCCCTATGAACACCTTCAAGAGAATGAGACGACATAGTATCTTGAAATTTTATGAAATCACCACAGACGCATCGCAGTCGATGGGAACGTCTCCTCCCACTGAACGGACATATCCGGAAGTTTGGAATAAATCCAGGAATAATGCAAGCACCAACATCAAGTCTAAGACTTGAACCCTGTTGGGCTAGGGATATCACTGTTTTCCTAACCATCCAACCACAGGTTGGTTCGCCACATCAAGAAACCTAACCATGTAAGCTGGGCTTAGTTCGTCCCAGGTCATGAATGTTTTTTTTAAAGGAGGATAACCCCCGACCTCTACATCAACCGATGCACACAACCATATATATTATTAAGCATGTAAATCCATTAGCTGAACAATGTCGACCCAAAAATAACAACAACAACAACAACAACAAAGCCTTTAGTCCCAAACAAGTTGGGGTAGGCTTTGGGTTTCATCTCCATAAGAGTGGTTGAGTTTTTACGTTGGGTCGCCAAGCCTATCACAACCCTCCTCCTTTACCCGGGCTTGGGACCAACTATATTGAGACAACATAGGCGGAGTTGTTGACCCAAAAATAAAATGAAAAGAAAACCCGAGGTTGCATGCCTCGCGACAGTAACTCCATCAGATAGCCACTAACCCTATGATACAAGACGAAATCAAAACAAGAAATACACAACTTCTAGGCTATACCTTCAAGAAGGAATCACCGCACATACGCCTATGGTGACGAGTCCAAAACAAGGTCCAACTGCGCATTCTCATCCCCAAAGCCAAGCATCAGTCCACCACTTTCAGTAAGGACACGACGCATGCGTGCGTTGACACAGCTTGATCAGAGATCTTGTGTTTTCGCCAGAGTGCATAAAGTCATCCTTGAAGTCATTTGTACCATCATCCCTTAACCGGCTACCGACTCCTCGATAACCGGATACCTCTGGAGATGGCACCAAAAAATAGATGTCCCATACGGCTTGCCTCCCGCCATTGTCGCACCACTTTCGATCGAGCAGCAACAGAGTAAACATGACACCTCTGCTAGAGACACCGTGCAGCACCTGCTGGTAGCAGGCATGATTGACGCCTCCGCATGAGACGTCATGTGTAGCATCCAACGACGGTGCATCCATCGGAGGCTTCATTGGTCGGCGACAGGCATTGCTCAATGTCTCCGTGTGTCACCTCCCGAGCCCCATCAAAACTGATCTGTTGATGGAGTGGACGTCTCATACCGCCGCCGGCCTCATAAAGGCCGTCACCAGCTCGAGATCCAACATCTGAGTCACCTACACGACTCCGAAGCCCTCCATCGTCGAAGAAGAGGGGCCACCACCTCGATTCTGGGCGCTACAAGGAGCACCCAACACCGCTCCAACTGATGTCGTCGCCCATACAACGACAACCGCCGCTGCGACCATCAGATCCGGGCATAAGGGCCCGAATCCCTCGTGTGCCACCACCTAGTCAACCATGCTCGACCTTCCGTCTCCGCCATCCGCGCCTGCCGTGGTGAGGACCCACCGGCCGCCGTCCACCACGTAGGGCTTTGCCCGGCACCTTCCTCCGTCAACGGCGGGTGGCTGGATAGGAGGAGGTGCAGGGGCAGCGGTAGGGTTTCGCCCGAGCCGTCCCCTGGGAGCACGTGAGCGCTGAGCCCCTCTCTGTTCTTTTCCATTCTAGAGAAAACCATTTTTGTAATTTTGTTGTTTCTAATCCAGGATGAAACTGAATGACAAAAATTAATTTGGTTTAGCATGCCTCCAGCGATAAAAAGAACATGCTTCTGCTTTGTGAGTATTTCCTCGAGAAACATCATCATCGCTTCGTTATTTTTCAGTGGCCTTTTCTTTCTTTTTTACAAAGACCAAGTATCAGGTGCGAAAGTTCAAAGTTGTATCAGGTAAGAAAATTGGCATTTGCATAAAGAGAAAAGACTGGTACAACAATCTCAGCTGGCCAGTTCTAACTTCTAAGAATCAAGTAGGACGATGCACAAAGGGAAGGCTACAAAGTGGAGTAAGCCACATAATTCCTAACGCGTGCTCCACGCCATCCAGTGATTCAAATGCGCCTACGGTCATCGACCCTTGGTTTCTTGGACGCAGCTACAGCATTGGAACCATCACTGCCGGACTGTATCTGTTATTTTGAAAAAAAAAAATAAAACTCTTAGCTTATCCATGTGGCATGTTAGGCGATAGATAACACATAACAGTAACACATATATACTTTTACCTTATCAAGCTTCTGCCTCACAAGATTTACAGTTGCATTCATCGACTCGGATGGAAAATAGTCCTGCGATCAAAAGGCAAGTCCACCACAAATTGATCAAAAGGCATTTCATGAAAGGAAAGAAAATCACAAGCCATGAAAAGGTAAAAAGGGGTTTGTTGGAAAATCCTAATGGATGATGTGCCGCACTAATGAGCTGAGCTAGATTGCACACAGCAGGATATCCACAATTCCAAATACTACGGATTTTGCCCTCGCCGAGTACTTCACATGAGCAAGCGCACTAATGCTGTCTTTCTAGCAGTAATGCATCTTAGTTGACCAGAGCTTCTCCCTAGCTTTTCTAAAAATAAAATTCCCTTAAAGCACGATCTAGTCTGCTTACTAAATGGCCCAATTTCCATCAATGGACAACTTGGTTTTCAGCCTGAAAATTGTATTACTACTACATACCTTATTAGAGGACACATGACTGAAACGAACATCTTCGATATGAGAAGCATGAAGTGTCTTTGTGTATTCCCTGAAGATGATAAGATGAGTCTTTAGACGAGCAGTCACCTAAGTGTTCACCTTTTTCTCGGAGAACAGTCACACTGTATTCTTCTGGACCTCTAGCCTTTTATTAGGTATAAGCGATGTAGTACAAATCCTCAGACAAAATAAGATTGTATATGATCTATTCCCTAGAAAAAAGAATCCATATCTCGAGTTTGGATGATACTGCTAGGTCTGAATATTCACATTGATTGTTCTAGAAGAAAATGCATAGAAGCTCAGGGAAAGCATGACCAGAAAAACTTGATGGAAGAAGTAACTGCATGTAATATCATATGACAAGCAAATTATGACCAACTTTTAATTATCATTTGTACACCGCAGAACTAAATAAAGAGTGGAAACAAATGACAACATGTGAAATAATAACCTCTTATTGGGGCTCATATGATGATGCAAGTTCCCACTAGAAGATCCCTGCCCTGGAGAATACTGAGTTAACCGTTCTGATCTGCTTCCAACAGAGGCTGAAGCAAGCAAATATATAAATCAAACAATTGAAGAACCAAGGAATAAATACTGTCATCACAATAATAAATTCTAATACGAAGATATATCTTTGTAAAAAATGGCATACATCTTATTCGGCCGAGGACTTCGTTTCTCCGGACTTCCAGTTTCTCCTTGGTATCCAAAATACTCTCAAATTGAGGTGCATATGACACCTGCAGCCGGTTGCCAAGAAATACAGACTCATCTAACTTCCTTTTTGCGAACCTGCAAAATGAGTAAATTACAGCGCCAATTCCTCACTTAAAGAAGTATTAGGTATTAGGAAGTATGAATTTTGATGAAAGAAAAGATAGGAAACAGGTGGTTGTTAAAACTATTGGCTCCAGATTTGCTACCCTAAGTGCCAAAGACTGAAGCAGAATACCTGAACTAAAAATCATGCCCTCAAAGAAGGTCCAAGGAATAATCAAACCCTTCCTTTGATTAACATCTTGGTAATCCCAATTCACAAGTAAAGGCACACATACTGGCATCAAAGTATACTAGTATCTTATTAAATTTTGCTTCTGGAATGCCTACCCAAGTCACCTTTCCTCAGTTCATTCCATTAATTATGCTGAATAATAAGCCTCTGTTTTTTTCACTCAATTGCATAAGCACGAAACACTGACAGTCCAACAAATTCAACATGCTACTTACATCCTTCAGTTTTCAGTACATATTCAGAAATAGTCACCTCGCGTTGCTGACCTGCGAGAACTTGATGAAGAAGACGTCGGTGTACTCCTCGCAGTCCTCGGCATCCATGGCTTTGCACCTGAACCAAAACAAAAACACATCACTCACAAAGGAATATCAAAATGGTGAGAGCGAAACTCGGAAGGAAGGTACTGAACGCAAAACGTTAGAATAAGTGAATTTTCAGGTCGCTGAAGGATGGCTCACTCTTCCAGCGGCCCGTACGACGAGAATAGGGTGCCGAGCTCGTCGCCGCACCCGAGCGAAGGCACGTTCCGGATGATGAGGTACCTGCGGTTGGTTTGGGATCCGCGGCGAGCGGGGAGGGAGAAGGATTGGATTAGCGGCAGTGCTGCGGAGGAGGAGATGCCGGGGTAGGGCTGGGAAATGGTACTTGGACTCGTCGCATACTGTGTAGACGCGCACGGTGGCCGGCTCGTCGCGGCCGCGCGGCATACCGCCGGCAGGATTCCGGGCCGGGGCTGGGAGCGGCGCCGGCGGGGATCGGAGATAGGTCGGAACTTGTGGCTCGTTGTGAGTTGTGACTCGTGTGAAGGGAATGGGTGCGGCCGGAACTTATTTTGAGTTCGGGTGCACATGGGCAAAATGGTCAAGCACATATAACTGGAGTATATAGTTATTGAAAACAAAAAGCTACTAATACATAATGAAAATGAAAAGACAACAAAGCATCAAATGATCACCAACAAATAAAATTACAATGGAAACCATACCAATCGATTTTTTCTCGTTCGATTGTGCACCGTCCATTGAAGCTTGAAAATTGTATTAAACTGACAATAATGAAAAGAGGCGCCTGTAAACGCTCATACAAGACTTGAGATAACGCAATAGCCATCCACTACTAGAAACAAGATCTCTAACAACAGATTAATGAACGTCCGCTGGGGATCTCCCATGCAACGCAAATTTGTGATCCTTCACCATCGGTTCAAGGGTTGGAGAAACCCGACTATGCCGCAAAGCAAATAGAAAAAAGGTCGAAGTCGCCACACCAAACGCCAGACAGTTACTTCTCTTGATTGATACACCAACTGCCAAGATCCAAAAAGGGCTAACAGATCTGGTAGCCCCTACACTCACAAGCCATTCATTAGCTTCGGATTGAACACCATCGAGGTAGGGAGAGGTTGGAGAGACCTTATTCCAACATATCATTGTCAACACCACCTCCCTGATATCGTCAATGAAGCAACACCTAATGGAAACAATGACCTAGCCATTCGTCAGCGCCGGATCGACATAGTTGAGGTAGTGACAGGCCGGAGGGACCTTATTCTAGCGCATCATCATCGCCACCTTGTTGATGTCGTCAAGGAAGCAAAACATAATGGAAACAAGGACATACTAGACATTACAAACTAAAGACACAAATTAATTAGTTAGAGATCAACCTTTTTTTTAAATCAAGTTGCATTTATATATATTTGATCAACTAACAGATACAACTTGATAATTGGTACCTAAACAATTTGTTGACAACACCTTGCCTGGATCTCGTGTGGAGGCTCCGGGCGCCCTCTAGTGAATTAGGACAAGATGATAGCTCGCCATGAGTTCACCTAGAAACTCATGACGCCATTCGGGGCAATCTAAAAGTGTGAAACCATCTACGCTCTCCGGACCAACCTAGATATGTGCAACCATTTTCAAGACCAAACGAAATGGTTTCGGACGCCCTCCTAGCCAATATAGAAACATGTTGACTTGGCCCAGAGCCCATCCGGAGGGATTCATAGGCTCTGGGTGCACTCGTCTGAATCAGGCAAGATCTAAGGGCCGAGATAGGATTCTAAAACCTTTTCTTGCACAAAAAATTTCAGTTTTCCCATAAATATAGGAGGGATTACAGACGATTGAACAACACACAATCGATCAAACACATCCATTACTACTTTGTGAGTATTATTTATCATTTACCCTAGTTTCTTGCTTCTTATACTTTGTTGTTCATCATAATCGACTGTAGTGAATTATAAGGCTCTATGGGTGGCCAAGCCAACCTAGGGGAGCACATTGTCGCTGCACTCATTAACGGGGCCCCTCCCAGGCATGTGGGGTTTCAAGTCTCATTATACCTCACTAGCTCGTCTTATGTATTACGCTCTCGATGAGGCTCCTTTGTTGATATGTCATGGTTGGATCAAGCAGCTCGTGTGACTTTCTGAAGCATCGGTTTCGGCGGCAATAAAAAATCTAGCAGACCGGTCAAAATCAGCAAGATATACACCCAACACTTACTCCAATCTATCTTTACAAAAACTGTAGCAAAACAACTGTCACACCAACGTTAATCGGAGACCTCCCCCAAAATAAGGAGCGACCGTTGTGGACCCTCCTCCCCTTGGAGAGTCTTTGTTGCTTGGAAGCAACTTGACTGGATTGTTAAACCCCAATTTATTTGGCAAAGCTAGTCCATGTCGTATGGCTGGAGCTTCTATTGTCCCAACGCGTCAATGACATAAGTAACTTCTTCATTGCAATCTACCCTGAACCTGCCCATCTCATCTTGAGCCACCACTCCAATACCGCATGTGCACAACTCATAGTCGAAAGTAGTGTCGACATTGCTTGCAATAAACCCTTCTTTTGATTTTGTCCATTCACTCTTTCTTTTTTCACTTGTTTTCCTCAACAGGATATTTAGTATATTAATCCTAATAAATAGCTAATATTTTTCATAGAATTTACTTAAAAGAAACTTTCATTTGCTTCACCTTTATATACTATTTATGTTGGAGTTCTTCACCTGTATGATTTGATGGGGAACGCAGTAATTTCAAAAAATTTCCTACGCACACGCAAGATCCATCTAGGTGATGCATAGCAACGAGAGGGGATAGAGTGGTCTACGTACCCTCGTAGACCGTAAGCGGAAGCGTTATGACAACGCGGTTGATGTAGTCGTATGTCTTCACGATCCGACCGATCCTAGCACCGAAGGTACGGCACCTCCGCGATCTGCACATGTCCAGCTCGGTGACGTCCCACGAACTCTAGATCCAGCTGAGGTCGAGGGAGAGTTTCGTCAGCACGATGGCGTGATGACGGTGATGATGAAGTTACCGACGCAGGGCTTCGCCTAAGCACTACAACAATATGACCGAGGTGGAATTCTGTGGAGGGGGCACCGCACATGGCTAAACAATCAACTTGTGTGTCTATGGGGTGCCCCCTCCCCCGTATATAAAGGAATGGAGGAGGGGGAGGGCCGGCCCTCTATGGCGCGCCTCAAGGGGGGAGTCCTACTCCCGGTGGGAGTAGGATTCCCCCTTTCCCTTGTTGGAGTAGGAGAGAAGGAAGGGGGAGAGAGGGAGAAGGAAAGGGGGGCCGGCCCCCACCCCAATTCGGATTGGGCTTGGGGGGTGGGGGGGGGCGCCCCAACCTTGGCCGCCTCCTCCTCTCTCCCACTAAGGCCCATAAAGGCCCATACACTCCCCGGGGGGTTCCGGTAACCCCCCGGTACTCCGGTAAATGCCCGAACTTACCCAAAACCATTCCGATGTCCAAACATAGCCTCCCAATATATCGATCTTTATGTCTCGACCATTTCGAGACTCCTCGTCATGTCCGTGATCATATCTGGGACTCTGAACTACCTTCGGTACATCAAAACACATAAACTCATAACATCGATCGTCACCGAACGTTAAGCGTGTGGACCGTACGGGTTCGAGAACTATGTAGACATGACCGAGACTCGTCTCCGGTCAATAACCAATAGCGGAACCTGGATGCTCATATTGGTTCCTACATATTCTACGAAGATCTTTATCGGTCAAACCGCATAACAACATACATTGTTCCCTTTGTCATCGGTATGTTACTTGCCCGAGATTCGATCGTCGGTATCTCAATACCTAGTTCAATCTCGTTACCGGCAAGTATCTTTACTCGTTGCGTAATGCAACATCCCGTAACTAACTCATTAGTCACATTGCTTGCAAGGCTTATAGTGATGTGCATTACCGAGAGGGCCCAAAGATACCTCTTCGATACACGGAGTGACAAATCCTAATCTCGATCTATGCCAACTCAACAAACACCATCGGAGACACCTGTAGAGCATCTTTATAGTCACCGAGTTATGTTGTGACGTTTGATAGCACACTAAGTGTTCCTCCGGTATTCGGGAGTTGCATAATCTCATAGTCATAGGAACATGTATAAGTTATGGAGAAAGCAATAGCAGTAAACTAAACGATCAAAGTGCTAAGCTAACGGATGGGTCAAGTCAATCACATCATTCTCTAATGATGTTATCCCGTTCATCAAATGACAACTCTTTGTCCATGGCTAGGAAACTTAACCATCTTTGATTAACGAGCTAGTCAAGTAGAGGCATACTAGTGACAATCTGTTTGTCTATGTATTCACACATGTACTAAGTTTCCGGTTAATACAATTCTAGCATGAATAATAAACATTTATCATGATATAAGGAAATATAAATAACAACTCTATTATTGCCTCTAGGTCATATTTCCTTCAGTCTCCCACTTGCACTAGAGTCAATAATCTAGATTACATTGTAATGATTCTAACACCCATGGAGTCTTGGTGCTGATCATGTTTTGCTCGTGAGAGAGGCTTAGTCAATGGGCCTACAACATTCAGATCCATATGTATCTTGCAAATATCTATGTCTCCCTCCTTGACTTGATCACAGATGGAATTGAAGCGTCTCTTGATGTGCTTGGTTCTCTTGTGAAATCTGGATTCCTTTGCCAAGGCAATTGCACCAGTATTGTCAGAAAAGATTTTTCATTGGACCCGATGCACTAGGTATGACACCTAGATCGGATATGCACTCCTTCATCCAGACTCCTTCATTTGTTGCTTCCGAAGCAACTATGTACTCCGCTTCACACGTAGATCCCGCCACGACGCTCTTCTTGGAACTGCACCAACTGACAGCTCCACCATTCAATAAAAATACATATCTGGTTTGTGACTTAGAGTCATCCGGATCAGTGACAAAGCTTGCATCGACGTAACCATTTACGACGAGCTCTTTGTCACCTCCATAAACGAGAAACATATCCTTAGTCCTTTTCAGGTATTTCAGGATGTTCTTGACCGCTGTCCAGTGATCCACTCCTGGATTACTTTGGTACCTCCCTGCTAAACTAATAGGAAGGCACACATCAGGTCTGGTACACAACATTGCATACATGATAGAACCTATGGCTGAAGCATAGGGAATGGCTTTCATTTTCTCTCTATCTTCTGCAGTGGTCGGGCATTGAGTCTGACTCAACTTCACACCTTGTAACACAGGCAAGAACCCTTTCTTTGCTTGATCCATTTTGAACTTCTTCAAAACTTTATCAAGGTATGTGCTTTGTGAAAGTCCAATTAAGTGTCTTGATCTATCTCTATAGATCTTAATGCCCAATATATAAGCAGCTTCACCAAGGTTTTTCATTGAAAAATTCTTATTCAAGTATCCTTTTATGATATTAAAAAATTTAGTATCATTTCTAATCAACAATATGTCAATTCTACATATAATATCAGAAATGCTATAGAGCTCCCACTCACTTTCTTGTAAATACAGACTTCTCCAAAAGTCTGTATAAAACCATTGAAGGAAATATGCCCTAGAGGCAATAATAAAGTTATTATTTATTTCCTTATATCATGATAAATGTTTATTATTCATGCTAGAATTGTATTAACCGGAAACATAATACATGTGTGAATACATAGACAAACAGTATGTCACTAGTATGCCTCTACTTGACTAGCTCGTTGATCAAAGATGGTTATGTTTCCTAACCACAGACATGAGTTGTCATTTGATTAACGGGATCACATCATTAGGATAATGATGTGATTGACTTGACCCATTCCGTTAGCATAGCACTTGATCGTTTAGTTTGTTGCTATTGCTTTCTTCATGACTTATACATGTTCCTATGACTATGAGATTATGCAACTCCCGTTTACCGGAGGAACACTTTGTGTGCTACCAAACATCACAACGTAACTGGGTGATTATAAAGGTGCTCTACAGGTGTCTCCGAAGGTACTTGTTGGGTTGGCGTATTTCAAGATTAGGATTTGTCACTCCGATTGTCGGAGAGGTATCTCTGGGCCCACTCGGTAATGCACATCACTATAAGCCTTGCGAGCATTGCAACTAATGAGTTAGTTGCGGGATGATGTGTTACGGAACGAGTAAAGAGACTTGCCGGTAACGAGATTGAACTAGGTATTGAGATGCCGACGGTTGAATCTCGGGCAAGTAACATACCGATGACAAAGGGAACAACTTATGTTGTTATGCGGTCTGACCGATAAAGATCTTCGTAGAATATGTAGGAGCCAATATGAGCATCCAGGTTCCGCTATTGGTTATTGACCGGAGACATGTCTCGGTCATGTCTACATAATTCTCGAACCCGTAGGGTCTGCACGCTTAACGCTACGATGACAGTTATATTATGAGTTTATATGCTTTGATGTACCGAAGGAGTTTGGAGTCCCGGATGAGATCGGGGACATGATGAGGAGTCTCGAAATGGTTGAGACGTAAAGATCGATATATTGGACGACTATATTCGGACTTTGGAAAGGTTCCGAGTGATTCGGGTATTTTTCGGAGTACCGGAGAGTTACGGGAATTCGCCGGGGAGTATATGGACCTTATTGGGCCATACGGGAATGGAGGAGATAGCCCAAAAGGAAGGAGGCCTGTGCCCCCCCTCTGGTACGAATTGGACAAGGGGTGCAACCCCCTTTTCCTTCTCCCTCTCCTCCTCTTTCCTTCACTCCTACTCCAACAAGGAAAGGAGGAGTCGTACTCCCGGTGGGAGTAGGACTCCCCCCTTGGCGCGCCCTCCTCCTAGGCCGGCCGCCTCCCCCCTTGCTCCTTTATATACAGGGGCAGGGAGGCACCCCAGAGACACAAGTTGATCAAGTTGATCGTCTCTTAGCCGTGTGCGGTGCCCCCTCCACCATTGTCCACCTCGATAATACTGTAGCGGTGCTTAGGCGAAGCCCTGCGTCGGTAGAACATCAACATCGTCACCACGCCGTCGTGCTGACGAAACTCTCCCTCAACACTCGGTTGGATTGGAGTTCGAGGGACGTCATCGGGATGAACGTGTGCTGAACTCGGAGGTGCCGTACGTTCGGTACTTGATCGGTCGGATCGTGAAGACGTACGACTACATCAACCGCGTTGTGCTAATGCTTCCGCTTTCGGTCTACGAGAGTATGTAGACAACACTCTCCCCTCTCATTGCTATGCATCACCATGATCTTGCGTGTGCGTAGGATTTTTTTTTGAAATTACTACGTTCCCCAACAGTGGTATCAGAGCCAGGTTTTATGCGTAGATGTCATATGCACGAGTAGAACACAAGTGAGTTGTGGGCGATATAAGTCATACTGCTTACCAGCATGTCATACTTTGGTTCGGCGGTATTGTTGGATGAAGCGGCCCAGACCGACATTACGCGTACGCTTACGCGAGACTGGTTCGACCGACGTGCTTTGCACACAGGTGGCTGGCGGGTGTCAGTTTCTTCAACTTTAGTTGAACCGAGTGTGGCTACGCCCGGTCCTTGCGAAGGTTAAAATAGCACCAACTCGACAAACTATCGTTGTGGTTTTGATGCGTAGGTAAGAACGGTTCTTGCTCAGCCCATAGCAGCCACGTAAAACTTGCAACAACAAAGTAGAGGACGTCTAACTTGTTTTTGCAGGGCATGTTGTGATATGATATGGTCAACACGTGATAAGATATAAGTTGTTGTATGAGATGATCATGTTTTGTTGAAGTTATCGGCAACTGGCAAAAGCCTTATGGTTATCTCTCTATTGCATAAGATGCAAGCGCCAAATAATTGCTTTACTTTATCGCTATGCGATAGCAATAGTTGCAAGAGCAATAGTTGGCGAGACGACCATGTGACGACACATTGATATAGATCAATATGATGGAGATCATGGTGTCATGCCGGTGACGATGGAAATCACGACGATGCTTTGGAGATGGAGATCAAAGGCACAAGATGATGATGGCCATATCATGTCACATATTTTGATTGCATGTGATGTTTATCTTTTATGCATCTTATTTTGCTTAGTTCGATGGTAGCTTTATAAGATGATCTCTCACTAAATTTCAAGATAAAAATTGTTCTCCCTGAGTATGCACCGTTGCCAAAGTTCGTCGTGCCCAGACACCACGTGATGATCGGGTGTGTTAAACTCTACGTCCATCTACAACTGGTGTAAGCCAGTTTTGCACACGCAGGATACTCAGGTTAAACTTGACGAGCCTAGCATATGCAGATATGGCCTCGGAACACTGAGACCAAAAGGTCGAGCGTGAATCATATAGTATATATGATCAACATAGTGATGTTCACCATTGAAAACTACTCCATTTCACGTGATGATCGGTTATGGTTTAGTTGATTTGGATCACGTGATCACTTAGAAGATTAGAGGGATGTCTTTCTAAGTGGGAGTTCTTAAGTAATATGATTAATTGAACTTAAATTTATCATGAACTTAGTCATGGTAGTATTAGCATATCTATGTTGTAGATCAATAGCTCGTGATGTTGCTCCCAGTTTATTGTGTTCCTAGAGAAAAATTATATTGAAAGGTGTTAGTAGCAATGACGCGGATTGGGTCCGTGATTTGAGGTTTATCCTCATTGCTGCACAGAAGAATTATGTCTTTGATGCACCGCTAGGTGACTGACCTATTGCAGGAGCAGATGCAGACGTTATGAACGTTTGGCTAGCTCAATATGATGACTACTTGATAGTTTAGTGCACCATGCTTAACAACTTAGAATTGGGATTTCAAAGAAGTTTTGAACGTCATGGACCATATGAGATGTTCCAGGAGTTGAAGTTAATATTTCAAGTAAATACCCGAGTTGAGAGATATGAAGTCTCCAACAAGTTCTATAGCTAAAAGATGGAGGAGAATAGCTCAAGCAGTGAGCATGTGTTCAGATTGTCTGGGTACTACAATTGCTTGAATCAAGTGGGAGTTAATCTTCCAGATAAAATAGTGATTGACAAGATTCTCTAGTCACCATCACCAAGTTATTAGAACTTCGTGATGAACTATAGTATGCAAGGGATGATGAAAACGATTCCCGAGTTTTTCATGATGATGAAATCGATGAAGGTAGAAATCAAGAAAGAGCATCAAGTGTTGATGATTAACAAGACCACTAGTTTCAAGAAAAGGGCAAAGGGAAAGAAAGGGAACTTCAAGAAGAACGGCAAGCAAGTTGCTGCTCAAGTGAAGAAGCCCAAGTCTGGTCCTAAGCCTGAGACTAAGTGCTTCTACTGCAAAGGGACTGGTCACTAGAAGCAGAACTACCCCAAGTATTTGGTGGATAAGAAGGATGGCAAAGTGAACAAAGGTATATTTGATATACAGATTATTGATGTGTATTTTACTAGTGTTCGTA
Organism: Triticum urartu; assembly: GCF_003073215.2. NCBI lineage: Eukaryota > Viridiplantae > Streptophyta > Magnoliopsida > Poales > Poaceae > Triticum > Triticum urartu. Next base: position 68,016,615 of record NC_053023.1, on the reverse strand, counting down.
GCAACCCCTCGGTATTTGATACTGGTTCAGTTGCTAAGAGTAGTAACTTGAAATGGGAGTTGCAAAATGAATAGAGACTAGTTAAGGGTGAAGTGACGATGTGTGTTGGAAGTGATTCCAAGATTGATATGATCATCATCGCACACTCCCTATACTTTCGGGATTAGCGTTGAACCTAAATAAGTGTTATTTGGTGTTTGCGTTGAGCATGAATATGATTTGATCATGTTTATAACAATAGGTTATTCATTTAAGTAAGAGAATAAATTGTTGTTCTGTTTACATGAATAAAACCTTCTATGGTCATACAACCAATGAAAATGGTTTGTTGGATCTCGATTGTGGTGATACACATTCTCATAATATTGAAGCCAAAAGATGCAAAGTTAATAATGATAGTGCAACTTATTTGTGGCACTGCCGTTTAGATCATATTGGTGTAAAGTGCATGAAGAAAATCCATGCTGATGGGCTTTTGGGATCACTTGATTATGAATCAGTTGATGCTTGTGAACCGTGCCTCATGGGCAAGATGACTAAGACTCCGTTCTCCGGAACAATGGAGCAAGCAACTGACTTATTGGAAATAATACATACTGATGTATGCAGTCCGATGAATGTTGAGGCTCGCGGCGGGTATCGTTATTTTCTGACCTTCACAGATGATTTGAGCAGATATGGGTATATCTACTTGATGAAACATAAGTCTGAAACATTTGAAAAGTTCAAAGAACTTCAGAGTGAAGTGGAAAATCATCGTGACAAGAAAAATAAAGCTTCTACGATCTGATCGCAGAGACAAATATTTGAGTTACGAGTTTGGTCTTCAATTAAAACAATGTGGAATAGTTTCACAAACTCATGCCACCTGGAACACCACAACGTAATGGTGTGTCCGAATGTCATAACCGTACTTTATTTGATATAGTGCAATCTATGATGTCTCTTACCGATTTACCACTATCGTTTTGGAGTTATGCATTAGAGACAGCTACATTCACGTTAAATAGGGCACCATCAAAATCTGTTGAGACGACGCCTTATGAACTGTGGTTTGGCAAGAAACCAAAGTTGTCGTTTCTTAAAGTTTGGGGCGGCAATGCTTATGTGAAAAGGTTTCAAACTGATAAGCTTGAACCCAAATCGGAGAAGTGCATCTTCATAGGATACCCAAATGAAATTGTTGGTACACCTTCTATCACAGATCCAAAGGCAAATTTGTTGCTGAGAATAGATCCTTTCTAGAGAAGGAGTTTCTCTCGAAAGAAGTGAGTTGGAGGAAAGTAGAACTTGATGAGGTAACTGTACCTGCTCCCTTATTGGAAAGTAGTTCATCACAGAAATCTGTTCCTGTGACTACTACACCAATTAGTGAGGAAGCTAATGATGATGATCATGGAACTTTAGATCAAGTTACTACCGAACCTCGTAGGTAAACCAGAGTGATATCTGCACCAGAGTGGTACGGTAATCCTGTTCTAGAGGTCATGTTACTTGACCATGACGAGCCTACGAACTATGAGGAAGCGATGATGAGCCCAGATTCCGCGAAATGGCTTGAGGCCATGAAATCTGAGATGAGATCCATATATGAGAACAAAGTATGGACTTTGATTGACTTGCTCGTTGATCGGCAAGCAATTGAGATTAAATGGATCTTCAAGAGGAAGATAGAGGCTGATAGTAGTGTTACTATCTACAAAGCTAGAATTGTCGCAAAAGGTTTTCGACAAGTTCAAGGTGTTGACTACGATGAGAGTTTCTCACTTGTATCTATGCTTAAGTCTTTCCGAATCATGTTAGCAATTGCCACATTTTATGAAATCTGGCAAATGGATAAACAAAGCTACATTCTTTAATAGATTTATTAAAGAAGAGTTGTATATGATGCAACAAGAAAGTTTTGTCAATCCTAAAGGTACTAACAAAATATGCAAGCTCCAGCGATCCATCTATGGACTGGTGCAAGCATCTCGGAGTTGGAATATAAGATTTGATAAGTTGATCAAAGCATATAGTTTTATACGGACTTGCGGTGAAGCCTGTATTTACAAGAAAGTGAGTGGGAGCACTACAACATTTCTGATAAGTATATGTATGACATATTGTTGATCGGAGATGATGTAGAATTATTCTGCAAAGCATAAAAGAATGTTTGAAAGGAATTTTTTCAAAGAAAGACCTCGGTGAAGCTGCTTACATATTGAGCATCAAGATCTACAGAGATAGATCAAGACGCTTGATAAGTTTTTCAATGAATACATACCTTGACAAGATTTTGAAGTAGTTCAAAATGGAACAGTCAAAAAGGAGTTCTTGCCTGTGTTACAAGGTGTGAAGTTGAGTAAGACTCAAAACCCGACCACGGCAGAATATAGAGAGAGAATGAAAGTCATTCCCTATGCCTCAGCCATAGGTTCTATAAAATATGCCATGCTATGTACCAGATCTATTGTATACCCTACACTATTTTTGGCAAGGGGTACAATAGTGATCTAGGAGTAGATCACTGGACAGCGGTCAAAATTATCCTTAGTGGAATAAGGATATGTTTCTCGATTATGGAGGTGACAAAAAGGTTCGTCGTAAAGGGTTACGTCGATGCAAATTTTGACACTGATCCAGATGACTCTAAATCTCAATTTGGATACATATTGAAAGTGGGAGCAATTAGCTAGAGTAGCTCCGTGGAGAGCATTGTTGACACAGAAATTTGCAAAATACTTACGGATCTGAATGTGGCAGACCCGTTGACTAAACTTCTCTCACAAGCAAAACATGATCACACCTTAGTACTCTTTGGGTGTTAATCACATAGCGATGTGAACTAGATTATTGACTCTAGTAAACCCTTTGGGTGTTGGTCACATGTCGATGTGAACTATGGGTGTTAATCACATGGTGATGTGAACTATTGGTATTAAATCACATGATGATGTGAACTAGATTATTGACTCTAGTGCAAGTGGGAGACTTAAGGAAATATGCCCTAGAGGCAATAATAAAGTTATTATTTATTTCCTTATATCATGATAAATGTTTATTATTCATGCTAGAATTGTATTAACCGGAAACATAATACATGTGTGAATACATAGACAAATAGTATGTCACTAGTATGCCTCTACTTGACTAGCTCGTTGATCAAAGATGGTTATGTTTCCTAACCATATACATGAGTTGTCATTTGATTAACGGGATCACATCATTAGGAGAATGATGTGATTGACTTGACCCATTCCGTTAGCATAGCACTTGATCGTTTAGTTTGTTGCTATTGCTTTCTTCATGACTTATACATGTTCCTATGACTATGAGATTATGCAACTCCCGTTTACCGGAGGAACACTTTGTGTGCTACCAAATGTCACAAGGTAACTAGGTGATTATAAAGGTGCTCTACAGGTGTCTCCGAAGGTACTTGTTGGGTTGGCGTATTTCGAGATTAGGATTTGTCACTCCGATTGTCGGAGAGGTATCTCTAGGCCCACTCGGTAATGCACATCACTATAAGCCTTGGAAGCATTGCAATTAATGAGTTAGTTGCAGGATGATGTGTTACGGAACGAGTAAAGAGACTTGCCGGTAACGAGATTGAACTAGGTATTGAGATGCCGACGATCGAATCTCGGGCAAGTAACATACCGATGACAAAGGGAACAACGTATGTTGTTATGCGGTCTGACCGATAAAGATCTTCGTAGAATATGTAGGAGCCAATATGAGCATCCAGGTTCCGCTATTGGTTATTGACCGGAGACGTGTCTCGGTCATGTCTACATAGTTCTCGAACCCGTAGGGTCCTCACGCTTAACGCTATGATGACAGTTATATTATGAGTTTGTATGCTTTGATGTACCGAAGGAGTTCGGAGTCCCAGATGAGATCAGGGACATGACAAGGAGTCTCGAAATGGTCGAGACGTAAAGATCGATATATTGGACGACTATATTCGGACTTCGGAAAGGTTCCGAGTGATTCGGGTATTTTTTGGAGTACCGGAGAGTTACGGGAATTCGCCGGGGAGTATATGGGCCTTATTGGGCCATACGGGAATAGAGGAGATAGGCCAAAAGGAAGGAGGCTTGCGCCCCCCCCTCTGGTCCGAATTGGACAAGGGGTGCAGCCCCTTTTTCCTTCTCCCTCTCCTCCTCTTTCCTTCACTCCTACTCCAACAAGGAAAGGAGGAGTCCTACTCCTGGTGGGAGTAGGACTCCCCCCTTGGCGCGCTCTCCTCCTAGGCCGGCCGCCTCCCCCCTTGCTCCTTTATATACAGGGGCAAGGGGGCACCCCAGAGACACAAGTTGATCAAGTTGATCGTCTCTTAGCCTTGTGCGGTGCCCCCCTCCACCATAGTCCACCTCGATAATACTGTAGCAGTGCTTAGGCGAAGCCCTGCGTCGGTAGAACATCAACATCGTCACCATGCCGTCATGCTGACAAAACTCTCCCTCAACACTTGGCTGGATCGGAGTTCGAGGGGCGTCATCGGGCTGAACGTGTGCTGAACTCGGAGGTGCCGTACGTTCGGTACTTGATCGGTCGGATCATGAAGACGTACGACTACATCAACCACGTTGTGCGAACGCTTCCGCTTTCGGTCTACGAGGGTACGTAGACAACACTCTCCCCCCTCGTTGCTATGCATCACCATGATCTTGCGTGTGCGTAGGATTTTTTTTGAAATTACTACGTTCCCCAACAACTATATGCTTTGATCACACTATCAAAGCGTATATTCCAACTCCGAGAGGCTTGCACCAGTCCATAAATGGATCGCTGGAGCTTGCACACTTTGTTAGCACCTTTTGGATCGACAAAACCTTCTGGTTGCATCATATACAACTCTTCTTTAAGATATCCATTAAGGAATGCAGTTTTGACATCCATTTGCCAAATTTCATAATCATAAAATGCGGCAATTGCTAACATGACTCGGATGGACTTAAGCATCGCTACGGGTGAGAAGGTCTCATCGTAGTCAACTCCTTGAACTTGTGGAAAACCTTTTGCAACAAGTCAAGCTTTGTGGACAGTAACATTACCACCAGCATCAGTCTTCTTCTTGAAGATCCATTTATTCTCTATGGCTTGCAGATCATTGGGCAAGTCAACCAATGTCCACACTTTGTTCTCATACATGGATCCCATCTCAGATTTCATGGCCTCAAGCCATTTTGCGAAATCTGGGCTCATCATCGCTTCCTCATAGTTCGTAGGTTTGTCATGGTCAAGTAACATGACTTCAAGAACAAGATTACTATACCACTCTGGTGCGGATCTTACTCTGGTTGACCTACGAGGTTCAGTAGTAACTTGATCAGAAGTTCCATGATCATCATCATTAGCTTCCTCGCTTATTGGTGTAGGAATCACTGGAATTGATTTCTGTGATGAACTACTTTCCAATAAGGGAGCAGGTACAATTACCTCATCAAGTTCTAATTTCCTCCCACTCACTTCTTTCGAGAGAAACTCCTTCTCTACAAAGGATCCATTCTTAGCAACGAATATCTTGCCTTCGGATCTGTGATAGAAGGTGTACCCAACAGTCTCCTTTGGGTATCCTATGAAGACACATTTCTCTGATTTGGGTTCGAGCTTATTAGGTTGAAGATTTTTTACATAAGCATCACAGCCCCAAACTTTAAGAAACGATAATTTGGGTTTCTTGCCAAACCACAGTTCATAAGGTGTTGTCTCAATGGATTTCGATGGTGCCCTATTTAACGTGAATGCAGCCGTCTCTAAAGCATAACCCCAAAATGATAGCAGTAAATAAGTAAGAGACATCATTAAGCTGTGGTGTTCCAGGTGGCGTGAGTTGCGAAACTATTTTGCATTGTTTCAAATGAAGACCAAACTCATAACTCAAATATTCACCTCCACGATCAGATCGTAGAAACTTAATTTTCTTGTTACGATGATTTTCCACTTCACTCTGAAATTCTTTGAACTTTTCAAATGTTTCAGGCTTATGTTTCATCAAGTAGATATACCCATATCTGCTCAAATCATTTGCGAAGGTAAGAAAATAACGATACCCGCCGCGAGCATCAATACTCATCGGGACGCATACATCAGTATGTATTATTTCCAACAAGTCTGTTGCTCGCTTCATTGTTCTGGAGAATGGAGTCTTAGTCATCTTGCCCATGAGGCATGGTTCACAAGCATCAAGTGATTCATAATCAAGTGGTTCCAAAAGCCCATCAGCATGGATTTCTTCATGCGCTTTACACCAATATGACCTAAACGGCAGTGCCACAACTAAGTTGCAATATCATTATTAAACTTATATCTTTTGGCTTCAATACTATGAACATGTGTATCACTACTATCAAGATTTAGTAAAAATAGACCACTCATTAAGGGTGCATGTCCATAAAAGATATTACTCATATAAATAGAACAACCATTATTCTCTAATTTAAATGAATAACCGTATTGCATCAAACAAGATCCAGATATAATGTTCTTCTTTTGCATATCACACAAATCAACAAAGCTGTTTAGATGGGTAGCGACATCTTCACTAGGAAGGCCAGAAAACGGATCTTTCATGACAAGATTCAGCAAAGCAGTATTAATTTCACAAGATTCAGCATCGGTAGGAGGAGCAATCGGAGTGCTAATAAAATCATTATTGTTGGTATTGGAAAAGTCACACAATTTAGTATTGTCTTGAGCCATCGTGACAAAAATCCAACACACAAGCACATAAGAAGCAAGCGAAAAGAAGGCGAATGGAAAAGAGGGCGAATAAAATGGCAAGGGTGAAGGTGGGGAGAGGAAAACGAGAGGCAAATGACAAATAATGTAATGCGAGGGATAAGAGTTTGTGATGGGTACTTGGTATGTCTTGACTTGTGCGTAGATCTCCCCGGCAATGGCGCCAGAAATCCTTCTTGCTACCTCTTGAGCATGCGTTGGTTTTCCCTTGAAGAGGAAAGGGTGATGCAGCAAAGTAGCACAAGTATTTCCCTCAGTTTTGAGAACCAAGGTATCAATCCAGTAGGAGATTACACGCAAGTCCCTCGTACCTGCACAAACAAACAAGAACCTCGCAACTAACGCGATAAAGGGGTTGTCAATCCCTTCACAGTCACTTACGAAAGTGAGATCTGGTAGAAATAATAAGATAAATATTTTTGGTATTTTTGTTGTATAGATTGGAAAATAAAAATTGCAAAATAAAGGCGACAGAAATAACAAGTAGATAGGAAAATAATATGATGGAAGATAGACCCAGGGGCCATAGGTTTCACTAGTGGCTTCTCTCAAGATAGCAAATTCTACGGTGGGTGAACAAATTACTGTCGAGCAATTGATAGCAAAGCGCATAGTTATGAAAATATCTAGGCATGAGCATGTATATAGGCATCACGTCCGCGACAAGTAGACCGAAACGATTCTACATCTACTACTATTACTCCACACAACGACCGCTATCCAGCATGCATCTAGATTATTAAGTTCATAAGAACAGAGTAACACATTAGGCAAGATGACATGATGTAGAGGGATAAACTTAAGCAATATGATATAAACCCCATCTTTTTATCCTCTATGATATAAACTTAAGCAAGATGACACAGGATCGAGCACCGCAAGATGGAACCGAAGGTCTGCGGTAAACTACTCGCACATCATCGGAGAGGCTATGGTGTTGATGTAGAAGCCCTCCGTGATCGATTCCCCCTCCGGCGGAGCACCGGAAAAGGCCCCAAGATGGGATCTCATGGGTACAAAAGGTTGCGGCGGTGGAAATAGGGTTTCGTGGTGCTCCTTGATGTTTTCAGGGTATATGGGTATATATAGGAGGAAGAAGTACGTCGATGGAGCTACGAGGGGCCCACAAGGGTGGGGGCGCGCCTACCCCCTGGGCGTGGCCTCCTGCCTCGTGGCCTCCTCGCTTCTTTCTTGACGTCCACTCCAAGTCTCCTGGATCACGTTTGTTCCAAAAATAACTCTCCCAAAGGTTTCATTCCGTTTGGATTCCGTTTGATATTCCTTTTCTGCGAAACACCGAAATAGGCAAAAAACAGCAATTTGCACTGGGCCTTTGGTTAGTAGGTTAGTCCCAAAAATAATATAAAAAGGTATATTAAAGCCCATTAAACATCCAAAATAGATAATATAATAGCATGGAACAATAAAGAAATTATAGATACGTTGGAGACGTATCAAATGTTCATGCTCAACGCTGGCACCAAATAACAATTATTTAGGTCTAAAACTAATCTCGAAGGTAGATGTAGAGGTAGCGTCCCGACGGCGATCACATCGACTTTGGAACCATTTCCCACGCGCATCGTCACCTCGTCCTTAGCCAATCTTCGCTTAATCTGTAGCCCCTGTTTCGAGCTGCAAATATTAGCAACAGAACCAGTATCAAATACCCAGGCGCTACCGCGAGCATTAGTAAGGTACACATCAATAGCATGTATTTCAAATATACCTTTCACTTTGCCATCCTTCTTTTCCACCAAATACTTGCGGCAGTTCCGCTTCTAGTGACCATTCCCTTTGCAGTAGAAGCACTCAGTCTCAGGTTTAGGTCTAGACTTGAACTTCTTCACTTGAGCAGCAACTTGCTTGCCGTTCTTCTTGAAGTTTCCCTTCTTCCCATTACCCTTTTTCTTGAAACTGGTGGTCTTGTTGACCGTCAACACTTGATGCTCCTTTTTGATTTCTACCTCCGCAGCCTTTATCATTGTGAAGAGCTCGGGAATTGTCTTATCCATCCCTTGCATATTATAGTTCATCACGAAGCTCTTGTAGCTTGGTGGCAGTGATTGAAGAACTCTATCAATGACACTATCATCAGGAAGATTAACTCCCAACTGAGTCAAGTGGTTGTGGTACCCAGACATTCTGAGTATATGTTCACTGACAAAACTATTCTCCTCCATTTTGTAGCTGTAGAACTTATTGGAGACTTCATATCTCTCAAACGGGGCATTTGCTTGAAATATTAACTTCAACTCCTGGAACATCTCATATGCTCCATGACGTTCAAAACGTCGTTGAAGTCCCGGTTCTAAGTCGTAAAGCATGGCACACTGAACTATCGAGTAGTCATCAGCTTTGCTCTGCCAGACGTTCATAACATTTGGTGTTGCTCCTGCAGCGGTTTGTCACCTAGCGGTGCTTCCAGGACGTAATTCTTCTGTGCAGCAATGAGGATAATCCTCAAGTTACGGACCCAGTCCGTGTAATTGCTACCATCATCTTTCAACTTAACTTTATCTAGGAACGCATTAAAATTCAATGGAACAACAACACGGGCCATCTATCTACAACAACATAGACATGCAAAATATCAGGTACTAAGTTCATGATAAATTAAAGTTCAATTAATCATATTACTTAAGAACTCTCACTTAGATAGACATCCCTCTAATCTTCTAAGTGATCACGTGATCCATATCAACTAAACCATGTCTGATCATCACGTGAGATGGAGTAGTTTTCAATGGTGAACATCACTATGTTGATCATATCTACTATATGATTATCGCTCGACCTTTCGGTCTCAGTGTTCCGAGGCCATATCTACATATGCTAGGTGTTGGGGAATGTAGTAATTTCAAAAAAATTCCTACGCACACGCAAGATCATGGTGATGCATAGCAACGAGAGTGAAGAGTGTTGTCCACGTACCCTCGTAGAACGTAAGTGGAAGCGTTATGACAACGCGGTTGATGTAGTCGTACGTCTTCACGATCGACCAATCCTAGTACCGAAGGTACGACACCTCCGCGATCTACACACTTTCGGTTCGGTGACGTCCCACGAACTCACGATCCAATAGAGTGTCGAGGGAGAGCTTCGTCAGCACGACGGCATGATGACGGTGATGATGATGCTACCAGAACAGGGCTTCGCCTAAGCACCGCTATGATATGACCGAGGTGGATTATGGTGGAGGGGGGCACCGCACACGGCTAAGATATCAATGATCAACTTGTGTGTCTATGGGGTGCCCCCTCCCCCGTATATAAAGGAGTGGAGGAGGGGGAGGGGGTCGACCTCCTAGGCGCGCTCCAAGGGGAGTCCTACTCCCACCGGGAGTAGGATTCCCCCCTTCCCTAGTTGGATTAGGGGAGAAGGGGGGGGGGGAAGGAGGAAGGAAGGGGGGGGGGGGCGCCCCCCTCCCAATTCAGATTGGGCTTGCACTACTAGGAATATGCTTATAGATAGAATTTTACCAGTAGCGTTTGTTTATGACCCCACAGTACTAGTAGTTAGTAGTAGCGCTGGGTAGAAAGCACACTACTGGTATGTGTTAGCAGCAGCACTTGTTACCTAGCCCCACGCTACTGCTAAGTGTAACACACCACACCCCTTGGTCAATAAATATTAGCAGCGCTGGTCGCCCAACCAGCGCTACTGTTAGTTTTGGATCTATAGTGCCTGTTTAGATAAGCGCACGACTGCTATTTTTTCTATGTATAACATTTTACCAGTAGCGGGTTTCTCTAGACCGCGCTATAGGTAGTGCAATACTAGCCGTAGATATTTTGCAAGCTGCCATAGCAGTAGCGTGTTTTGGCTCCCCGCGCTACTGCTATGGTCGCCAGCCACCTACCACCTTTCCCCTTCTTCCTCCCCTTTCTTCTTCCTCTCCCCCTTCCTTTCTCCCCCTTTCCTTTCTCCCCCTTTCCTTGCACCTTGCTTGTTCTAATGCTCCCCCTCCACCACCCCTCCATTAGAGCCCTCCCATCACCACCCCCCTTTCTTTGCCCTCCACCACCACCCCTCCATTAATGCCCCCTCCCCCTCTTCTTTGCCCTCCCCCACCCCCTTCCATTAATGCCTTCCCTCTTCTCCTCTCTCCCTCTCCTCCCACTCTCTCCCTAGCTCTCTCTCTCTCCCCAGGGAGCTAGCTAGCTAGTTAGAAAAAAATGTTTTTGTGTGGATAAGGACCGAAACTATATATATATGGGCGATATGAGAATATACCGAATTGTGTGTGGCATAATTTGAGTTGCCTACATTGTGTATTTGATGAAATAATGTGGGTGACATGAGTTGCCTATGTTTTGCCGAAATGTCGATTCAATTCCGTTTCGGCGAATTTCGGGCAAACTCAATATGTCCTATGTTTAGAGAAGGTCATGCCGAATTTTTGTATGAATTTGATCCATGCATGCATATATACGTGGTTATAATATTTGCACTGCGTGTAGGTGATCATGAAGGTCAATGGAAGGATGGTGGAAAGATACTGGCAATCCGCTGTGGACGACATGTATGAAAAAAGACTGAAGGATGTTTTATGTCCGCGTTGAAAATGCAAAGGAATAGTCAGGCTCGACCCCTTTGAGGGTGGCACATTCAAGGAGCACCTACTCATGCATGGTTTCATGCATGGCCATACTTGGTGGATAAGTGAAGATGATGACAATGAGGATGTCGACGGGGTAGGAAATAACGACATGGGGCCACCAGACAAAGAGATGACCGATTATGTGCCCGACGAGGAAGACGACCTCGGAAATGTCGATGGCGAAGAGGCAGTTCAAGGCGGAGAAGACACAGACACGCCGCCGTCTTGTCGCTACTAAGTTCACCCATGCGGGACCCACATGTTCGAGACCTACTTCACAAGAAGACGACTAGTGACAGAGCTGCTTCTAGAGAGGAGGCCAAATTGGCGCAACTGGAGGTAGACTCGATGACTCCTTTGTATGATGGTTGCAATCCCGAGGTGACCCGCTTGAGTTTCACACTAGAACTTCTAAAGACGAAGGCAAAAAACAAATGGACAGATACAAGCTTGGATGAGCTTTTGAAGTATCTAAAGAAGGTTCTTCCCATGAGAAGCCTATGTCCTACTAGTGTCGAGGAGGCAAAGAAAATCGTGTGCCCTCTTGATCTGCCACACATTAGATATCACACATGCATCAATGATTGCATCATATATCGGAACGAGCACACAAAAAAACCATCTATCCAAAGTGCAATGCTTCACGATATAAAAAGGCCGGAAAGAAAGCTCCACAGAAATTTGTATGGTACTTTCCGATCACTCCGCGTCTACAGCGGTATTTCGTAGATCCTAAGGAAGCAAAGCTTATGCACTGGCACGCAGAGAGGGTGAAGCCAGATGACGGAGATGAGCCGAAGTTGAGACACCTCGTAGATGCTAGCCAGTGGAGAGCATTAAATGCTGAATTTGATTTTTTTGCAAATGATCCAAGGAACATCGTGCTTGGCGCTAGTAGTGATGGCATGAATCCATTTGGCAACCAAAACACCAATCATAGCACATGGCCCGTGTTTGTATGGATGTACAACCTCCCCCTGGTTGTGCATGAAGGAAAAATACATACACATGGCTATGCTTATTCAACGGATGAGACAACCGGGAAATGATATAAATTTGTATCTCAGGTTACTGAAAGAGGAGCTACATATATACCTTATGGACAACGTCGGCCAAGACATGGGATGCAAGCAAAGGAGAGTATTTCTACATGAGAGCCGTGCTGATCACGATGGTGCAGGACTATCTCGGTTACAGCTATCTTTCCGGCCAGGTGTGCCACGGATATTGCGGATGCACGAGGTGCATGTATGATACAACTTCTTTGTAGCTATCGAAAGATGGCGGGTATTCGAAAATCATTTACATGGGGCATCGAAGATGGCTCGAGAAGGATGACCCATGGAGAAAGCGTGGAGATCTATTCAATGGTAAGGCTGAGCATCGAGGTCCTCCACATAAGCGTAGCGGTGCAGAAATATATAAGTTATTGAAGAACTGGGAAGAGCGCCCCTCATCGGGAAAGACGAAGAAAAAGGCATCGGAGCCCCTGCTGAAGGTATGGAAGACGAGATCTGTTTTCTGGGACTTGGAGTACTGGCCCATACTCGACACACCTCATAGCCTTGATCAAATGCATATCACAAAAAATACCCTTGGATGGAACATTGATGAACATCCTGGAGAGGACCAAGGATGGGCCGAAGGCAAGAAAAGACTTGGAATTTTTGAATATCAGGAAAGATCTCCAAATGCCCGGTAAAAGGTCGTCAGAGGAGACGAGACGGAGGTGGAGACAGAAGATAGGGGCAAAAAAAGTAAACAAGAAGGAAGAACAATATCGCCCCCCTCTTGCTTCACCTTAGATCCGAAGGAGGTCGATCAATTGTTCAAGTGCCTTGCCGGAATCAAAGTTAGTTCCGGATATTATGGGAAGATAAGCAGATATCTAGACACTAAGAAAAAAGGTTCAGTGGGACGAAGTCTCGCGACTGTCATGTGATGATGACGCAGTTACTCCCGGTTGCACTTAGAGGGATTATGGACACACATGTGCGTGAGACGCTTACTGACCTATGCCACTTTTTTGATGCTATCTCTCGAAAGTCGATCAGTGTGAAGCAACTCCACAGGCCACAGGAAGAGATCGTTGTCATACTGAATGAGCTAGAGATGTACTTCCCGCCCGCGTTCTTTGATGTCATGGTGCATCTATGTGTCCACATCGTGGACGACATCATCGACCTAGGGCCGACATTCCTGCACAGCATGATGCCGTTCGAGAGGATGAATGGCGTCATCAAAGGATTCGTTCGTAACATGTCCCGTCCAGATGGAAGCATAGCCCAGGGATATCTGACCAAAGAGTGCATCTCTTTCTGTGAGAGTTATCTAGTAGGAACCGGAGACCCTGTTGTTGGTTTGCCCGTCAACAAGCACTGTGGAAGGCTCGAAGGCGAAGGTCACATCAACGGTCATAGGGATGTGAATGTGTTACGCTCGGGCCGACAAAACGACCTTGACAGGGCAAACTTAGTAGTGCTACAACACCTAGATGTGCTAGAAGATTTTGTGACACTACACAGAGAGACCATCGTAAAGAAGTACCGTGACCATGGGGTGCGTAGGACGGATGTTGAAGTTATTAGAGAGCACAACTCCACTTTCTTGCGTTGGTTCAAAGAGCGAGTTCTGGCTAATCCCCCGGAAGAGGGTTGTCCGAACGGAACGCTCATATACGCCTTAGCATATGGCCCCTCGACCAACCTCGCGACTTATCAAGCATACGATATCAACAGATACACGTTCTACACGGAGGATAAAGATATAAACAGTGATGACGAAAACTCAGGGGTGACGATGGAAGCCATGACCGGGAATGTAATTGAAAGATATTACGGAAGGGTCGAAGAGATATGGGAGCTTAACTACTCTGGATTGCATAGCGCGACGATGTTCCGTGTCAGATGGGCTAAGAATGTACAAAGAGAAAACCGACATTTCACTACCATGTGTATACCCGACTCCGATAGCGGTACCGTCAACGCCATCGCCAAAAATAAGTCATGGGTACACGCTAAACACATGACACAATGTTTCTTCATAACTGATCCGATCAATCCCAGCTGTGTTGTCGTGAGGAGAAGCAAATGGAGTCGCCAACGAGGAAGACTATGACCAGTATGGTGATCCGATGAGGGAAGATGATGCTGATGACGATGAAACATACGTCAAAAGAAGAATGAAGACTACATTACCTACGAAAGATCGTAATCCTTGGAGAAGGAAAAGTCACGACCATGGGCTCAATTATTCGACAACGAACAAAAGAGGGAAGAAGATCAGTCTAAAGCGTCGTCGTCGCCCAAGCTGACAAACTAATCCACAAATTTTGTGTGTGTCCAGCTATTTTGTATACCGCTGATAGCGGTCAAATGATGTAATATATATTATACTAATTGTTATCCGGAAGGTAACAGTGGTATTGCTCCAACGATAGACCAAATTAAAGGAAGGAGAGTGCAAAAGAAAGATAAAAAAAGAAAAGTGCACATGAAAGAAAAAGAAAAAGAAAGAAAGTTTTGCAAAATGAAATGAAAGAAAAATAAAAAATAAATAAAAAGAGAAATAAAAATAAAAAGAAAAATGAAGGAAGTTTGTGGAATATGAAAAATAAAAAAGATTAATAAAAATAAAAATAGAAATAAAAAGAAAGGAAGTTTGTGGAATATGAAAAAGAACAAGAAAAAGAAAAGGAAAAAGAAAAAGAAAAAAAAGAAAAGAAAGTTAGCAGTAGCGCGTTTTGGCTAGGGCAGCGCTATAGCTAACTTAGCTATAGCGCATTTTGCCAGCACACGCTATATCTAGGGAAAATAAATAGAAAAAGAAAAATAAAAAAAGAAAAGAAAGTTAGCAGTAGCGCGTTTTGGCTGGGGCAGCGCTATAGCTAACTTAGCTATAGCGCGTTTTGCCAACACGCGCTATAGCTAAGTTACCTATAGCACGGGGTCCGAGAGCTCCTATCTCTTTCCTCTCTGTACTCTCGCTCGTCGATCGATCCCCTTCTCTCTCACGCCACCGCCAATGCCGCACCACCCACGCCGCCGCCGGACTCAACCTCAGCCCGGACCTCGACGCCGCACCACCCATGCCGCCGCCGGACTCGACCTTAGCCTCGACCTCGACGCCGCACCACCAACGCCACCGCCAACACAGGACTCGACCTCAGCCCCGGCCCTGACGCCCATCACCCCCTCCCCCTGTGGCGCCGCTCCCCCGACTACCTCAGCCGCTCCCCCGACGCAGGTCTCCATCCCTCCCTTCCTCCCTCCCTCTCTCTCTCTCTCTCTCTGAGAAAATTTGGTCTCTGCAGATCGACCCCGACCCCCTCAGCCCCGGCGACCCCTACCACGACGTCGACGTCCTCAACCCCAACGTCGACCCCCTCAGCCCCGGCGACCCCGACCCCGACACGCGGTGAGCCACCTCCTTCCTTTCCTGCTGTTCTTAAATTAACATGTAGGGTGTCCAAATTGGGGCCAATTTTTCTATGTAGGGTGTCCAAATTGAGTTCATGAGAAGCATTTGTTAGTTTATGTTGCTGCCCATTTCATGTTTTTTAAATTTGTAGTTGATGTCCATTTGTAGTTCATGAGGCAAAATAAAAAGTAAATGAATATGAAATTGAGGATTTTTAATTTTTAGTTGATGTCCATTTTGAAAATGATGATAAATGAAAATGAAAATTAGCTTATGTTGGTGTAGCTGGTGATCTCTATGGAGTAGTAAATAAATTGAGAAAGGTTTGATGGATGTGACTGTGTGAGATGGAGAGATGGTGTGGCTGGTTAGATGGTCTGCAGGGTATCTCTAGTCTAGTAAATAAATTGAGAAACATATAGCTGAAATTTACCCATGTCTGAACTCTTATTACATGCATATCAACGGGAATTTTCTGCCACATATAGCTGAAATTTACCCATGTCTGAACTCTGAACACACACCTTAGCTATAGTTCAGTAACTGACTACGGATTGCCCACCACATATGGTCCATTAATTTGTAGTTGATGTCCATTTTGAAAATGATGATAAATGAAAATGAAAATTAGCTTATGTTGCTGCCCATTTTGAAAATGAAAATTAGCTTGTTTCTAAACAGAAAATGAAAATTAGCTTGTTTCTTTGTATATGTATTTTGGTTCTGAACTTGTATCGATGTGTCTTATCCACTTCATGTATGAAAAATGTTTGTTAAAAAATTCTAGTGGTGAAATTCATTATTGAAGTGCATGTGACAGCAACCGCTTGATGCTAGATTCTCTATTTGGAACACTTGTTTACACTGGACTTATCAAACTTTCACTTTGATGGCTGCATCTCTGTGATTGATAGTGAAATGCTACTTCAACACATAGTGCTTATTGTCATTTGCAGGGAATCAATTGCTAGTGACCTATGTTTTGCCGGAAATGTTGATTCATTTCCATCCCGGCAAATTTCAAGCGCTCTATATGTGCACTTTCTAGCAAAGGTCATGCCGAAATTTTCCGTGAATTTCGGCATGACTTGTGCTAGAAAGTTGGACATATTGAGTGCTCGAGATTTGTCACGACGGGAATGAAACGACATTTTCGGCAAAACAAAGGTCACTTTTTTTCATTATTTACTTTATTATATAAAGCTCGATAATTAAACGACTACGACATCGAACCCTAGGAAACATGACCGACACCGATGAGGCCGGAGTTTCTCTGTCCCAATTAGTTCGAGCACACGCCTACCTCGACTTTCTGGCGGATCAGGAGAGACAGCAAGCTGGGTGTCAGGACCCCCTTGTCATGACGGATGACGACGGTGGTGGCGCCGACGCCGACACTGATGCCACCAACGACACCGGCACTGAGACTGGCGCTGATGATGTTCCTAACTACAGCATGGAAGGTGGAACCTCCCAAACCGGTGAGGGAAAGAAGGAAAAGAGGACATGAAGCCCAAATGACACTACAAAAAAAAGACACATCCGTGACATTTTGGGCCGAACGAATTTTTTTTCTGTCGTACATATGACACTTCTATGACGATAATTGTGACAGAACCCGGTATCATCATAGATGTGGTGGGCTCCTACTTCTATGACAAAAAATCATGACAGAAAATGGGCTTTTCATCCTGGGCGGGCCGGAGACGCAGCTGCATGACATTCTTTGGGCCGTCCATGACGGAAAAAACCGTGGTAGAAGCGAGGGGGAGGAAAATTTCGGGGAGTTCCCGGTTACGGTGGGAGGTTGGGGGCCGAGCGATGCGCGTTTCTCTCATACACGTACGCGCGTGTGTGCGAGGCGTTGGCTCTAACTGAACCCGAGCGAGGCGTTGGGCTCTAACTGAACCCGAGCTATTGCACTGCAGGCTACGCGTTACTGAACCCGAGCGATTGATCGATGGCCGTTAACTGAACCCGATCGAGCGATTCCTTCACTACTGCTGCTAACTAAAGCCGATCGATGGGATGAACAGTGAGCGTCGCGGAGGGGGGGGGGGGTTGGATGAACAGTGAGTGGTGGCGTTGCCTCTGGATGAACAGGACCCCGTGGTGTGGTGGAGGGGTGCCCGTGGAGGGGTGGATGAACAGGACCCCGTGGTGTGGAGGGCTGGATGAACAGTAGACGGTGGAGGGGTGGTTGAACAGGACCCCGTGGTGTGGAGGGCTGGATGAACAGTATACGATGGAGGGGTGCCCGTGGAGGGGTGATTGAACAGGCCCCCGTGGTGTGGAGGGCTGGATGAATAGTAGACGGCGGAGGGGTGGTTGAATAGTAGTCGGTGGAGTAGCGCGCGGTGGACGCTGGATGAACAGGAGCCCGTGGAGGCTGGATGAAAAGGAGCCCGTGGAGGCCGGAGGAGGTCGACGGTGGAGATGAACAGTATCCCGTGGAGTCCCGTTTTGCGGTACGCCACACCCCTCCCGATGAACAGGACCCCCGTTTCGACCGTAGCGCTCCAACACAAGTCTGTTTCGTCCGTTTTGCGGTACGCCACACCCCTCCCGATCAACAGGACCCCCATTTTGACCGTAGGAGGTCCGTTTCCTCCGTTTTGCAGTACGCCAGACCCCTCCCGATGAACAGGATCCCGTTTCGAACGTGGCTGGTCGAACACAAGGCCGTTTCCTCCGTTCTGCGGTACGCCAGGCCTCGTTTCCATCGCCTATTCCGTCCAAGCCCTCCCGATGAACACGACGCATTCCGTTGCCTCCCCATGAACACGACGCATTCCGTTGCCTCCCCATGAACACGACGCATTCCGTTGCCTCCCCATGAACATGACGCATTCCGTTGCCTCCCCATGAACACGACGACGACGCTGTTTCTCCGTTCCGACCCAGCCATGTACACGAGCCCTAGCCGTACGTATGCGCGAGTAGGCGTTCGAGACCCCGCCCATATGTACACATACGTGGCCATATTTTCTTTCTTGCACCCTGGCCGCTGTACGTACGTGTAAATGCTACGTGCGCGCCTCTACTACGACATGTGTGTGCCTCTACATCGACCAGTATGTACGTACATGTTCGCGACCAGAATGACAACGCTACGTACGCTTCGACCAGGTGGGTCCCGACTGTCAGGCACTTCCTTGCCTGCGAAGATGTAGCTGGTCGGTCCCAGCAGTCAGGGGGCGGATCATTTTTTTTGCCCAGACGCACTTCCTTGCGTGCGAAGATGTAGCTGGTGGGTCCCAGCAGTCAGGGGGAAACGTTTTTTTTGTGAAATACAGTGGCCCGTCCGGTGGGTCCCAGCTGTCAGGTGGAGGAATCATTATTTTCTGCGTAATAAGGAGGCACTTCCTTGCTGCGGCCGTGGACCCAGCTGTCAGCCTCTCCACGTACAGTCCACGTCCGATGGAAGTCATTCCTTGACCACGTTGACCACGCCGCGCTGAGAGCACCAGGGCGGTGGACGACAGTGAGGCCTAGGAAGGGGACGACACGGAGGCAGGGAAGACTCGACAGTTGTTTCCCATGCGGAGGGGAGTACGACTGTACGAGGGTTTACTGGTTCGTCTGTCGTCGTCGGAGAATAACAACAGGTGTGGGTGAGTAGAGGGATGGCTAGGCCAGCGATGGGAGTACGGTCGGGCGGTGAGGCCTGCGCGGCAGCACAGCCGGCCGCGAGGAGGAGGGAGCAGGCAGTCCCGCCGGCGCTTGTTTGAGCGGCTGGAGCAGGAAGAGCAGAGATTGAAGAAGCACGACGGCCGTTGGATGGACATCCAACAGTCAGTGCTTGTGCGTCAACCTTTTTTTAGGAAAGCCTCAAATCTGTGGAAAACAACATACAACCCATCTGCCATTATTTCTAATAATTTACAGCCCATTTGCTAATTCTTAAGGTTTTTTTGGAGCCCATATTCTTTTTGTTAGCATTACAGCCCATATTGTGGCAACGGTTAAAAAATTATATGAAATTTTGCATATTTCGGTGCGGTCTGAACTGTTTTTAATCCCGAAATTTCGACTCACATTCAAACTGATTTTAAAAATAAATGTATATCAATATAAAATCCAACAAATTCTCCATGCATAAAAATTAATGTAATTTAAAATCTTGAAATGAAAAAAAAGATATTTGAAACTAATTGCCGGTTTGATGTGTTTTAAAAATGTACAACCCATTTCTCATTACTGATGGGCCATTTTCTCGGCCAGCCGAATGAAAGCTCTCCTCGTCTTGAAAGATTTGCAGCCCAACAGGCCTGACAAAGCGACTTACTTGGCAAATCACAAAAAAAACTAGGCTGTGGCCGTGGACCCAGCTATCAGCCTCTCCACGTACAGTACTCTTCCGATGGAAGTCGTTCCTTGACCACGTTGACCACGCCACGCGGAGAGCACCATGGCGGTGGACGACGGCGAGGCCTAGGAAGGGGACGACGCGGCAGTGGAAGCCCACGCGGAGAGGACTACGAGGGTTCACTGGTTCGACTGCGGTGTGAGGCTGCCATCACCGCAGGGCCTGGCCAGTGGTGGGAATAGTAGGGGGCGGTGAGGCCTCTGCGGCAGCACAACCGACCACGGGAGGCAGGAGCATGCGGCACGACCGGCACTACTTTGGGCGGCTGGAGCAAGAAGAGCAGAGGTTGAAGAAGCACTACGGCCGTTGGATGGACATCGCGCGGTCACTGGAGCTAGAATCGTTCATATTGACTAAGTTGATAAAGCCCTTCTTGCCCGTCAACTTAGTAGGCCCACAAGTCAGCCTCCCAGCAAGGTGGGTCCCAGCTAGCCGGGGGAGTATTCATTTTTTTGTGCGTAATAAGGAGGCACTTCCGGTGGGTCCGAGCTGACAGCGGGGGGAACATTTTTTTCACGAAATATGGTGGCCCGTCCGGTGGGTCCTAGCAGTCAGGGGGAAACGATTTTTTTCGCAAAATACTGGTGGCCCGTCTGGTGGGTCCCCATTGTTAGGTGGAGGAATAATTATTTTCCGCATAATAAGGAGGCACTTCCTTGCGGCTGCCGTGGACCCAGTTGTCAGCCTCTCCACGTACAGTACTCTTCCGATGGAAGTCGGTCGTTGACCATGTTGACCACGCCGCGCCGAGAGCACCAGGGCGGTGGATGATGGCGAGGACTAGGAAGGGGACGACTCGGAGCCGGGGAAGACGCAGCAGTGGATGCCCACGCGAAGAGGAGTATGAGGGTTCACTAGCTCGGCTGCAGTGTGAGGCTGCTGTCGCCGCAGAATAACAGGGGGTGTGGGTGAGTAGAGGGATGGCCTGGCCAGCGGTGGGAGTAGTAGGGGGCGGTGAGGCCTCTGCGACATCACAGCCGGCCACGGGAGGTAGGAGCACGCGGCACGACCGATGCTGGTTTAGGCGGCTGGAGCAAGAAGATCAGAGGTTGAAGAAGCACTACGGCCGTTGGATGAACATCGTACGGTAACAGGAGCTAGAATCGTTCATATTGACTAAGTTGACAAAGCCCTCCATCCCCGTCAACTTGGTAGGCCCACAAGTCAGCCTCCCACTATGCTGGGTTCCAGCTGGCAGGGGGAATATTCATTTTTTTGTGCGTAATAAGGAGGCACTTACTTGCGTGCGAAGATAGCTGGTGGGTCCGACATGTCAGCAGGGGCACTTTATTTCACGGAATACAGAGGCCCTTCCAGTGGGTCCCAGATGTCAGGTGGAGGAATCATTATTTTGCGCGTAATAAGGAGGCATTTCCTTGTGTGCGGCCGTGGACCTAGCTGTCAGCCTCTCCACGCACAGTCTACTACCGATGGTGTCGTTCGTTGACCACGTTGACCACGCCGCGCCGAGCGCATCCAAGGTGGTGGACGACGACGTGGCCCCGGACAGCAACGAGCCGGAGATGGGAAGACGCGGGAGTAGAGTCGCAGACAGAGAGGTGTACGAAGGTTAATTGGTTCTAGTGCGGTGTGGTTCGGCAGTCGGTGGAGAAGAAAAGGAGGGGTGGAGGGGTGGAGGGATGGCCTGGCCAACGGTGGAGTAGCGGTTCATATCGAAGCGTGCTAAGCAGAGCTGCTAGCAGCAGGAGGCGGGAGGTGGTCCCGGAGGCGCTGGAGGAAGAAGACGAGAGATTGAATATGGAGGCCGGTTGTTGGATGTAAATCCAACGGCTAACATGCCAGAATCATTTATTGACTAAATTGACAATGACTTGCATTGGCTTCGACCTATTGGCCCACATTTCAGCCTCCAAAAATGTGGCACGTATTCAATCCATTTTTTCAGAATTTACAGTCTTTTTTTTGCGCGGTAGAATTTACAGTCAATTTGATCTTTTTTTGAATTACAGCCATTAGCTAGGCTGGGTGAACAAATAATGTAGCGTCCATGTGGCCCGTTTATTTTATTTCCTAAAAAATTACAACCCATTTGCACTTTCTCGAAATACACGATTTTGCTGGGCTGATTCTAATTATAATGTTGGGTTGGGACAGCAATGTTATCAAAAATAAAAAGGGGCTGAGCATTTTGTTATAAATATATTTAAATAATAAGTGATATTATTAGATTCGTCCTTAAATCTTACCAACCTTTTGTACACAATCACTAGGATTTTCGTGCCAAAACAGTCTAGGATTTTATTTGTTAAGAAATTATTTTTATAAGTTAATAAGATGTGGGATATTGTTTTCTTACATATGTAAGTATCTGTTAAATATATGATGACAATAAAAATAATATATAATAACATATAAAATAATTTTTTTTAGAAAAATAGGGAGCATCTCCCCGGTTCCATTGCTGAGAATGAAACCACAACATATTCTGATACAGTAGCTCAAAGAGCAGTTCGAAAGCAAAGGTAGAAAAGCTACAAACTAGGGGGGGGGGTGGATGAACAAGTTCTTTGAATAATACAAATCACCCGAGCGGTGCCAAAGGCAGAGCGGATAGAGCACTCAAATGACACAAGGAGGGTCCATCGAAGCCTTCATGGTCTTCAGCCGAGGGGCCGTGTCAGCCTGCGGCGACCAGTAAGCAAGCGGAGACACCGGGCTGGAAGGCGTAGCATGGTGGATGTCCCTCTTTTTCGGTGCCAGGTGCCCATCATCTTCATCAGAGATCTTGAGACGAGCCCACGGGTCCAGCCCTAGAGCAAGTCGAGCCTTATTCAGCCACAAGTGATCGCCAACGGTTTCTGGAGGGATCTTGTTAGGGTTTCCACGAAGCTCATCAACTTGTCCTTGTCCGATCCGGAGGAGAGAATTGCCCAGTTCCTCACCATGTTCCTGATCAACCTCAATACCCGCGGAATGGAAATCCAGGAGGTGTTACTGAAAATCATAGCATTTCTATATTTCCAGAGGCACCAAAGGACAGCTGAGCTAACAGTGTTTAAAACTGAGCACTTTTTGGTAGCAATCCAGAATCTGGCGACAGATTCGAAGGATGCGCCAATCTGACTAGAGAAATATTCCTCAATGTGGGCCCAGAGATGTTTAGCAACTATACATTCAAAAAATAGGTGAGAACAAGACTCTTGTTCCAAGCAGTAAACACAATCAAGGGGTTTGATGATGTGTCTCTTCCTAAGGTTATCCCTAGTCATCAATTTGTTTTTGGAGAGAAGCCAGAGAAATACATGAATTTTAGGGGAAACTCTCAATTTCCAGACAGCAAGGATAAACATGGGTTGAACCCCTCTAAAGTTGATAACATGATAGAGGGAGATGGAGGAATACTTCCCCTTATTGTCCAGCTGCCAAATCACGGCATCCGGCTCGGCAGTAAATGTAATGCTTTTGGCAATTTACTCCAACTGGAACCATTGTTTCATGAGACTATCACTAAAGTTCCTTCTAAAAGAGAGTTTTAGGCATTGACCGTCCCAAACTTCATTGACACTTTTGTTAAGCTCATTGCGGACAGGGTAAATAGGCCAAAATTGGTCTGCTAGGGGGGATGTGCCAAACCAAGTATCTTCCCAGAACCTGGTTCTGCTCCCATCCCCTATGTTCCATCTGTAGCCAAATTTCATAGCATGCATAATAGATTTTAATCCTTTCCAGAATCTAGAGGTCTTAGGGTTGGAGGAAGGAAAAAAATATTAGGTTTATTTCCTAGGTATTTATGGGCAATAAGAAGCTTCCAGGGTTTCAGGTCTTCCTCATAGACTTTTAATCCAAGACCCTAGAAGACAAATGTTAATTTCTTGGAGGTTAGGTATGCCTAGGCCTCCAAAATCTTTTTTCATAGAGACTAGGGCCCAATTAGCAAGGTGTAGCTTCCTATTTCCCTCAAAATCATTCCACAAGAAATGAGACATCTGAGAATTGATGAGGTTCACTGCCCATTGAGGGAACTTGAAGAAGGAGAGGAAATACACTGGAATGCTAGCCAAACAAGCTTGTATGAGGATCAATCTACCTCTGTAAGAGAGAAGTTTTCCCCTCCACCCAGCAATCCTTTTAATGATTTTATCCAGAAGGGGTTGGATATCCTCTCTCCTCAGTTTATCATAGTGGAGAGGGATACCTAGGTACTTAACGGGGAAGTTACCTTTATTACAAACTAGAATAGAGAGGAAGTTAGCTAACTCCTGATCATCCATGTTGATAGGGATGAGTTCACTTTTAGAGTAGTTGATTCTCATGCCTGAAACTTGTTCAAACCAGGTTAGAACAGTTTTCAGATTACTAGCATGTGTGGAGTCATTGTCTAAGAAAAGGATGGTACCATCTGCATATTGAAGGCAGATGATGCCACCAGGGCAGACCTCAGGACAGAGCCCTGCAATCAGACTATGATCAGTAGCTTTGCTCAGCATTTTAGTAAGAACGTCCACTACTAAATTAAACAAAAGCGGGGAGATGGGGTCACCTTGCCTAAGGCCTTTACCAGCAAGGAAAAAATCACTTTCACAGTTATTTAACTTGACCCCAACAGACCTCCCATGAGTAAGTTGCTGGATCCAACTCTCCTCTATGAAAGGCTTGGAAAAGATCTAAGAGATCATTTTTCACCAAGTCCCAAAAATACTGGTAAAACAAGAAGGGAATCCCATCAGGACCAGGAGCTCCATCAGGATAAGAGCTAAAAATGGCTTCCTTCACCTCTGTCTCTGAAAAAGGGGCTTCTAGCAGCTCATTTTCAGCAGGAGAGACTTTTTTAGAAGCAGAGAAAAAATTGATTTGTAGAGAGAACCCAGAAGGGTTTTCTTTCTTAAACATGTATTTGTAGAAGTCACTAGCCACTTTCAGCATCTCATCTACCTCAGTAACATGGCCATTAGGACCATCAAGGGAGTGAATGAGGGTTTTCCTCCTCCTCTGGTTAGTTACTGCATGGAAGTAAGCAGTATTTCTATCACCCTCCTTAATGTTCCTATCTCTAGACCTTTGTTTGGCTTTGATTTCTTCTTGAAGCCAAATTTTCTTGAGCTCTCCATGGACAAAGTTTAATCTATTAGTCTCAGCCTCAGAGAGATCAGTGGTTTCTGCCTTATCTAGAGAATCAAACTCAAGAAGGAGAAGCCTTTTGTATCTTCTAAGATTAGCTTCCTCATTGGAGTTCCACCTTTTGGTAGTTCTTCTTAATCTCCTGATTTTGATCTACCAATTTTCTAGGGGGTAGCTGCTCCCAGTAGGCTCATTCCAGATTTTCCCGACTAGCTCAGTAAAATCTTCTCTAAGCAACCGCCACTTTTCAAATTTAAAACTATTGCTCTTTGGAGTTTGGTTAAGACCAGAGTCCCAGAGTAAAGGAGTGTGGTCACTACCACATCTGGGCAGAGCTCTACAAACTAGAAAGGGGAAAGAAACTATCTAATTCTGTGTCACAGAAAATTCTGTCAATGGTGGACATAATCCTGGAGCAGCACTTCCAACATATCTAGCAGAACAGTGGGTTTTTCTTCTGACAGGGCAATTCTCAACTTTATGGGTAACCATTTTGCAGATAAAACAACTCTTGGTCTTGACACATTTATCCAAATGATGCCCTGGTTCCCCACTGTTGTAGCAGATCACCTCAGAGTATGCCATAAGGCCTGAAGCAGGGGCAGGAGCAGTTTTCTGGATGTCCTATCTCTTCTTTTGCTGATTCTTGCCTTGAGATTTCCCACTGATCTGAGAGTCAGAACCACCAGCAGATTGATCTTGGGCAATTACAGGAGCATGCCCAGATTGTGCCCCCATTTGGGGCGGAGGTGGGCTGTACCACTGCCCAACCGGCGCTCCCCCCATTGTGATAGGGGAAATTCATCGGAGTTCCTGGTTCCTTCTCATCCTCCAGCCAAATGTTGTCTCTCAGGAAGCAGAAATAACCACCAGACAGCTCAATTGAAGCAGATTGCAAGCCTAATTTCAATCTTCTGCAGGTTTGGGGGAGAGGTAAGGTAGGGGATCCACCTGCTCCGGCTCCGATGGCGTGCTGGTGGGCACGAGTCCAGTCAAGCATTTCCATCTCGCAGCACGGCGTGGATCTCCTGAATTCACTTCTCCTTTCGCCCATCGAACAAACGCAATTGGCGGCTCCCTGGGGTGGGGCATCCTGTGCCCATTTTTCGTTTAAGCATCTTGATGTATTCACATCTTGTCGAGTTGCTTTGGCTCATGACTTGGAGTAAATCTTCTCTAAGATGGAATAACATACCTTGGGTGGTGGTGTTGTTCTTGATCATGTAGTTGAACTTGTGTGGGTTGCTCAAGGTTGATATAGTTCATCAAGAGTTGGGAGCACCACTTGGAGTTTGAGTTCATCTACCTACATGGGTTAGCTTTGCAAGAAAGAGCACTTGTGTATCCAACATGACAACCATGAGACTCAACATAGAATTTGCCAAAGGATATGTTTGAATGGTTTCGTGCTTCCTTGTCTTCAACCACCATTGTGTAGAGACTTGGTGATGTAGAGATTGCTCAAGATGTGAGTGAGTTGCAATCTCATAGATTTAGATTCAACCAAGTACCTACACGGGTTAGATAACATGCAAGGTACAAATATATCCAAGACATATGAATAGCATCATATGAGAAATATCGAGGATTAGTCATAGGCTCATGCCCCGCATGTATCAAATGGAGTTCCTACTCCAAGTTTGAAGCATCAATGATGTTCAATTCACCTCTCAACCTGAAAAACACTTTCTCATCAAGTGGTTTAGTGAATATATCCGCCAATTGCTTATCAGTGCGAACATGCTTAAGGTTAATGGTCCCCTTTTGCAACATGATCTCGAATGAAATGATGACGAACTTCAATATGCTTAGTTCGAGAATGTTGCACGGGATTGTGAGCAATCTTAATAGCACTTTCATCGTCACATAGCAATGGAACATGTTTCACATATATCCCATAATCTTTAAGAGTTTGGGTCATCCAAAGTAATTGAGCACAACATGAACCAGCGGCAATGTATTCCGCTTCGGCGGTGGATAAGGATACTGAGTTTTGTTTCTTGGAAGACCAAGACACAAGAGATCTACCAAGGAATTGACACGTACCCAAAGTGGATTTTCTATCAACCTTGTCTCCGGCATAGTCCGAGTCGGAGTAGCCAACAAGATCAAAAGAGGACCTCTTGGGATACCAAATGCCAAAATCTGGTGTATGGATTAGGTATCTCACTATCCTTTTCACAGCCTTAAGATGACACTCTTTAGGAGAAGCTTGATATCGTGCACACATGCACAAACTTAGCATAATATCGGGACGAGAGGGTTAGGGTTACACAAAGTCGGTTACAATGGTAGGAGATCCACATATCCGTATCGCCAAGCTTGCCTTCCACGCCAAGGAAAGTCCCTTCCGGACATGGGACGAAGTCTTCAATCTTGTATCTTCATAGTCCAGGAGTCCTGCTGAAGGTATAGTCCGGCCATCCGGACACCCCCTAATCCAGGACTCCCTTAATGATCCTTAGCAATTCTTGCTCGAACTCGTGAAAGCTTTTGCTTGGGTCGGGGTGGAACATTCTCTTCATCTTGTGCTTCTTCTTGGCCTTCTTCATTGTTGACGTTGTCGTTCTCTTGTCGTGGTGGAGAAGGAGGTTGTTGATGTTCATCTTGGTGCGCTTCCTAATTTTCTTCATCTTGGCGTGTCCCACTTGTGGATGCTTCTGTATCAACTCTTGGTTCACCTTGTCATGAGGTAGAAGCTTCCACTTGGACGGACGAGGTACTCTCCTTCACTTCCGTTGGACGAATCTTGCCAATGGACAAGTCTTGAATTGCTTCCGAAGGGTCTTTGTCTCCTACATCAATTGGCAATTGCTCTACTTGCGAGCCGTTAGATTCATCAAACTTCACATCTACCGTCTCTTCAACCTTTCGGGTGAAATTGTTGTAGACACGGTAAGTGTGAGAGTTTGAGCCATAACCAAGTAGGAAACCTTCATGAGATTTAGGAGCAAATTTAGAACGACGATGCTTATCAAGAATGTAGCACTTTGAGCCGAATACTCGAAAGTATCCAACTTGGGGTTTGTTACCGGTGAGGAGCTCGTATGCCGTCTTGCCGAGTAGCTTGTGAAGATACAAGCGATTTGTTGCATGACAAGCTGTCTCAACCGCTTCCGCCCAAAAGTGCTTTGGCGTTTTGTACTCATCAAGCATCGTTCTTGCCATCTCGATAAGAGTCTGGTTCTTCCTTTCAACAACTCCATTTTGTTGAGGTGTGTACGTAGCCGAGAACTCGTGTGAAATCCCTTCTTCGTCAAGAAAGGTGTCCACATTTGCGTTCTTGAACTCCGTTCCGTTGTCGCTCCGAACCTTCTTGATCTTCACGTCAAACTGATTTTGGGCCTTCCTAGCGAAGTTTTTGAAGATCTTTTGGACCTGCGATTTGTCATCAAGAAAGAACACCCACGTAAATCTTGAAAAATCATCAACTATGAC
Organism: Triticum urartu; assembly: GCF_003073215.2. NCBI lineage: Eukaryota > Viridiplantae > Streptophyta > Magnoliopsida > Poales > Poaceae > Triticum > Triticum urartu. The sequence goes on along the minus strand of NC_053023.1, from coordinate 67,987,975 downwards.
TAGACCAAATGAGTTACCACGAGACTCTTGTAGGCATTTGGACCAAAGAGATCCATGTGAAGTAGCTCGAGTGGTCTTCTTGTGGTCATGATGTTCTTCGCGCGGTGACTTCCTCCAACTTGTTTCCCTGCTTGACAAGCACTACAAAGTCTATCCTTGTCAAATATGACATCTTTTATTCCAAGGATATGATCACCTTTAATAAGCTTATCAAGATTTCGCATACCAACATGACCTAGTCTTCTATGCCACAACCAGCCTTTAGAAGATTTGGTAATTAAGCAAGTTCTAGGTTGAGCCTTTTTAGTGAAATCAACAATGTAAAGATCTCCTCTACGTATACCGGTAAAGACCATTTTATGATTGTCTCTACGAAACACTTGGCAATCTACTTCAGTGAATAAGACATTGAAACCGAAATCCGCAAGTCTAGAAACTGAAAGTAAATTGTATCCAAGGGATTCAACGAGCATGACATTTTGTATGGAGCTATCATGTGAGATGGCCACCTTACCAAGGCCAACCACCTTACCCTTTGAATTATCACCAAAAGTGACATACTTTCGAGGGCCGTCATTTTCAGCAAGCTCACGGAACATGTCTTTATCTCCGGTCATATGATCAGTACATCCACTATCAAGGACCCATTCCTTTCCTCCAGCCATGTAGCCGCGAAGATTTGCCATAAGACCAAAGTGTCTCATCGCATCATCGAGATCATAGTCATCATCATCATCATCATCATCATCATCCGAGTATTCATGTTCAACATCATCTTGTGATTGATCAATTCCTAGAGAGGGCAATTCATTAGATAAATGATCATTTCTATAGTTATTTTTATGAATTCTAATAGCTTCGGATATGATATCGCTAATGATTCCAACATTTCCTTTAGCACGCATGAGATTGGTAAGATCAAATAGACAATCACCAAAGCTAGGATCACTAGAGTTCATCTTACTCAAGGCAATAGACTTATGGAGAATTTCGTCTAAATTTTTCAAGGAATAATCTGGAAAGTTCCTCAAGAAATCTCCATATGGTGTAGGCACACTTGAGAGTAGGCAAACATCTAATCAAGTTTCTAGGCAAGCCTCTAATGATGAGCTCAACAGTTCTAAGATTGCGAATCATGTCAATATCTTCATCTAGGGTAGGGTGCAAAGGATCAACATGAGGTGCACAAGGGCTAGTAATGTACTTGTTCAAATGATATTCATTGAAAATCTCAAGCATTTCATTTTTCCACTCATGAAAATACTCTCCATCAAGAATAGGCACTCTATGTCTAAGACTCCCCAAAGTAGACACATCCATCTTCCTCCAATGGTGTTTAAACCAAGGCAATGGAGACCAAAGCTCTGATACCAATTGAAAGAATCGAGAAGAGGTGTCTAGAGGGGGGTGATTAGACACTAAGTGCCAAAAGTTGCAGTTTTTAATATTCTTAACTTTAAGTGGAGTTTAAGCACAAGTTTAACAAACACAATACATATCAAGTAAGCATGCAATGAGTATATGAGTAGCGGAAAGTAAAGCATGCAACTTGCAAGAATGTAAAGAGAAGGGTTTGGAGAATTCAAATGCAATTGGAGACACGGATGTTTTTGTCGTGGTTCCGATAGGTGGTGCTATCGTACATCCACGTTGATGGAGACTTCAAACCACGGAGGGTCCACGAAGAAGCAACCTTGTCTATTCCATCACGGCCGTCGCCCACGAAGGACTTGCCTCACTAGAGGTAGATCTTCACGAAGTAGGCGATCTCCTTGCCCTTACAAACTCCTTGGTTCAACTCCACAATCTTGTTGGAGGCTCCCAAGTGACACCTAGCCAATCTAGGAGACACCACTCTCCAAGAAGTAACAAATGGTGTGTTGATGATGAACCCCTTGCTCTTGTGCTTCAAATGATAGTCTCCCCAACACTCAACTCTCTCTCACAGGATTTGGATTTGGTGGAAAGAAGATTTGAGTGGAAAGCAACTTGAGAAAGGCTAGAGATCAAGATTCATATGGTTGGAATGGAATATTTTGACCTCAACACAAGTGTAGGTGGTTCTCTCTCAGAAAATGTGTATTGGAAGTGTAGGTATGTTCTGCCCAAGTGACACCTAGCCAATCTAGGAGACACCACTCTCCAAGAAGTAACAAATGGTGTGTTGATGATGAACTCCTTGCTCTTGTGCTTCAAATGATAGTCTCCCCAACACTCAACTCTCTCTCACAGGATTTGGATTTGGTGGAAAGAAGATTTGAGTGGAGAGCAACTTGGGGAAGGCTAGAGATCAAGATTCATATGGTTGGAATGGAATATCTTGACCTCAACACAAGTGTAGGTGGTTCTCTCTCAGAAAATGTGTATTGGAAGTGTAGGTATGTTCTGATGGCGCTCCACGAATGAAGAGTAGGTGGAGGGGTATATATAGCCTCCACACCAAATCGAACCGTTACACACAATTTGCCAAACTCGGTGGGACCAATTGGTTAAACTCGGTCGGACCATTTCAGCAAACCTAGTGACCGTTAGGATTTTCGGTGGGACTGAGATGCAACTCGGTAGGACCGATATGGTTAGGGTCAGGGCATAACATAATCTCGCTGTGACCGATTACACAAACTTGGTGGGACCGATTTTGGTAATAAGCTAACCAGAGGGTTTGCATTGTAATCTCGGTAGTACCGGTTGCTCAAACTCGGTGAGACCGATTTTGGTAATGGACATACACAGAGAGATTACAATCCCATCTCGGTGAGACCGAGATCCCTATCGGTGAAACCGATTTTCTAGGGTTTGTGGCAGTGGTTATGACATTTGAAACTCGGTGGCGCCAGATAGATAGAATTGGTGGGGCTGAGTTTGACTTTTGGTTTAGGTCATATGTGGATGTGGGAAGGTAGTTGAGGGTTTTGGAGCATATCACTAAGCACTTTGAGCAAGCAAGCCATTAAGCAACACCTCATCCCCTCTTGATAGTATTGGCTTTTCCTATAGACTCAATGTGATCTTGGATCACTAAAATAGAAAATGTAGAGTCTTGATCTTGAAGCTTGAGCCAATCCTTTGTCCTTAGCATCTTGAAGGGGTTCCACATCCTCTACTCCATGCCACTCCATTGTTGAACTTATCTTAAACATACTAGGTAAAAGTGTTAGTCCAACAAGAGATATGTTGACATTAATTACCAAAACCACCCAGGGAGCACTTGTGCTTTCAATCTCCCCCTTTTTGGTAATTGATGACAACATACATCAAAGCTTTAGATAAACATATAGAGAATAGCAAGTAAAGCTTTGGAAAGACATGTAACATGCATAGGCTCCCCCTACATGTATGCAATCATGTGAATATTGAATATAGGAGCATGTGAATGCGTAAACATGACAGAGTAAGAAATGTGTTACATGTATCTTGGCTATATGCATCAGAGCAAATGATGTGAATGTGAGAAATGTACCTTCATGCTCATGAGTCCTTCTTGCAAACAGTATGTGCATCAGCAAGAACTTCTCATTCACTTGACTGTGATGCATATACTTACCTTGTGGTCTTGAGTTGGCTTAGGATGGGATGAACCTGCGCAAACAAGGTTAAATAACACAGATACACCTACTGACCAGAGCAATCAAGAGAAACCATAAGAGAACCAAGACTGGGATGGCATGTAGAGTGAGTACTAAGTACCACTTGGATATAGACATGTCCCCAAAGGTAAAGATATGCAATAAAATCAGAGATTTCCTTCCCTTAGATGTCTTGCTCCCCCTGAATCTGCATGGGATATTGGGAGAAGATAGGGAACAGAAAATCAGAGCAACAAAACAACAGAGCTTGAGCTAAAGCAAGCAACCAAACATGTCTTTCCCCTCTTAAAGACATGTGACATCTCTCCTCTTGAACACCAAGCATCTGGGGTCTTTGATGATATTACTTTCTCCTAGTTGAGAAACTCTCTCCCCCTGAGTATTCTCTCTTTCTCCCCCTATAGGAAGGATTAAGATTTGATGTGATCTCTCTCTCTCCCCCTTTGACATCAATTTCCAAGAAGGGCTCTTCTGGACATGTGATACAAATGGGTTGGTCCTTGAGTCACAAAGCAAAGCAGCATGTCTAATATGATGCTGGTAGAGAACAAGAATCATTGAGTGGAGCTGGAGCAAACAGAAATCAGGAATAAGTGGCAAGTTGGTTTTCCTGTGGTGGAATCGGTGACTCCGAGTTGTGTGCTTTGGTTGCACCGAAAGATTTCAGTTGGGCCGAAGAGAACAAACCGGTGTGACCGAGTTCATCAGAGTGAAACCACTTGTCACCTCAGCTCACTAGACAAGTAAGATCTCACAAGGATATGCAAGGAATTTACTGAAAGATTTGCAATGAATTGGATGTAGAAAATGCAGAACAAAAAGGAAAGAAAAGAAACTAAAAGTTCTAGATGAAGTTTTTTTGAAAGGGGAAACAAATATGCAAATGCAAAAGCACGGAGAAACACTAGAGAACTTCATCTAGAAATGGTCGGTGACAAAGTCACCTATGTTAGAGTATATTGACTTAGGAGCCAAGTGAGAGCACTTGATCATAGGTCATACTCATCGTTTAAGCTCAAAATGGGGTTACCATTTTTCGTTTAAGCATCTTGATGTATTCACATCTTGTCGAGTTGCTTTGGCTCATGACTTGGAGTAAATCTTCTCTAAGATGGAATAACATACCTTGGGTGGTGGTGTTGATCTTGATCATGTATTTGAACTTGTGTGGGTTGCTCAAGGTTGATGTAGTTCATCAAGAGTTGGGAGCACCACTTGGAGTTTGCGTTCATCTACCTACATGGGTTAGCTTTGCAAGGAAGAGCACTTGTGTATCCAACATGACAATCATGAGACTCAACATAGAATTTGCCAAATGATATGTTTGAATGGTTTCGTGCTTCCTTGTCTTCAACCACCATTGTGTAGAGACTTGGTGATGTAGAGATTGCTCAAGATGTGAGTGAGTTGTAATCTCATAGATTTAGATTCAACCAAGTACCTACACGGGTTAGATAACATGCAAGGTACAAATATATCCAAGACATATGAATAGCATCATATGAGAAATATCGAGGATTAGTCATAGGCTCATGCCCCGCATGTATCAAATGGAGTTCCTACTCCAAGTTTGAAGCATCAATGATGTTCAATTCACCTCTCAACCTGAAAAACACTTTCTCATCAAGTGGTTTAGTGAATATATCCGCCAATTGCTTATCAGTGCGAACATGCTTAAGGTTAATGTCCCCTTTTGCAACATATCTCGAATGAAATGATGACGAACTTCAATATGCTTAGTTCGAGAATGTTGCACGGGATTGTGAGCAATCTTAATAGCACTTTCATTGTCACATAGCAATGGAACATGTTTCACATATATCCCATAATCTTTAAGAGTTTGGGTCATCCAAAGTAATTGAGCACAACATGAACCAGCGGCAATGTATTCCGCTTCGGCGGTGGATAAGGATACTGAGTTTTGTTTCTTGGAAGACCAAGACACAAGAGATCTACCAAGGAATTGACACGTACCCAAAGTGGATTTTCTATCAACCTTGTCTCCGGCATAGTCCGAGTCGGAGTAGCCAACAAGATCAAAAGAGGACCTCTTGGGATACCAAATGCCAAAATCTGGTGTATGGATTAGGTATCTCACTATCCTTTTCACAGCCTTAAGATGACACTCTTTAGGAGAAGCTTGATATCGTGCACACATGCACAAACTTAGCATAATATCGGGACGAGAGGCACATAGATATAACAATGAACCAATCATAGAGCGATAAACCTTTTGATCAACCGGTTCACCATCTTTGGTCAAGTCAAGATGTCCACTAGTAGGCATGGGTGTAGTCATACCTTTGCATTCTTGCATATTGAACTTCTTGAATAAGTCCTTGGTGTACTTCGTTTGAGAGACAAAGGTACCTTCCTTAGTTTGCTTGATTTGCAAACCGAGAAAGAATTTGAGTTCACTCATCATAGACATCTCAAACTTCTCCGACATTAGCTTTCCAAACTTCTCACTAAAATGAGGGTTAGTTGAACCAAATATGATATCATCAACATAAATTTGGCACACAAATAGTTCTCCATTAACCCTTTTAGTAAAAAGAGTAGAATCAATTTTACCAATTTCAAAGCCTTTTTCAATAAGGAACTTGGTCAAGCATTTATACCATGCTCTAGGAGCTTGTTTAAGACCATAAAGGGCTTTGTGAAGTTTGTAAACATGATTAGGTTTCTTAGGATTGACGAAGCCGGGAGGTTGCTTAACATAAACTTCTTCCTCAATTTTGCCATTTAGAAAAGCACTTTTAATGTCCATTTGGTACAAGGTGATATCATGGTGATTAGCATAAGCAAGTAAGATGCGAATGGACTCAAGTCTAGCAACGGGAGCATATGTCTCACCATAGTCCATACCTTCAAATTGTGTGTAGCCTTGGGCAACGAGACGTGCTTTGTTGCGAACCACTTGTCCATCTTCATCTTGCTTGTTGCGAAACACCCATTTGGTACCAATGATGTTGTGGTTGTTGTCGGGCTTCTCGACCAATGTCCACACTTGATTTCTCTCAAAGTTGTGTAGCTCTTCATGCATATGTTTATCCAGTCCGGATCCTCCAATGCTTCTTCAACCTTCATAGGTTCAATGCTAGAGATGAATGAGTAATGTTCACAAAAGGTAGCTAAACAAGTTTTAGAGCGAGTCATTCTCCCGGTTTGGATATCATTGTAGATTTTCTCGATGGGATGATTGTCGGTGTCAAAACCGGCGGATCTCGGGTAGGGGGTCCCGAACTGTGCGTCTAGGCCGGATGGTAACAGGAGGCAAGGGACACGAAGTTTTACCCAAGTTTGGGCCCTCTTGATGGAGGTAAAACCCTACGTCCTGCTTGATTAGTATTGATGATATGGGTAGTACAAGAGTAGATCTACCGCGAGATCGGAGAGGCTAAACCCTAGAAGCTAGCCTATGGTATGATTGTTGTTCTGTATGTTGTCCTACGGACTAAAACCCTTCGGTTTATATAGACACCGGAGAGGGTTAGGGTTACACAAAGTCGGTTACAATGGTAGGAGATCCACATATCCGTATCACCAAGCTTGCCTTCCACGCCAAGGAAAGTCCCTTCCGGACATGGGACGAAGTCTTCAATCTTGTATCTTCATAGTCCAGGAGTCCGGCTGAAGGTATAGTTCGGCCATCCGGACACCCCCTAATCTAGGACTCCCTCAGTAGCCCCCGAACCAGGCTTCAATGACGATGAGTCCGGCGCGTAGATTGTCTTCGGCATTGCAAGGCGGGTTCTCCTCCAAATTCCGCGTACCTGTTGAATAAAGTCCGGTTTCTTGTGAATGTTGTGCTCCTTGGCTTCTACGCCCAATAATGGCCGTCTCCCACGTGTCAAATGAATATGAAAAGTCTGAGTGTTTTTACATCCACACCCCTAGCCGCGTAAATGAGCCGCCCATTTAAGGGGACGAGGATTTAGATCCAAACCACACCTTCTCCCCTTCGCGAGTGTTCATCAGAGCGCATCCGACAAAGGTCCATTCCACAATGGCCAGCCGTCGCAACTCCTCCTTTCGCCCTTCCAGCCCTCAACCTGGATATCGGGAGAGATGCTCTATCCCGCATAGCGAGCTAGTGATGCTCCAGACCAAGGGATTTCTCCCCCCGGCCTATATGGTCCCGGTTCGAGCCGGTCTTGCCATCTATAATGGCGGAGAGCAAGAGGAGAGTGCCCCTAATCCCTCCAAAGGAGAGCGGGTATGCCTTGTCCCTTATTTAATAAGAGGGCTCGGATTTCCAATCCATCCGTTTCTCCAGGGGCTCCTGGAGTTCTATGGCCTCCAGTTACACAATCTTACGCCTGCCTCCGTATTGCATATCGCGGGCTTCGTAGCCCTCTGTGAGCTGTTCTTGGGTGTTGAAGCTCATTTCGGGCTGTGGAAAGAGCTATTCTGCCTTGTGCCCCGTTCTCAGAAGGGGTCAATATATCAAGTGGGCGGAGCCGAAGTGTGGCACATTACCGGGACCGGATATCTATCTGGAACCCCGAAGAAGGCGTCCGAGGACTGGCCTTCGAAATGGTTTTACATAGAGGACGTCCCGCTGCCAGATCCTGTCCGGATCGGCCTCCCTGAGTTCGATAGTACTCCACTAAAGAAGCGCCTAAGTTGGCGTCCACGGAGCCCTCAGAGGGAAAGTGACAAGGACGTTCGTTACCTGATGGGCCGGATAAGATTGTTAGCTCATTCCGGACTGACCATGATCGGGGTCATGGCCGCATGCATCATGCGAGGGGTGCAGCTGCTACAGTATAGAGGCCACCCCATGTGGGACTTCAACGGGGAGGACGACGCCACCCGCTACGGCCGTAAGGGGCCGGATTCGGCTGCGGCTCTAACAAGGGAGAAGAGGAGGAATTTCTCCACGTCGACCCATAGGGTGGATTTTCTATGTACAATCCCCCAAGCTGGGTAAGTGGTCACATTTACTTGCCCATCCATTTTATATTCCCATTGTTAAATATTCAGTCTAACGACTTCAATGCAGGAACTGCACCAGGCTGTTAAAGAAATAAACATCCCTCCTCCACAACCCGAGGACCCAGGACGGTTCCTCGACCCGGCCTCTCAAGAGGATCTGGACTTATCTGTGGAGCTGATTGATGGAGTGTTCCATCAATTGAGAAAGGACAACGCCTTGGTGGCCATTACGGCCGATTACCCAAGGCTAATCCCGGCCTCCCAGGTAACTGAGATCAAAGTCCCAGTACCTCGAATAGGGGTCCGCCCTCTCGTGTTTTCAGTTTCCTGTTTACAACCGAGCTTTGCAAGGGAGGTTTTTGAGACGAGAGGCCGAACCTGCGGCGACAAGCCAACGAGGGGCTGCAGGGCCCCGTGGGCAGAAAAGAAGTGCAGTCCGGACCGAGGCGTCAGCGCGAAGGTATGGCGCGTCCCCTTATCCCAGGTGTTATACCTGCAAGGCATATTAACACTCGTGCTCTCTTCAGGACAAAGAGACCCCGCCGGACTATATCCGGAGAGGCTGCCAATCGCGCCTCCACCAGCCAGGCTCCAAAGCCTGGTCCGGAGGCGGAGGCGAACACAAGGCGCGCACCGGACGCTCCTCCGATGGAGGATGTGGACAGGTTGTCTGCCACCCATTCTGAGGTGGAGAGCGCCATGAACCACAGGCGTCGCCGGACAATTCTTTGCGATGCTTGTTTCTCCCAAGAGGCATTAGGTGCCTTCAATTCGGGAGATGTGTACCTCTGTGCCGCTCAAAATGGTCTAGCCAGAGCCACGGAGCAATATGTAAAAGACATACGGGTAAGAAAATTTTGGTAATTATATATATATATATACCAGTAGCCCCCGAGACTTGAAACAGTTAGAATAACTGATTTAAGGATCATTTGTTATGCAGGTTCTTATAGAAAAAAATTCCCTACTATCCAAGGAGCTAGAAGAGTGCAAAGCCCAACTTGAGGCCGCACTAGCCGCGGCAGGGGAGCCCAAGGAGACCCCCTCTGGTAATATACACTTCGAAAGATAAGTATTTTGCGAAGCACGACATGGGTGCGAATCTGACAAATGAAATTGCAGATGGCACCAGATTGAATCCGGAAAGGCAACACCTCCTACACCAGCTGAAGGCTAGTGAGAAGGTGCTGACAAAGGTGAGGCGGGAGAAGAACGATCTCCAAGATGCCAACACCAAGCTGGGTGTCGAACTGAAAGATGTTCGTGCCCAGCTGTCAGACTCCGTTAAGGAGAATCAGCGGCTTCGGTGCGGCATATTTAGTAAGTGCTTGAACGAACCTTTGAAAAAAAAGTTTGGCGGGGAAGTCGACTAACAGAGTAATGTCTGTAGGTGTGCTAACAGGTCGTCCTGCAGAGGAGATGCCCGGTTCTATGGGTGACCTTCTTCCCGAGCTCTTGCAACTGCTCGAGCGAGTTCGGCAGGTGATGCAAGGCGTCGCCCAGGCCCTGTGGCCATCCATCTCCATGCCCGAAGGTCTTGGAGAGCTTGCGGAGAAGCTAAAGGGAGCACGGTGGCGCTTCCGATTGTGGAAGATATCGGCCTGCCGTCAAGGTGCTAGGGAGGCCTGGGCCATGGTGAAGACGCGGTACACAAAGGCTGACCCCAACCACATGGCCGAGGTCGGTCCTGTGGGGCCCGATGGGAAGGAGATCCCTGTAAGCTTAGTATACGACCAAGTAGAATTGGCCGCAAAGTATTCCCAGCAGGACTGTAAATTAGACAGCCTGTTAGATGGTATTGAAGAGGAATACAATCAATCATAATGACTATGTAATTTAATTGACATTTATAATGCCTTCTAGCCGGATTGTAGATCGTTTGTCATGGCTGACCTTTTCGCTTCAGCCTCGGGACCTGACGGTCCGGAGTGTGTCCGAATTCCCATGCGGTTATATAAGAACCGGGGAATGCATGGAGACTAGGCGTAGGGGTCATTAGTGCGTGAACAGACAAGTGCCCGACTAGTTATGTTATATTACATGGTTAGTAAGAAACATCTTCCAGGGAGAATAGTTCCGTTAGGGGTTCCTTTCCCTAGGAGGCATGCCCTAAAGTGCATGCCCATTTTGCAAAGAAGACGCGGGAAAAAGCATCTGGGGGCGCATAAATAAATAAGTGAAAATATCATCTTTTAGGTCACTGACCGAATATTCCCTTAAGAACGCTAGCTTTTGGCTTCACCCAGTCTGAGGTACACATCTGGCTGATCCGGCAGTAACAATCGCAGAGGTGCTCCCTTTACCGCCTAGCCGAATAATCGGGAACGTAGGGGTAAGCACAGGAGCCAGGCAACCCAGCTTGGCCAAAACTTAAGTCATATCGATGCATATAATGGTGAAATAAAAGGTACATGCGGAAGTGTAACACATGTGTTGGGCATGAAGCCCGTATAAATAAGCTTCTGTTAAAAGAAGCCCCCAGGTTTAATGAGTGCGAATAGCACGTCATTTGATGAGTCTTTAAAGGCTATAAGATAAAGGAAGGGGAGAAGGAGAGAAATGTAAGACAGACAGTATATAAAAAATGGACAGAGGAAGGAGACGAACACAGAGTCCGGCGCTAGGCGTAGAATCTTCGGAGACGGGTTGCGTTCCATGGGTTCGGCTCGAGTCGGTTTTCTGATGCATCTCGCAGGCGGTACGCTCCACCAGTCAGGACTTGGTCAATTATGAAGGGACCTTCCCACTTGGGCTTGAGTTTGTCCTTTTTCTTGTCCGACAGGTGTAGAACTAATTCGCCAATGTTGTAATTTTTGGCCCGTACTTCTCTGCTTTGGTATCTTCGAGCCTGCTGTTGATAGAATGCGGAACATGCTTTTGCCATGTCACGCTCCTCCTCCAATGCGTCCAAACTGTCCTGCCGATCGAGCTCGGCTTCTCTTTCTTCGTACATGCGCACTCGAGGTGAGTCATGAATTATGTCGCAAGGCAAAACTGCCTCTGTGCCGTACACCGTAAAGAATGGTGTGTATCTGGTGGTGCGATTCGGCATGGTCCGCAGCCCCTAGAGTACGGAGTCGAGCTCCTCTACCCAGTGCATGTTAGATTCCTTGAGGGACCGCACTAATCTGGGTTTGATGCCGCTCATGATAGGACCATTTGCACGTTCGACCTGGCCGTTAGTTTGTGGGTGATAGACGGAAGCATAATTGAGCTTGATGCCCATGTTTTTGCATCAGAGTTTTACCTCGTCGGCCGTAAAGTTCTTGCCGTTATCAGTGATGATGCTGTGGGGGATGCTGTAACAGTGTACAACCCCTGATATAAAGTCTATCACCGGTCCGGATTCGGCCGTCTTAACAGGCTTGGCTTCTATCCATTTGGTGAGCTTATCCACCATGACCAGTAAGTATTTTTGCTTGTGGGTTCCGCCTTTAAGGGGTCCAACCATGTCAAGCCCCCAGACCGTGAAGGGCCAAGTGATGGGGATAGTTTGGAGGGCGGTGGGTGGCATATGGCTTTGGTTTGCAAAGAGTTGGCAACCGGCGCATCGTTGGACTAAGTCTTGGGCGTCTGCCCGAGCCGTCAGTCAATAAAAGCCTGTACGGAAGGCCTTGCTTACAAGGGACCGAGCTGCCGCGTGATGACCGCCGAGTCCGGCATGAATTTCAGCTAGGAGGTTCCGCCCTTCCTCTTCGGAGATGCACCTTTGAAGGACTCCGGTAGTGCTTTTCTTATAAAGCTCTCCCTCATGGACTTTGTAGGCTTTGGATCGCCACACTATGCAGCATGCCTCATTTTGGTCCTCGGGGAGTTCCTGCCTAGTAAGGTAGGCGAGGAATGGTTCTGTCCATGGGATGATGACGGCCATTATTACGTGGGCTAAAGGTGTTATTTCATTGGCAGAGCCTCCGATTGTGTCAGAATGTTTGGTGTCGGGCAGTGCGGTTGGGTCCGGGCTGTTATTGTTCGGCTCCCCTTCCCATACTACGGATGGCTTGAACAGCCTTTCCAAGAAGATGTTGGGGGGGACTACATTGCGTTTTACGCCGATGCGTGCCAGGACATCTGCCGCCTGATTATTTTCCCGGGCTATATGGTGAAATTCAAGCCCTTCGAACCGAGGATACATTTTTAGGATGGCGTTGTGGTAAGCTGCCATTTTTGGATCCTTGGCATCGAAGTCTCCACTTATTTGGGATATTGCGAGGTTCGAGTCCCCGCGCACCTCTAGGCGTTGAATGCCCATGGATACTGCCATCCGGAGACCATGTAAAAGGGCCTCATATTCGGCTGCATTGTTGGAGTCTGTGTACATAATCTGGAGTACGTATTGAACTGTGTCTCCTATGGGGGACGTCAGAACGACGCCAGCCCCTAGTCCGGCCAACATCTTGGAGCCGTCGAAATGCATGATCCAATTTGAATATGTGCCGTACTCTTTAGGGAGTTCGGCCTCCGTCCATTCTGCGACGAAGTCAGCCAAAACTTGCGATTTGATGGCTCGCCGTGGCTTATAAGTTATGTCGAACGGGAGGAGCTCAATGGCCCATTTTGCAATCCGGCCCATTGCGTCACGGTTGTTTATAATATCGTTAAGTGGTACTTCCGAGGCTACTGTTATTGAACACTCTTGAAAGTAGTGTCGTAGCTTCCGGGATGCCATGAATACCGCGTACGCAATCTTTTGATAATGCGGGTACCGTGATTTGCACGGAGTGAGGACAGTGGACACATAATAGACCGACTTTTGAAGGGGGAATTCGTGTCCGTCCGTTTCTCGTTCGACGACGAGCACTGCGCTTACAACCTGATGTGTTGCTGCAATGTACAATAGCATTGGTTCGCCAATGTTTGGCGCGGACAGGACTGGGTTTGTTGCCAATATGGCTTTTATTTCGTCGAGTCTGGCCGTGGCTACATCCGTCCATTCAAAGTGTTCGGTGCACCGAAGGAGGCGGTAAAGGGGTAGGGCCTTTTCTCCCAAGCGGGAGATAAAGCGGCTTAGAGCCGCCACGCATCCTGTTAACTTTTGTATTTGTTTGATGTCCTTTGGGATATCCAATTGTGACAGAGCTCAGATCTTGGCTGGATTTGCTTCAATTCCTCTACCGGATACAATGAAGCCCAAGAGCTTTCCGGCTGGAACGCCGAAAACGCATTTTTCCGGATTGAGCTTGATGTCGTATGTTCGGAGGTTATCAAATGTGAGCCTCAAGTCGTCTACTAGAGATTCGACATGTCTTGTTTTGATGACCACATCATCTACATATGCCTCCACTGTTTTGCCGATCTGGTTTGCCAGACATGTCTGAATCATGCGCTGATATGTTGGGCCGGCGTTTTTGAGCCCGAAGGGCATTGTGTTGAAGCAGAATGGGCCGTATGGTGTGATAAATGCCGTTGTGGCTTGGTCTGATTCTGCCATCTTGATTTGATGGTAGCCAGAATATGCATCGAGGAAACACAACGAATCGTGTCCTGCAGTAGCGTCGATAATTTGATCGATGCGGGGGAGGGGGAAGGGATCCTTTGGGCAAGCCTTGTTAAGGTCTTTAAAATCAACGCACAGGCGCCAGGATTTGTCCTTCTTTAGTACCATCACCAGGTTTGCTAGCCAGTCAAGATGTTTTATATCTCTGATGAATCTGGCCTCCAATAGCTTTGCTAGCTCCTTTCCCATGGCCTGTCTCTTAGGTTTGGAAAAACGCCGAAGAGCTTGTTTGACAGGTTTGAATCCTTTTAGGATATTTAAGCTATGCTCGGCTAGCCTGCGTGGGATTCCTGGCATGTCTGAAGGGTGCCAGGCGAAAATGTCCCAGTTCTCTCGTAGGAACTCTCGCAGTGCGGCGTCTACATCAGGGTTTAACTGTGCCCCGATGGAAGCTGTTTCATTGGGGTCCGTTGGATGGACCTGGAATTTGACTATTTCTTCCGCCGATTTAAAGGAGGTGGACTTGGATCTTTTGTCGAGTACCACATCGTCCCTATTCACCGTGGAGCGCAGCGCAGTTAGTTCCTCAGCCGCTAGGGCTTCGGATAGTGCCTCGAGGGCCAGTGCGGCTGTCTTGCTTTCGGCGCGGAGTGGTATGTACGGATCACTAGCGAGAGTGATGATCGCGTTAGGCCCGGGCATCTTGAGCTTCATGTACCCGTAATGGGGTATTGCTTGGAAGATTGTAAACGCTTCCCGCCCTAGCAGAGCGTGATAACCGCTGCTGAACGGAGCCACATGGAACGTGACCTCTTCGGACCTGTAATTATCCGGCGTGCCAAACACCACATCTAGTGTGATTTTTCCTGTACAACGCGCTTCCCGACTGGGGATTATTCCTCTAAAGGTTGTGCTGCTTTGCTCAATGCGGTTCCAGTCTATTTCCATTTTTGAAGGGTTTCCTCATAAATGAGGTTCAATCCGCTGCCGCGGTCCATGAGTACCTTGGTAAGACGAAAGCCGTCCACTATTGGACTGAGGCTCAGAGGCCGAGGAATTTCCGAACTCGAAAATTTGGGTTCCTGGATGTTGTCCAATGAATCCAGCCCGTCGCCTGACTCTAAGTTCAGGTCTTGAGTGATATCCTGCCCTCCGCGGGTATCCGGCTTGGAGGGATCTGGAATCCGGACGTAGCTAGTCCTTAAGATAGATGAAGAGTCGCCGCACTGTCCCTCTACCACGGCAACATGATGGGTGACTTGGGGAGAGTTAATCTCTCTCAGATCGGGTTTAGGCCCAATCTGGTCGTAATCCGTAGCGACTCCCAGGGCGGCGATGTGATCCAAGAGCTCGTTTATGGAGGAGAGCTCCATTGGATCTAACTGCTCGGCGAGTTCCGAGCTAACATGAAGATCGTTTTCGATGGCTCGAGAGGTCATCGTCGGCACAGAAGACGAACAGGAGGTCATAAGAAAACCACCTAACCGGAGGGTTTGGCCGACAGCCAAAGCTCCCTTAGCAACGGTGTCGTCTTTAAAGACGGGGTGAGGCATCCTTCCTGATGGCGACGACACAGAGGAACTCTCAATGAAAGCACCAATGTTGGTGTCAAAACCGGCGGATCTCGGGTAGGGGGTCCCGAACTGTGCGTCTAGGCCGGATGGTAACAGGAGGCAAGGGACACGAAGTTTTACCCAGGTTCGGGCCCTCTTGATGGAGGTAAACCCTACGTCCTACTTGATTAATATTGATGATATGGGTTGTACAAGAGTAGATCTACCACGAGATCGGAGAGGCTAAACCCTAGAAGCTAGCCTATGGTATGATTGTTGTTCTGTATGTTGTCCTATGGACTAAAACCCTCCAGTTTATATAGACACCGGAGAGGGTTAGGGTTACACAAAGTCGGTTACAATGGTAGGAGATCCACATATCCGTATCGCCAAGCTTTCCTTCCACGCCAAGGAAAGTCCCTTCCGGACATGGGACGAAGTCTTCAATCTTGTATCTTCATAGTCCAGGAGTCCTGCTGAAGGTATAGTCCGGCCATCCGGACACCCCCTAATCTAGGACTCCCTTAATGATCCTTAGCAATTCTTGCTCGAACTCGTGAAAGCTTTTGCTTGGGTCGGGGTGGAACATTCTCTTCATCTTGTGCTTCTTCTTGGCCTTCTTCATTGTTGACGTTGTCGTTCTCTTGTCGTGGTGGAGAAGGAGGTTGTTGATGTTCATCTTGGTGCGCTTCCTAATTTTCTTCATCTTGGCGTGTCCCACTTGTGGATGCTTCTGTATCAACTCTTGGTTCACCTTGTCATGAGGTAGAAGCTTCCACTTGGACGGACGAGGTACTCTTCTTCACTTCTCTTGGACGAATCTTGCCAATGGACAAGTCTTGAATTGCTTCCGAAGGGTCTTTGTCTCCTACATCAATTGGCAATTGCTCTACTTGCGAGCCGTTAGATTCATCAAACTTCACATCTACCATCTCTTCAACCTTTCGGGCGAAATTGTTGTAGACACGGTAAGTGTGAGAGTTTGAGCCATAACCAAGTAGGAAACCTTCATGAGATTTAGGAGCAAATTTAGAACGACGATGCTTATCAAGAATGTAGCACTTTGAGCCGAATACTCGAAAGTATCCAACTTGGGGTTTGTTACCGGTGAGGAGCTCGTATGCCGTCTTGCCGAGTAGCTTGTGAAGATACAAGCGATTTGTTGCATGACAAGCTGTCTCAACCGTTTCCGCCCAAAAGTCCTTTGGCATTTTGTACTCATCAAGCATCGTTCTTGCCATTTCGATAAGAGTCCGATTCTTCTTTTCAACAACTCCATTTTGTTTAGGTGTGTACGTAGCCGAGAACTCGTGTGAAATCCCTTCTTCGTCAAGAAAGGTGTCCACATTTGCGTTCTTGAACTCCGTTCCGTTGTCGCTCCGAACCTTCTTGATCTTCACGTCAAACTGATTTTGGGCCTTCCTAGCGAAGTTTTTGAAGATCGTTTGGACCTGCGATTTGTCATCAAGAAAGAACACCCACGTAAATCTTGAAAAATCATCAACTATGACTAGACCAAATGAGTTACCACCGATACTCTTGTAGGCATTTGGACCAAAGAGATCCATGTGAAGTAGCTCGAGTGGTCTTCTTGTGGTCATGATGTTCTTCGCGCGGTGACTTCCTCCAACTTGTTTCCCTGCTTAACAAGCACTACAAAGTCTATCCTTGTCAAATATGACATCTTTTATTCCAAGGATATGATCACCTTTAATAAGCTTATCAAGATTTCGCATACCAACATGACCTAGTCTTCTATGCCACAACCAGCCTTTAGAAGATTTGGTAATTAAGCAAGTTCTAGGTTGAGCCTTTTTAGTGAAATCAACAATGTAAAGATCTCCTCTACGTATACCGGTAAAGACCATTTTATGATTGTCTCTACGAAACACTTAGCAATCTACTTCAGTGAATAAGACATTGAAACCGAAATCCGCAAGTCTAGAAACTGAAAGTAAATTGTATCCAAGGGATTCAACGAGCATGACATTTTGTATGGAGCTATCATGTGAGATGGCCACCTTACCAAGTCCAACCACCTTACCCTTTGAATTATCACCAAAAGTGACATACTTTCGAGGGCCGTCATTTTCAGCAAGCTCACGGAACATGTCTTTATCAAGGACCCATTCCTTTCCTCCAGCCATGTAGCCGCGAAGATTTGCCATAAGACCAAAGTGTCTCATCGCGTCATCGAGATCATAGTCACTATCATCATCATCAACATCATCATCATCATCATCATCCGAGTATTCATGTTCAACATCATCTTGTGATTGATCAATTCCTAGAGAGGGCAATTCATTAGATAAATGATCATTTCTATAGTTATCTTTATGAATTCTAATAGCTCTGGAAATGATATTGCTAATGATTCCAACATCTCCTTTGGCACTCATAAGATTAGTAAGCTCAAATAAGCAGTCACCAAATTTGGGATCATTGGAACTCATCTTAATCAAAGCAATAGACTTATGGAGGATTTCATCTAGATCTTTCAAGGAGTAATTAGGAAAGAGTTCCTCAAGAAATTTCCATATGGTGTAGGCACACTTGAGGGTAGGCAAACATCTAATCAAGTTTCTAGGCAAGCCTCTAATGATGAGCTCAACAGTTCTAAGATTGCGAATCATGTCAATATCTTCATCTAGGGTAGGGTGCAAAGGATCAACATGAGGTGCACAAGGGCTAGTAATGTACTTGTTCAAATGATATTCATTGAAAATCTCAAGCATTTCATTTTTCCACTCATGAAAATACTCTCCATCAAGAATAGGCACTCTATGTCTAAGACTCCCCAAAGTAGACACATCCATCTTCCTCCAATGGTGTTTAAACCAAGGCAATGGAGACCAAATGCTCTGATACCAATTGAAAGGATCGAGAAGAGGTGTCTAGAGGGGGGGTGATTAGACACTAAGTGCCAAAAGTTGCAGTTTTTAATATTCTTAAGTTTAAGTGGAGTTTAAGCACAAGTTTAACAAACACAATACATATCAAGCAAGCATGCAATGAGTATATGAGCAGCGGAAAGTAAAGCATGCAACTTGCAAGAATGTAAAGAGAAGGGTTTGGAGTATTCAAACGCAATTGGAGACACGGATGTTTTTGTCGTGGTTCCGATAGGTGGTGCTATCGTACATCCACGTTGATGGAGACTTCAACCCACGGAGGGTAACGGTTGCGCGAGTCCACGGAGGGCTCCACCCACGAAGGGTCCACGAAGAAGCAACCTTGTCTATTCCATCACGGCCGTCGCCCACGAAGGACTTGCCTCACTAGCGGTAGATCTTCACGAAGTAGGCGATCTCCTTGCCCTTACAAACTCCTTGGTTCAACTCCACAATCTTGTCGGAGGCTCCCAAGTGACACCTAGCCAATCTAGGAGACACCACTCTCCAAGAAGTAACAAATGGTGTGTTGATGATGAACTCCTTGCTCTTGTGCTTCAAATGATAGTCTCCCCAACACTCAACTCTCTCTCACAGGATTTGGATTTGGTGGAAAGAAGATTTGAGTGGAAAGCAACTTGGGGAAGGCTAGAGATCAAGATTCATATGGTTGGAATGGAATATCTTGACCTCAACACAAGTGTAGGTGGTTCTCTCTCAGAAAATGTGTATTGGAAGTGTAGGTATGTTCTGATGGCTCTCTCCACGAATGAAGAGTGGGTGGAGGGGTATATATAGCCTCCACACAGAATCTAACCGTTACACACAATTTGCCAAACTCGGTGGGACCGAATGGTTAAACTCGGTCGGACCGATTCAGCAAACCTAGTGACCGTTAGGATTTTCGGTGGGACTGAGATGCAACTCGGTAGGACCGATATGGTTAGGGTTAGGGCATAACGTAATCTCGGTGTGACCGATTACACAAACTCGGTGGGACCGATTTTGGTAATAAGCTAACCAGAGAGTTGGTCAGGTAAACTCGGTGAGACCGATTACTCACTCGGTGGACCGAAATTTGTAAAAGCTAACCAGAGAGTTTAGCAAACTCGGTAGACCGATTACAAACTCGGTGGGACCGATTTTGGTAATAAGCTAACCAGAGGGTTTGCATTGTAATCTCGGTAGTACCGATTGCTCAAACTCGGTGAGACCGATTTTGGTAATGGACATACACAGAGAGATTACAATCCCATCTCGGTGAGACCGAGATCCCTATCGGTGAAACCGATTTGCTAGGGTTTGTGGCAGTGGCTATGACATCTGAAACTCGGTGGCGCCGGATAGATAGAATCGGTGGGGCTGAGTTTGACTTTTGGTTTAGGTCATATGTGGATGTGGGAAGGTAGTTGAGGGTTTTGGAGCATATCACTAAGCATTGAGCAAGCAAGCACATTGCACTACTAGGGAAAAGCCTATACACAGAATCTTACCAGCAGCGCGCTATAAAATCAGGCGCTGCTGCTAAGTAGCAGTAGCGCGGGCTGTGGAAACTCGCTGCTGAAACAAGTTTATCAGTAGCGCGCGCACTCCAAGCGGCGCTACTGCTAAAATTCCCACGACGCCGCGCGAGGCCAGTTATAGCAGCAGCGCATTAAAATAGACAGCACTACTGCTACGTAACGTAGCAGCAGCGCATTCAGGCAATACGGCTAAATTAACTACAGATCTCACTAGCCTCATCCACAGATCACACTCACACACACTCACGGTCTCCTCCTCACCCCCCGCGCCGCCGGTCCTCCCCCGTCGCCCCTCCCCCCCGATCTGCGCCGCTGTCGCCTCATCCTCCTCGCTGGACTCGGTACCGGCCTCCTCCTCCGTCCTCCCTCCACTCGCCGCTGGCCGCCCCCTCCTCGCTCCGCCTTCCTCCTCGATCCGTCCTCCTCCACGCTCGCCGGCCGGCCCCTCCTCGCTCCGCCTTCCTCCTCCGTCCTACTATCTTCTCCCTCCTCGAGTCGCCCCTCCTTGTCCCTCCTCCCTGATACATTTTGATTTAGTAGGCTTTCATATGTAACATTTTGATTTAGTTGATTTAGTATGCTAGTGGATTTAGTATGCTAGTTGATTTAGTATGCTAGTTGATTTAGTCGATTTAGTGATTGATTTAGTTGATTTAGAACATTTTGATTTAGTTTATTTAGTAGGCTAGTTGATTTAGTTGATTTAGTAGGCTAGTTGATTTAGAACATTTTGATTTAGTTGATTTAGTAAAATGGCGCCACCACCAGCACCACTATGTCGACTGTGCAAGTCAAGGTGCGCCAGCAGCCTTGCAACTGGCAAGCTGTTCGGCATCTACTTCCATCCGAGTTTTCGTCATGCGGCGGTAAGAAATTAGATGAAATGTAACAACTATTTTATTTTTAGTGTTGGCATTACTGCATTGTGTCATTTTGCTTTTCTTACACAGATCGTCCCATGCAATGTGAGGTTGAAATTCAACAAGCTGACAGGAGACACTGTGACATTTGAGGCTCCTGGGGGCCGTACACTATGGAGGTCGAGAAAGGACGCAATATGTCGCAGATTGGAGGAGATGGATGGGCCCGTTTCCTCGCTCGCATGCGTCTTACTGGTGGTGAGTTGATCAGATTCTCCTTCAGAGCAGAAAGACCCAAGCTGGTTGTCATTTATATCAACCTGGTGGAAGATGATGAAGATGACGAAGATGATGAAGATAATGAGGACCCACTCAATGAAGATGATGAGAACCCACTTCATGAAGCCATCATAGCTCAAAGAATGAGGCTGAGCGAGGAGGAGGTGTGCAACCTATGGGACATAATTCCGCCACGTGATGACTTTGTCGGGGTGCCATTCGTGACCCGCCTGACAAGTACCATGGTCGATCGGCATGAAATGGTATGTTATACGTACTGCCATGTAGTAATTTGATGATATATATGCTTTATTGTTATACTTACAAATCTAGTCGATGATATACTTTAGTGTAGAGTCTGATCACATGCTTAGGCTATTTATTAATTGATATGTTTTTCTTATTCAGAGATTGCCAAAGAACCTATCTGTGAGTTGTGGTATCGAGCCTGATGAAGAAGGCTCAGTTGGACTACGCCTTACCGCAAGGGGCTCCGTCACCACATGTACTTACCGCATGGGCACAGATGGTCGCACACACTTGAACTCGGTTGGGTGGAAGAGATTCCTCGTTGGCAAGAATCTTCGTGCTGGACAGTGTAGGATCTAGGAAGTAGATGTGTCTAGAGGGGGGTGATTAGACACTTAGTGCTAAAGTTGCAATTTTTAGGCCTTTTTTGGTTTGAGTGGAGTTTTAGGCACAATTTCAACATACACAATACATATCAAGCAAGCATGCAAAGAGTATATGAGCAGCGGAAAGTAAAGCATGCAACTTGCAAGAATGTAAGGAGAAGGGTTTGGAGAATTCAAACGCAATTGGAGACACGGATGTTTTTCCGTGGTTCGGATAGGTGGTGCTATCCTACATCCACGTTGATGGAGACTTCAACCCACGAAGGGTAACGGTTGCGCGAGTCCACGGAGGGCTCCACCCACAAAGGGTAATGGTTGCGCGAGTCCACGAGGGCTCCACCCACGAAGGGTCCACGAAGAAGCAACCACCCACGAAGGGTCCACGAAGAAGCAACCTTGTCTATCCCACCATGGCCATCGCCCACAAAGGACTTGCCTCACTAGCGGTAGATCTTCACGAAGTAGGCGATCTCCCTGCCCTTACAAACTCCTTGTTCAACTCCACAATCTTGTCGGAGGCTCCCAAGTAACACCTAGCCAATCTAGGAGATACCACTCTCCAAGAAGTAACAAATGGTGTGTAGGTAATGAACTCCTTGCTCTTGTGCTTCAAATGATAGTCTCCCCAACACTCAACTCTCTCTCATAGGATTTGGATTTTGTGGAAAGAAGATTTGAGTGGAAAGCAACTTGGGGAAAGGCTAGAGATCAAGATTCATATGGTAGGAATGGAATATCTTGGTCTCAACACATGAGTAGGTGGTTCTCTCTTAGAACATATGAGTTGGAATTGTGTATGTGTTCTGATGGCTCTCTCCATGAATGAAGAGGAGGTGGAGGGGTATATATAGCCTCCACACAAAATCCAACCGTTACACACAGTTTTCCAATCTCGGTGGGACCGAATCAACAAACTTGGTCGGACCGAAAAGGTAAACCTAGTGACCGTTAGACATTTTCGGTGGGACTGACATGCAACTCGGTAGGACCGATATGGTTAGGGTTTGGGCATAACGTAATCTCGGTGAGACCGATTACACAAACTCGGTGAGACCGAGTTTGGTAATAAGCTAACCAGAGAGTTGGTCAGGCAAACTCGGTGGGACCGATTTGCTCTTTCGGTGAGACCGAAAAGTTACAAAAGGGAAACAAAGAGTTTACATTGCAATCTCGGTGGGACCGATTCGCTCTTTCGGTGAGACCGAAAAGTTACGAAAGGGAAACAGAGAGTTTGCAATCCCATCTCGGTGAGACCGAGATCCCTATCGGTAGAACCGAATTGCTAGGGTTTGGCAGTGGCTTATGACAAGTGAAACTCGGTGGCGCCGGATAGAAAGAATCGGTAGGACCGAGTTTGGCTTAGGGTTTAGGTCATATGTGGAAGTGGGAAAGTAGCTGAGGATTTTGGAGCATATTATTAAGCACATGAAGCAAGAGGCTCATTAAGCAACACCTCATCCCTCCTTGATAGTATTGGCTTTTCCTATGGACTCAATGTGATCTTGGATCACTAAAATGTAAAATGAAGAGTCTTGAGCTTGAAGCTTTAGCCAATCCTTTGTCCTTAGCATCTTGAAGGAGTTCCCACAACCTTTAGTCCATGCCACTCCATTGTTGAACTTATCTGAAACATGCTAGATAGAAATGTTAGTCCAACAAGAGATATGTTGTCATCAATTATCAAAACCACCTAGGGAGCACTTGTGCTTTCAATCTCCCCCTTTTTGGTAATTGATTGCAACATACATCAAAGCTTTAGATAAAGATATAAAGAACAGCAAGTAAAGCTTTGGAAGGACATGTAACAAGCATAGGCTCCCCCTACATGTATGCACTCATGTAAATATGAAATATAGAGGCATGTGAGAGCATAACCATGACAGAGTAGGCAATGTGTTACATGTATCTTGGCCATATGCATCAGAGCAAAAGATTATCAAGGAAAATACCTTCATGCTCATGAGTCCTTCTTGCAAACAGTATGTACATAAGCAAGAACTCCTCATACTCATGATTTTGATGCATATACTTACCTTGTGGTCTTGAGTTGGCTTAGGATGGAATGAACCTGCACAAACAAAGTTAGATAACACATGTACATCCACTAGCCAGAGCAAACAAAAGAAACCACAAGAATACCAAGACTGGGATGACATGTAGAGAGTGAGTACAAGATACCACATTGGATTCAACATGTCCCCAAGAATAAAGATATGCAATGAATTTGACTGATTTCTTTCCCTTAGGTGTCTTTCTCCCCCAAAATCTTACATGGGATATTGGGAGAAGATAAGGAACAGCAAATCAGAGCTGAAAGATACAAATGAACATGTCTTTCCCCTTAAAAAGACATGTGACATCTCTCCTCTTGAACATCAAGCATCTGGGATCCTTGAGTATTCTCTCCCCCTGGAAGTCTCTCTCTCTCCCTTAATACTTTCTCTCTTGTAGGTTTGGTCCTTGAGACTTTTTCTCTCCCTTGATGTGATCTCTCTCTCCTACAAGCTTTGATGTGATCTCTCTCTCCCCCTTTGACATCAATTTCCAAGAAGGGCTTTCTGGAATCCGTCGTATAGGTTTGGTCCTTGAGACTCAGCACAAAGCAATGGATAAAACTGTGATGCTTGTAGAGGACAAGATTCATTGAGTAGAGCTGGATCAGAAGAAATATAGAACAAGTGGCAAACTGTTTTTCCTGTTGCGAAGTCGGTGGCACCGAGTGGTATGTTTCGGTGGCACCGAAAAGATTTAGTTGGACCAAAAATTACAAGTCGGTGAAACCGAGTTCACACAGAGAAAAACACTTGTCACCTCAGCTCACTAGACATGTAGGATCTCACAAAGATTTGCAATGAATTACCTGAAGGATTTGCAAGGAATTAAATGCAGAAAATGCAGAACATAAATAGAAAGAAAAGAGAAGAAACTGAAAGATCTAGATGAAGTTTTTTTTTTGAAAAAGAGAAAGAAAATAAGCATGCATGAGACAAATGCAATAACACAGAAAAGAACACAAGATAACTTCATCTAGAGTTGGGCGGTGACATGGTCACCTATGTTAGAGTATATTGACTTAGGAGTCAAGTGAGAACACTTGATCATAGGTCATACTCATCGTTTAAGCTCAAAATGGGGTTACCATTTTTCGTTTAAGCATCTTGATGTATTCACATCTTGTTGAGTTGCTTTGACTCATTTCTTGGAGTAAAGCTTCTCTAAGATGGAATAACATACCTTGGGTGGTGGTGTGGTTCTTGCTCATGTACTTGAACTTGTGTGGGTGCTCAAGGTTGATGTAGCTCATCAAGAGTTGGGAGCACCACTTGGAGTTTGAGTTCATCTACCTACATGGGTTAGTTCTTGCAAGGAAGAGCACTTGTGTATCCAAAAATGACAATCATGAAGCTCAACATAGAATTTGTCAAAGGATATGTTTGAATGGTTTTGTGCTTCCTTGTCTTCAACCACCATTGTGTAGAGTCTTGGTGATGTAGAGATTGCTCAAGATGTGAGTGAGTCGCAATCTCATGGAATTAGATTCAACCAAGCACCTACATGGGTTAGACAACATGCAAGGTGCAAATATATCCAAGACATAAGATAGTTATCATAAGAGATATATCATGGATTAGTCATAAGCTCATGTCTTGCATGTATGCAATGGAGTTTCTACTCCAAGTTCGAAGCATCGATGATGTTCAATTCACCTCTCAACCTGCAAAATACTTTCTCATCAAGAGGTTTAGTAAATATATCCGCTAATTGCTTATCGGTGCGAACGTGCTTAAGATTAATGTCACCCTTAGCAACATGATCTCGAATGAAATGATGACGAACTTCAATATGCTTAGTTCGAGAATGTTGTACAGGATCATGACCAATTTTGATAGCACTTTCATTGTCACAAAGCAGTGGAACATGTTTCACATAAATCCCATAATCTTTAAGAGTTTGGGTCATCCAAAGTAATTGAGCACAACATGAACCAGCGGCAATGTATTCCGCTTCGGCGGTGGATAAGGATACCGAGTTTTGTTTCTTGGAAGACCAAGACACATGAGATCTACCAAGAAATTGACAAGTACCCGAAGTGGACTTTCTATCAACCTTGTCTCCGGCATAATCCGAGTCGGAATAGCCAACAAGATCAAAAGAAGACCTCTTAGGATACTAAATGCCAAAATTTGGTGTATGGATTAAATATCTCACTATCCTTTTCACAGCCTTAAGATGACATTCTTTAGGAGCAGCTTGATATCGTGCACACATGCACACACTTAGCATAATATCGGGACGTGAAGCACATAGGTATAACAATGAACCAATCATAGAGCGATAAACCTTTTGATCAACCGGTTCACCATCTTTGGTCAAATCATTATGTCCACTAGTAGGCATGGGTGTAGACATACCTTTGCATTCTTGCATATTGAACTTCTTGAATAAGTCCTTGGTGTACTTTGTTTGAGAGACAAATGTACCTTCCTTAGTTTGCTTGATTTGCAAACCGAGAAAGAATTTGAGTTCACTCATCATAGACATCTCAAACTTCTCCGACATTAGCTTTCCAAACTTTTCACTAAAGAGAGGGTTAGTTGAACCAAATATGATATCATCGACATAAATTTGGCATACAAATAGTTCTCCATTAACCCTTTTAGTAAAAAGAGTAGAATCGATTTTACCAATTTCAAAACCACTTGTAATAAGGAACTTGGTCAAGCATTTATACCATGCTCTAGGAGCTTGTTTAAGACCATAAAGGGCTTTGTGAAGTTTGTAAACATGATTAGGTTTCTTAGGATTGACGAAGCCGGGAGGTTGCTTAACATAAACTTCTTCCTCAATTTTGCCATTTAGAAAAGCACTTTTAATGTCCATTTGGTACAAGGTGATATCATGGTGATTAGCATAAGCAAGTAAGATGCGAATGGACTCAAGTCTAGCAACGGGAGCATATGTCTCACCATAGTCCATACATTCGACTTGTGTGTACCCTTGGGCGACGAGACGTGCTTTGTTGCGAACCACTTGTCCATCTTCATCTTGCTTGTTGCGAAACACCCATTTGGTACCAATGATGTTGTGGTTGTTGTCGGGCTTCTCAACCAATGTCCAAACTTGGTTTCTCTCAAAATTGTGTAGCTCTTCATGCATAGCGTTTATCCAATCCGGATATTCCAATGCTTCTTCAACCTTCATAGGTTCAATGCTAGAGATGAATGAATAGTTTTCACAAAAGTTAGCTAAACGAGTTTTTGAGCGAGTGATTCTCCCGGTTTGTATATCATTGAGGATTTGCTCGACGGGATGATCTTTGGCAATTCTTGCTCGAACTCGTGAGAGCTTTTGCTTGGGTCTTCGTTGAACATCTTCTTCATCTTGTTCTTCTTCTTGGCCTTCTTCATTCTTGACGTCATCGTTCTCTTGTCGTGGTGGAGAAGGAGGTTGTTGATGTTCGTCTTGATGCATTTCCTTGTCTTCTTCATCTTGGTGTGTCCCGCTTGTGGATGCTTCCGTATCGATTCTTGGTTCACCTTGTCGTGAAGTAGAAGCTTCCACTTGGACGGATGAAGTACTCTCCTTCACCTCCGTTGGACGAATTTTTCCAATGGACAAGTCTTGGATTGCTTCTGAAGGGTCTTTGTCTTCTACATCAATTGGCAATTGCTCTACTTGCGAGCCATTAGATTCATCAAACTTCACATCTACCGTCTCTTCAACCTTTCGGGTGAAATTGTTGTAGACACGGTAAGTGTGAGAGTTTGAGCCATAACCAAGTAGAAAACCTTCATGAGATTTAGGAGCAAACTTTGAACGACGATGCTTATCAAGAATGTAGCACTTTGAGCCGAATACTCGAAAGTATCCAACTTGGGGTTTGTTACCGGTGAGAAGCTCGTATGCCGTCTTGCCGAGTAGCTTGTGAAGATATAAGCGATTTGTTGCATGACAAGCTGTCTCAACCGCTTCTGCCCAAAAGTGCTTCGGCGTCTTGTATTCATCAAGCATCGTTCTTGCCATTTCGATGAGTGTCCGGTTCTTCCTCTCAACAACTCCATTTTGTTGAGGTGTGTGCGTAGCCGAGAACTCGTGTGAAATCCCTTCTTCGTCAAGAAAGGTGTCCACATTTGCGTTCTTGAACTCCGTTCCGTTGTCACTCCGAACCTTCTTGATCTTCACGTCAAACTGATTTTGGGCCTTCCTAGCGAAGTTTCTGAAGATCTTCTGGACCCGTGACTTGTCATTAAGAAAGAACACCCACGTAAATCTTGAAAAATCATCAACTATAACTAGACCAAAAGAATTTCCACCGAGACTCTTGTAGGCGTTGGGACCAAAAAGATCCATATGAAGTAGCTCGAGTGGCCTTCTTGTGGTCATGATGTTCTTCACGGGATGCCTTCCTCCAACCTATTTACCTGCTTGACAAGCACTGCAAAGTCTATCCTTATCAAATATGACATCGTTAACTCCAAGGATATGATTTCCTTTAATAAGCTTGTCAAGATTTCTCATGCCAACGCGACCTAGTCGTCTATGCCACAACCAACCTTTTGAGGATTTAGCAACAAAGCAAGTTTTAGGTTGTGCCTTTTTAGAGAAATCGACAATGTAAAGATCACCTCTACGCATACCGGTAAAGACCATTTTATGATTGTCTCGACGAAATACTTGGCAATCTACCTCAGTAAATAGGACATTCAAACCAAAATCAGCAAGTCTAGATACTGAAAGTAAGTTGTAGCCGAGAGATTCAACGAGCATGACATTTTGAATGGAACTATCATGTGAGATGGCCACCTTACCAAGGCCAACCACTTTACCCTTTGAATTATCACCAAAGGTGACATATTTTCGAGGGCCGTCATTTTCAGCAAGCTCACGAAACATCTCTTCATCTCCGGTCATATGATCAGTACATCCACTATCAAGAACCCATTCCTTTCCTCCTGATTCATATCCCCGAAGATTTGCCATAAGACCAAAATGTCTCATTGCATCATCAAGATCGAAGTCACTATCATCATCATCATAGTATCCATGTTCATCATGATCTTGTGACTCATCATTTCCTAGAGAGGGTAATTCATTAGATAAATGATCATCAAAGTGGTCACTTTTATGAATTCTTATAGCTTCGAATATGATATCACTAATGATTCCAACATCTCCTTTAGCATGCTTAAGATTGGTAAGTTCAAATAGACAATTACCAAAACTAGGATCACTAGAGTTCATCTTACTCAAGGCAATAGATTTATGGAGAATTTCATCCAAAGTTTTCAAGGAATGATCGGGAAATCGTTCCTCAAGAAATTTCCATATAGTATAGGCACAATTAAGAGTAGGCAAACTAGCAATTCAATTTTTGGGCAATCCTCTAATGATGAGCTCAATAGTTCTAAGATTGTGAATCATGTCAATGTCTTCATCTAGGGTAGGATGCAAAGGATCAATATGAGGTGCACAAGGGCTAGCAATATACTTGTTCAAATGATATTGATTGAAAATTACAAGCATCTCATTTTTCCACTCATGAAAATACTCTCCATCAAGAATAGGCACTCTATGTCTAAGACTCCCTAAGGTAGACACATCCATCTTCCTCCAATGGCGATTAAACCAAGGCAATGGAGACCAAAGCTCTGATACCACTTGTAGGATCTAGAAGTAGATGTGTCTAGAGGGAGGGGGGGTGGTTAGACACTTAGTGCTAAAGTTGCAATTTTTAGGCCTTTTTGGTTTGAGTGGAGTTTTAGGCACAATTTCAACATACACAATACATATCAAGCAAGCATGCAAAGAGTATATGAGCAGCGGAATGTAAAGCATGCAACTTGCAAGAATGTAAGGGGAAGGGTTTGGAGAATTCAAACGCAATTGGAGACACGGATGTTTTTCCCGTGGTTCGGATAGGTGGTGCTATCCTACATCCACGTTGATGGAGACTTCAACCCACGAAGGGTAACGGTTGCGCGAGTCCACGGAGGGCTCCACCCACGAAGGGTAATGGTTGCGCGAGTCCACGGAGGGCTCCACCCATGAAGGGTCCACGAAGAAGCAACCACCCACAAAGGGTCCACGAAGAAGCAACCTTGTCTATCCACCATGGCCATCGCCCACGAAGGACTTGCCTCACTAGCGGTAGATCTTCACGAAGTAGGCGATCTCCTTGCCCTTACAAACTCCTTGGTTCAACTCCACAATCTTGTCGGAGGCTCCCAAGTAACACCTAGCCAATCTAGGAGACACCACTCTCCAAGAAGTAACAAATGGTGTGTAGGTAATGAACTCCTTGCTCTTGTGCTTCAAATGATAGTCTCCCCAACACTCAACTCTATCTCATAGGATTTGGATTTTGTGGAAAGAAGATTTGAGTGGAAAGCAACTTGGGGAAGGCTAGAGATCAAGATTCATATGGTAGGAATGGAATATCTTGGTCTCAACACATGAGTAGGTGGTTCTCTCTTAGAACATATGAGTTGGAATTGTGTATGTGTTCTGATGGCTCTCTCCACGAATGAAGAGGAGGTGGAGGGGTATATATAGCCTCCACACAAAATCCAACCATTACACACAGTTTTCCAATCTCGGTGGGACCGAATCAACAAACTCGGCCGGACCGAAAAGGTAAACCTAGTGACCGTTAGAGATTTTTGGTGGGACTGACATGCAACTCGGTAGGACCGATATGGTTAGGGTTTGGGCATAACGTAATCTCGGTGAGACCGATTACACAAACTCGGTGAGACCGAGTTTGGTAATAAGCTAACCAGAGAGTTGGTCAGGCAAACTCGGTGGGACCGATTTGCTCTTTCGGTGAGACCGAAAAGTTACAAAAGGGAAACAAAGAGTTTACATTGCAATCTCGGTGGGACCAATTCGCTCTTTCGATGAGACCAAAAATTTACGAAAGGGAAACAGAGAGTTTGCAATCCCATCTCAGTGAGACCGAGATCCCTATCGGTAGAACCGAATTGCTAGGGTTTGGCAGTGGCTTATGACAAGTGAAACTCGGTGGCGCCGGATAGAAAGAATCGGTAGGACCGAGTTTGGCTTAGGGTTTAGGTCATATGTGGAAGTGGGAAAGTAGCTGAGGATTTTGGAGCATATCATTAAGCACACGAAGCAAGAGGCTCATTAAGCAACACCTCATCCCTCCTTGATAGTATTGGCTTTTCCTATGGACTCAATGTGATCTTGGATCACTAAAATGTAAAATGAAGAGTCTTGAGCTTGAAGCTTTAGCCAATCCTTTGTCCTTAGCATCTTGAAGGAGTTCCCACAACCTTTAGTCCATGCCACTCCATTGTTGAACTTATCTGAAACATGCTAGATAGAAATGTTAGTCCAACAAGAGATATGTTGTCATCAATTATCAAAACCACCTAGGGAGCACTTGTGCTTTCAACAGGCCATCCTAATTACTATCAGGAACACCCACCGCCCAGGCTTGAGGATGATGATCGTCGTCGATATCATCTAGAACTACATATGTGTATGTGGCTATATCATCTAGAACTACATATGATGATCATCGTCGATATCATGTAGAACTACATATGATGATCGTTGTCGATATCATCTAGAACTAAATATGATGATTGTCGTCGATGTCACCTTGTACTGCTTGAGGATGCATGTTGAGTATATATGAAATTGTTATCTAGTACTCCCTCGGTTCCAAATTACTCGTCGTGGTTTGAGTTCAAATTTGAACTAAAACCACGACGAGTAATTTCGAACCGAGGGAGTACTACCTAGTACCTATAATGCTTTATGAAATTGATATCTAGTAGTACCTAGTATCTGGATTGCAGTTTATCGAAGCCGGAATGGGGAAATGGTGAAAGATATAACTGTAGCGCTGGACCGGGAAATCGCTACAGCTAAGTAATAGTAGCGCGTTCCTGAAAAGCACTGCTGCTATAGTCAATAGTGGTAGCGCGGGTACATGCAGCGCTACTACTAAGAGTTAGCTGTAGCGCCTTATTGGTAGCGCGGGTACCCGCGCTGCTGATAGGCCTAAAACCCGCACTGCTGCTAGCCTTTTCCCTAGTAGTGCCATTAAGCAAAATGTCATCCCCTCTTGATAGTATTGGCTTTTCCTATAGACTCAATGTGATCTTGGATCACTAAAATAGAAAATGTAGAGTCCTGATCTTGAAGCTTGAGCCAATCCTTTGTCCTTAGCATCTTGAAGGGGTTCCACATCCTCTAGTCCATGCCACTCCATTGTTGAACTTATCTGAAACATACTAGGTAAAAGTGTTAGTCCAACAAGAGATATGTTGACATTAATTACCAAAACCACCCAGGGAGCACTTGTGCTTTCACTCGGCGGCAGACAGCCGCCCCGTGAGACAATGTGAACGGCGAGGGAGACGATGGCGGGAAGCGTCGTCGGGCCAACTGCTTTTCTCCTCTTGCAGTTGGGTTCGGTCGACGAAGACTCCACCGGCTCGCTCTGGCAGGACACCCTCAAAAATGGCATCCTGTAGATGCTCGATCCTTCAATCTCTGGTGGATGCTCCATCTGGGATCGATACTCCCACCACCGCTCCCTCACGATCGGATTCGGTGAATCTGTTTGCTCCATGGCCCAGAGGAGCAGCTCTATGTACTCTGACGCGACTCCCTCCGGGAGTATCGCCGCCTTTTTGCTCTGTTGCAGATATTTGGCCATGGATGTCACCGTTGCTGCTAGTTGTTCCTTGTTGTCAAACCAAGACTGTATCTCCAACATCCTAGCTAGCTTCACAGGGTCGCCGTCTGCGATCCTCATGTATCGGTTGTACTCCTCCATCGATCTACTTCTCCACAACACCTTCACTCGCCGGCGGTGGTTTTTGAATGGAAGCGGAGAGGAGCAGCGCTGGTTTTGGATTAGAACGGGAGAGGAGCGACGCTGGTTTTGGACTGGAACAGGAGAGGAGGGGTGGTGGTTTTAAAATGGAAGAGGAGAGCGGCGCTGCATTTAGATTGGAACAGGAGAGGAGCGGCGGAGGTTTAAGAGGAGAAGAGCGGAAGAGCGGCACTGGTCTTGGAAGTATTTTTTTGTTGTTTCGTGTATTTTGGGTCAAAGTTTGACCATGTACTGTATTTGACAAGCAAAATGTGAATGCATGTCACCAAAAAATTGTATCGTTTGGTTCGTATCTGAATGTACTTTCAAATTATACTCCCTGCATTTTTGTATACAAGGCCACAAACTCATATTACAGGTACCAAGGTAAAAATCAATGCTATGTTTAAGTCAATGTTGCAAGCTAGCTTGTCACCTTGATTGTCGTGTTAATTAATGTGGTTTTTCTCTCCCAAGCACAACAAGCCAACCCTCTTACTCCTCATTGGTTGATTAATGTTGGGAATGCAAGCTAACCTTCTCACTCCCGCATACACACAAGGGATATTAATGTCCTCGGGTGCTAGTACGAGGCAAACTCTATCAATTTTGCCTTGATTAATGTTAGTGGCCTTGTATAGTTGCAAATTGTAATTTTGATAGTGGCCTTGTATACAACATATAACATATATTTTATGTGCGAAAATCATGCTCAATTATGACCCATAATAAAAGGGAGACTAGTTAATGTGGGGTCGCTTTCTTAATTGAAGGGTAAATTGATTTTGATTTTGATCCAGTCAGAGCGCGCCGGCCCTCTCGTCCAATCCTAAATCATTGCCGCACGCTCCTCTCCCTCTTCTCCATTGCAAAACCACCTCCTCTCCTCTCCATCATCTCCATTCCAAAACCACCATCTCGCCTCTCCCTCTTCTCTATTGCAAGACCACCGTCTCTCCTCCGTTTTCTAGACGCTTTGCTCCATGGCGCGGGCGCAATCCATGGATACAAAATTAGTATACTGTATACTATTTAAAAGTCAAGGGCGGGGCTTTTCCTGTGCGGTAGGCGGCGAGGCAGTTCCGCCTAGTCGGTTTGATAGAGATGCGAGAAGACGAGGGAGTAGGCTGCTGCAAACGTAGGGATGTGTGATTTGACAGCGAGTTACTGCTGGACAGGTGGTGCCCCGTGATTTGACTTGCCATTATCATTTTAATTGCGGCGCTACGACCGGCGTGAGTCTCCCAGATTCCTGACCACCTCCATACAGGTGCCTCTCCCAATGCTCCACCATGTAGTAGAGGCTGGCTCTTGCATGAGAGCCCACTTCTCCACTTTTTCCTTGCCTCTCTTTCCTCCACATATGCAAAAATTCCATGTAAAGCGCACTATTGTACTTACTTTTACTTGGTCCTACAGGTGCTTAAGCTTGCCACATAGGCATAAAGTCTGATGTGGCAAGTTAATCAAGAAGAGAGAGACTAGTTTGGTGACCCAAGGAAGAAACGGTGCTAAGCGCGTGTACCTAGGTGAAAAGACAATTTTGAGTCTATAGCTAATTAAATGAAGCAAACTTAGCAACACCATTTCATTGGAAGAGGTCACTCCTTGGCAAATGCAATAAATACACGCGCTTAGCACCGTTTCTTCCTTGAGTACGAACAAAGAGATAGAGAGGAGTAAAAAAATACACTTATAGCCAACCTTGTTGTAGTATGAGTGACTAAGTGATGACTATGTATGACATGCCAACATCAGATAGCCTAACGCACCGTGTTAAATCTCCAAGGGTGCGACCGCGCGAGCGACGCGACAGTCATGGTAGGCGCGACCATGATACGGGATGCTGGCAGCCCTTGGATCTGAGATCAAACGGTCACATGCTAAGTTGCTAAAAATTTGCAGAATAACCCTCTAGGATAGGATATTCACCCATAGGTCTAGAATCATGCCATGCAACCATTCGATCTCAGATCCAAGGTCCCTCGGAAGCCCGTATCATGGGAGAATGGAAAGCCACTACCCTGCCGTTCGCACGCTGGCAGTTCGCTCCTACTCGTCCCCGCACGTCCTTCAATACTACAGCGGTTCGCTCCTAGTCGTCCCGTCCATTCACATTACGACAGTTCCACTAATCCTAACCCTCCTCCCAAATCCATGGCGTCCCAAATCTCCACAATCGGCGGTGAGTACAAAGTTAGAACCATCACCGGTGATGAGTTCGACGTCATCTACACCCGTTCTTCCACGACAGTGAAAGGATGCCTTTCTCACTTCAGACGCATGTTCGAAGACTCAGATGATGAGTGGGTCACTGGGCTAGATGTTGAGTACACCACAGTCCTGGGACGAGAGAAGGATCTAAAGGACGAAGAGAGGAAGAAGCCCGCCGTGATCCAGGTTTGCGTGCATGACTTATGCTTGATCTACCACATATGCCATGCCGACGTTGAGTGCCAGGATTTTAAGGACTTCCTCAAGAGCAACCTAGTCAAATTCGTTACTGTAGACTTTGGTAACAACAAAGAAGTCCTGCATCAGATATGCCTTGTTGTAGGCAACACCTTCGACCTCCAGAAGAATCGGCTGGTGTCCTCTCGTCAGCCTTCAATGCTGACCCTGGCAGGAGCCATGGTTCATCCTTCATAGAGTAAACTAGAGAAACCTCATTACACGTTTCATCATCATGCATGGCAGCGGAAGTTACTAGATATAGACCACATCCACTACACTACAATGGATGGCTACCTTTGCTTCAATATCTACAAGGGTTGGATGAAGAGAAACAGCCAAGTGTGCGGTTCAAGCAAAGAAGTATCGGCCAAGAGGAAGAGGGACAAGGACGAAGTCGAGGACGTGGACGTGGACGAGGACTCCGAGTAAGGTGGCAGTGTCGTTGCTCATGGTGGTTCTAATGCAGTGTCTACCGGAATAGTTGCAAAGTTTAATTTCAGGTGTGCTTAATTTAATTTGAGGGGTGTGTTGTGCTGAGCCGCCAGCAGAACTATGTTACGTTTCTTCTCGTTACTTTAACTCTTCAGTATGTACATACTAGTATTTCTTACATTTCATCTTTTAGTTGGTATAGTACTACCACTCGTTTCTTCACATTATATACATACAATATATATGGCCAACATCATATAGCCAGCAGTTTAGTTGTCAAAGAATTTCAGGGTGCTTAGTTTTGTCAAAGAATTCCAGGATGCTTAGAGGGTGCTTGGATCCAAGGGACTTATTTTAGTCTGACTAAAAATAGTCTCTTTAAGAGGCTAAAGTTCCAAGCACCCCTGACTAAAGAGGGGCTAAAACTAGTCTTGGGACTAAATTTTTTTAGTCAGGGGTACCCCTACTAAAATGTGGATTAGTCCTCTCTCTACTCATTTGACTCCTGTCCTTTAACACAGGCGAGTTCTGGATTGGAGGGTTTGGAGGATAATAAATGCTCATTAACTTGATTTTAGACTTTTTAGTATTTGGATCCAAGCATGGATGAGGCTAGCATGTTTTAGTCCCACTACTTTTAGTCATGGGACTAAAACGTATCCAAGCACCCTCTTAGTTTTATTTGAGGGGTGGGTTGTGCTGGACACCATTATTGTGACTAGCCTTTTTAATAGCACTATATGCATAATTTGGCGACGAGCGCTCTCTATATGTACCACCTTTTTTTTAATTTCAAGTTTTGCTCCATGGCGCAATCCATCGATACTACTACTGCTGTACAAAAGTATACATTTTTCAAAAGGCTAGAGGGCGGGGCAGTCTAGCTTGGTCGGTTTCACGAGAGGCGAGGGCCTTTGTGATTTGACGACTCATTACTGCTGGAAGGTGGGGCCTTGTGATTTGACTGCTCGTATAAATGTGCCGACGACCTGATCGAGGAGGAGTAAAGAACCATGCGCTATACTCAAGTTTTCCACTGGAGTAGTACTGCGACAGAGGAGCACGAAACACGGCAGCCCAGTGCCATATGGCGATAAAAAATGATCTAATTTGCTAGTCATCTCATTGTTAGCATTGTTCTATTCATTCTCTAAAAAAACATTGTTCTATTCATGCCTCGCAGAGAACGTGACATGTGCGGCGAAACACCCGAAGCAAAAGATGAAACACAGGAGCAAAAGAAGAAGGAAGATTATCACCCCAAATGATCTAATTCGCCGCGGAGTCATAACTGCTTCTTCATCGCCTCCACGACCTCCATCTCCTTGCGCGTCTCCTCCGCCATCTTCATCATTGTGTCCATGACGTGGCATTTCTCGACATGAGCCTTCATCATCTGTTCCACGGCCATATTACGTACCTTGACAGCAGTCGGGTGCTTGATGCGGAGCTTCGCCAACTCTTCCTTCTGTTCCATGGCGAGGGCCTGCAGCATCTTCATCGAGGAACTACTATTCTCATGCAGCTTCTTCCAGCCGGCGTTCTTCTCCTTCAACAGGTCGATCTTGTGGCAGAGCTTCGCATTGTCCCCCCGAAGTCGCAGGATTTCGTCGGTCGCCTTCTTCTCCGAGGCAATGCTCTTCTTCAGCAACATCACCAAGCTGGCGGTCAACTCCCCCTGCTGATTGAGCTCAGTGGGCATGTCGTCGAGGCTCTCCTTCAGCAACTCCATCAAGCCTTGGATGAACTCCTTCTGCTTATTGAGCTGATCGGGCATGTCGTCGAGGGATAACGACTCCAGCTCCACTGGCTCGGCATGTTCGCCTCCGCGGCTAGGGCGCTCCTGGGAGCCATCGCCTGCCCGTGAGAGATCTTTCGAGGTCTCTGTGTGGCGGCGAGCCCTCTTTTTTTTTCCGTAGCCTTGGTTGCCGCTCCCTTGTTACGAGTAGTTCTTGACCTAGAGCTCTGCTCACCGGCCATGGCAACGACGGACGA
Source organism: Triticum urartu (assembly GCF_003073215.2). Lineage (NCBI taxonomy): Eukaryota > Viridiplantae > Streptophyta > Magnoliopsida > Poales > Poaceae > Triticum > Triticum urartu. The sequence goes on along the minus strand of NC_053023.1, from coordinate 67,950,542 downwards.
AGAAGAAGCACTTATGAGGAGGAAAGGTAGAGTGATTTTCGGTTAGGTAGTTCCCCTTTTTATAACCTAAGTACTAGCACTAGTACTAATACCTGCATAGTGGGAACACGTTCAGGTTTGGTAAGTACTACTAGTAGGTGTGAGCAGGCTTTCGAATGTGATGGGAACAAGGTAAAGATTAATTGATGGTTTTGGTTTCGAGGCCCGAAACGGCTCCCGTTGAGTTTAGTGGAACATAAATTTCAAGTACTACATTGCTCAAATGCGTAAATATTATGTTACTATCAAAAATTGGCACAAAATACGAAGGAGACCAATGGAAGTACTACTAGGAACCCACGATTTAACTACTTGCATGTGCACAGTGGAGTAATAATGTCTTTCTTCCGCCCTCACATCCACTCAATTTGCATGCGCTGTATTAATTGACCATCAATGAAGTGAACGACTTTACACATGTCAAATTATCACATGGGGTGGATCTTGGTACAAAATTGCGTCCGCCTGTGTACCCGCGTGTGCGTGCGAGGAATGAGTGCGTGCATGGCGTGCGTGCACATCTTCGCTTCATGCATGTACCGCCAGTATGGCTCAGGGAGGACGAGTACATTCTTCTGGAACCAGCAGCACGTCACTGTGATCAATCCACGCAAGGAGGTCGCGACAATGCCTACACATGTGCCACGTGGCTTCATGAACTGTAAGAGAGACACTGTGTAGCGTGCCATTGGTATTCTAATTTACGTGTTTTGCACATACTCGAAGTACTAGTAAGGTACACGTGCATTGCACGCATCAGATTTTGCAACCAAATTATGAATAAATACCACAAAATAGCATGTAAGCTCTGAGACATATATGCCTGATGTAGCCCTTCATTTAATTCTTATAGTTCAGCTCATTCAAAATCAATTAGTTTTTATAAAAAAGCTAAGAACGCGGGAGTAGGAAAAACATGGGATTATAGTGGAATGTCGTCTTGAATCCTACAGGATTGTACGAGTGTTTGATTGTGCATAGAAAAAACGCAGAATTCTTTCAAAGAGGTTTGAGTGGATGGGATGTTTCCTATGAAATCTAGTGCAAATGAATCATATGGAAAAATTCCTATGGTTTACAATCCTACGAATCAAACAACCAAGATAGGAAAAATTACAAATGATTAGAATCCTCCAAAATTCCTTTGAGAATCCTTTGAATCAAAGAAGCCCTTAATGTATTTTATGATTCATGGAATTGTGCGTTATAAAGCATAAAGTAAAAACAAATAATGGCAATTCAACTAGAAAATTTTTTGGGCAGTTATGATACGGAAGATTCTAGAACAAAAGAGAACCACTGTTGTTTTGAGGTTTGTGCATTATGCTTAAGTTCAACCATGGAGTCTGCTAGATTGTACATGTGGCCAAATCCGGTGGGGGGCTAGAAGATGGTGCGAGGGGCCGAGTGGAGGGAGACCATGAAGGAATGCACAAGTGCGAGATCGATATTTAGAGAGAGGGGACGAACACGTGCGCTGATGCGCGCAGTGGCGGAGCCATGAAAAATAAATGAGCTAGGGGGCCAAGCATTGCTAATACTTTACGAGGAGGTTCAATTCATGAACTTAAACAATTTTTAGCAGCAATTGTCTAATGATCACATTCATATTAGCCTTGATATATAGTGATGTTAGGGGGGAGGGAGGCAGGGCCCTTACTGCCCCTGTCTTCGCCATTGTGCACGCGTCTGAGAGATGAAGCGGAAGGCATGGATGATGAGAGGGGGACGTTGGATACATAATTATTGTGGGTGTATTAGCTATATATGTTAATCCTATATAGAGAGGTATAGATTGATCGATGTGGACGTGGGAAAGAGGGTGAGACCTCACTGGATATATCGATTGATCGGTTTGTGTGGAAAACTATGAAATACCTAGCTATATACACACATACATAGAGGAACATCGATCGTTGCGCATGCACGCGTGAGAGATAAAGAATGCCCGATATGATGGAGAGGGGGATGTGTGTTGGTGTGTGCCTTCATGGGAGACCGACCTGAAGAAAAAGATTGTATGCGTGCGATGGATAATGCCGACTAGTAGTGTGTGTGCATGCATGCACGAGAGAAAGTTAGTGGTACAATTATAAAGAGAAGACTACTGTGTGTGTGTAAAAGAATAGTTGAATAGGTGAGGTCACAATCAATGTAAAGTTGAATTCAAATATTTGAATAAGAGATCCTGATGTTTGAAACCCATGCATGCATGAATATAACGGAGATCTGCGTGGTGTGGTTTGGAAACGAGCATGTTGTAATGTATACACATTGAACAAGGTCAGATTGATTTGAATTTGAGATACCGATGGCAGACATCATTTGGCCACATCGCATTCGTGCATGGACACACTATTCTAATTGGAGATGATGGGCGGCTTTTGCATCACATATCTATATCTATACCCCTATATATATTATATTTTATATTTTGTTTATATTGTGTGTGGGTAACTTTAACTTTGAAAGATGGTTGTTGGATGAGGCAAATCCGATGGTCCAAAGATGGCAAATTTGAGCACTACTTGCCGTTGGATATCATCTAGATTCCGCCAGATTTCGCCACATGTATAATCTAGAAGACTCCATGGTTGAACTTAAGCATAATGCACAAACATCAAAACACAAGCACTTCTTATTTGTTCTAGAATCTTCCATATCAGAATTGCCCAAATGTTTTTCTACATGATTTGCCATTATTTGTTTTTTACTTTATGTCTTACGACACACAATTCCATAAATCTTAAAATAGATTAGCTTTCTTATAAAAACTAGATGATTTTGAATGAAATGAACTATAAGAATTAAACGAACATCTACATCATGCATATATGACTCAAAGCTTGCATGTTATAATGTGGTATTTATGTTGGAAATATGCCCTAGAGGCAATAATAAAAGGATTATTATTATATTTCCTTGTTCATGATAATTGTCTTTTATTCATGCTATAATTGTGTTATCCGGAAATCGTAATACATGTGTGAATACATAGACACCAACATGTCCCTAGTAAGCCTCTAGTTGACTAGCTCGTTGATCAAAGATAGTCTTGGTTTCCTGACTATGGACATTGGATGTCATTGATAACGAGATCACATCATTAGGAGAATGATGTGATGGACAAGACCCAATCCTAAACATAGCACAAGATCGTATAGTTCGTTTGCTAGAGTTTTTCCAATGTCAAGTATCTTTTCCTTAGACCATGAGATCGTGTAACTCCCGGATACCGTAGGAGTGCTTTGGGTGTACCAAACGTCACAACATAACTAGGTGACTATAAAGGTATACTACAGGTATCTCTGAAAGTGTCTGTTGGGTTGACACGGATCAAGACTGGGATTTGTCACTCCGTATGACGGAGAGGTATCTCTGGGCCCACTCGGTAATGCATCATCACAATGAGCTCAAAGTGACCAAGTGTCTGGTCACGGGATCATGCATTATGGTATGAGTAAAGTGACTTACCGGTAAAGAGATTGAACGAGGTATTGGGATACCGACGATCGATTCTCGGGCAAGTAACGTACCGATTGACAAGGGGAATTGTATACGGGGTTGCATGAATCCTCGACATCGTGGTTCATCCAATGAGATCATTGAGGAGCATGTGGGAGCCAACATGGGTATCCAGATCCCGCTGTTGGTTATTGACCGGAGAGCCATCTCGGTCATGTCTACATGTCTCCCGAACCCGTAGGGTCTACACACTTAAGGTTTGGTGACGCTAGGGTTGTAGAGATATGTATATGCAGTAACCCGAAAGTTGTTCGGAGTCCCAGATGAGATCCCGGACGTCACGAGGAGTTCCGGAATGGTCCGGAGGTAAAGAATTATATATAGGAAGTGCTATTTCGGCCATCGGGACAAGTTTCGGGGTCACCGGTATTGTACCGGGACCACCGGAAGGGTCTCGGGGGGGTCCACCGGGAGGGGCCACCTATCCCGGAGGGCCCCATGGGCTGAAGTGGGAGGGGAACCAGCCCCTAGTGGGCTGGTGCGCCCCCCCCCTTGGGCCTTCCCCCTGCACCTAGGGTTGGGAACCCTAGGGTGGGGGGTGCCCCACTTGCCTTGGGGGGCACTCCACCCCCCTTGGCCGCCGCCCCCTTGGGAGATTGGATCTCCAGGGCCGGCGCCCCCCTGGGGACCCTATATATAGAGGGGGGAGGGAGGGCAGCCGCACCCCATGCCCCTGGCGCCTCCCTCTCCCCTCCAAGACCTCCTCCTCCTCCGTAGAGAACGGCGAAGCCCTGCTGCGGTGACTGCTGCATCCACCACCACGCCGTCGTGCTGCTGGATCTTCATCAACCTCTCCTTCCCCCTTGCTGGATCAAGAAGGAGGAGACGTCACGCTGACCGTACGTGTGTTGAACGCGGAGGTGCCGTCCGTTCGGCGCTAGGATCTCCGGTGATTTGGATCACGTCGAGTACGCCTTCCTCATCCCCGTTCTTTGAACGCTTCCGCACGTGATCTACAAAGGTATGTAGATGCAATCCGATCACTCGTTGCTAGATGAACTCATAGATGGATCTTGGTGAAACCGTAGGAAATTTTTTGTTTTCTGCAACGTTCCCCAACAATTTATTCATAATTTGGTTGCCAAATCTCATGCGTGCAATGCACGTGTACCTTACTCTAGTCTAAATGGTGTTTGTGTGTGTGTTGTGCGTGTTGAGGTGCAAATTGTCTTTTTTTTGGATACACGTTAAGCTTGTTCTTCCGAAATTTCAAGTTGCGCCTTGTTATGCCGAAAATTCAAGCTAGCGTCTTTGTCTATCATGTTGCGAAACTCCCGCCTCTTCAACCCGCGCCTTGTTAGCCCGAAATATTTAAGATATATCTTTGTCTCGTTGTGCTCCGACAACTCCCTCCATCTCAACCAGTGCCTTGATATTCCGAAATTACAATGCGCGTGAAAACTCCCACCTCCTGTGAAATCCCGACACGCGAAATGCCTGTGGTACCCCTGAACCGAAAGAACCACCTCAAATCGGTGGGGGTACTTTCGTAAATTACCCCACATTTCAGACAAGCGCGTGTCTAAGCCATGGTTCCCCACTGCCATCCCATCCGCCCACCCATTCGTACACCGAGGCCGCGAAAACCCGTGACGAAACCCCACACCCTGCTCCGTCCGCCACCTAGCCGGAGCCTCTTCCCCGACGACGTCGTCCACAGCAACACCTCGACGTTCCTCATCCACCGTACCGTATGAGGATCCGTCGTCGATCTCATCGTCCCGCCGGTTCAGCCACCCCTTCCTCCACCTCCAAGGAGCTGCCCCGACATTCCCCTCGTCTTTCGAGCCACCTCCATTCCCACACCACCGTCTTCACCTGCACCACCGGAAGAGCATCATCATCACAGTTTCCTCGGATAAAGCTGCAGCCTAATCGGCGCCACCAAAGAGGTTGTACACTAATCGCTGCATTTTCTTCTTGATTCGATCTCATGGTGCTGCCGGCGCTCGGTCCCGAGCCGACACGGCGCGGCTCCATCCACGGCGGCGTCGCCGACCACTTCCTCCACGATGTCGCTCCCTCAGCGGCGACATCCACACCAGTAGGACCTGCTGCTGCTTTAGCTCTTGCTCGCGCTGCTGCTCTGCTCTTGCTCTCAGTCCCCTGCCTGGTCTGCTCTTGCTATTGCTCTTGCTCGCACTTCTGCTCTCGCTCTTGCTCTTACTTGCGATGCTGCTCCGATTTAGCTACACTTCACTCCGATGCCGCCGGGGTGAAGGAAGAACCAGCCGCAGCGGGGAGGGGGTCTCGCCGGAGGGGTACCCCACTATCTATCTTAGGGTTCAGGATGGGGGCGGTGGTCGCCGGTGGTGGCAGGGCATTGGCGGGGCGGTGGCGTGGGGATCGTCGGAGAAAAAGCTCGGCACCAGGGGGGCCTAGAGGGATGGACGGGGCGGCGGCGGACCGGCGGTGGGGAGTGTTTTCAGGGCGGGCGGGGCAGCGCACCGCCGGCCGCGGGTGGCGGGGGGCTGCTGTTTGGCCGGCTCAGGGGGGTGGAGGTTGAAGATGAACCGCATGCCCTTGATTTCGTATCCAACGGCTGCAAACTCGACTGACCAGAGATGAAAAAGTCAGTCGACCGACGTGTAGCCTCACCTTGCTAGTGCGTTCAGTTTCGACAGCAAAATTTAGTTTCGACAGTTAAGTTCAGTTTCGACAGTTAAGTTTAGTTTCGACAGATAAATTCAGTTTCGATAGTTAAGTTCAGAGATGAGCGGCTGATGTATTTTACATCTAGAACTTTGTGTTTATGTATTTTACGTCATGTATTGGAGATGCTATTAGAATTCCACTCAGGTTAACGTTGTTCGTTGTCTCTCTTGTCCTGCTTCAGCCTCGGCGTCGTACAACTCACCGGAGCTGCTCCAACGACGAAACCCTCCATCACAGCGGAGCAGTACCTCGGGCTCCATCTCCAGACACCTAAGATCTTCTTCCCCTCCTCCGACAGCCAAGTCAGCCAGAGCATCCTCACCGGCCAACCCAATGACGCTGAGATCGACATGGCTTCGCCAAAGAGGTTGTACACTTGTTGCATCTCTTTTTTACTCTACATGTTATATATATTGTCCACTGAGCACTCGTAGTAACGGGAAATATGATTATTTTATCCTACTATATGACAAGCAGTGAGGTACTAGGCAACTTAGCTATCCGTGATGGACTCTCTTGAACGCCATCATTATTTATCTCTGCGCGTTTGAGCTGTGCACTTGTCGATGGGCCTTGGATATGAGCTAGTATAGCAGTGGCCTGGGTCCAAAGTAATAGAAGTAGCACAAAAACATTTTTTTAGTGTAGGATTTTCCTTGCTCAAGCCTGCCTACTAGAATCACCAGTGCTTGAAAGGAAAAGTGAATGAAAAACATCGGAATTGAAAAGTTTCCTATGGTACTACTTTTCATGAATTTGGTGCAAAGGAATGGAGCAAAGGAAAACTGTAGGATTTGTTCCTTTAGTGTCTCCTTGAAAGAAAAACCGTAGGAATTCTAATTTCCACTTCTCCTCCTTTTCATATTCCTATTCATCAAGCACAAGACTAAGAGATAGTAGCATAATAGCATTATAACCGTACATTTTCTTGTGGTTTGACTTAATCTCACCATGCTTTTTTGCATCCTGTGATCTTCCAATTGTTGTGAATCAAACACCTAGATTGGCAGAAATCTTGTGTTTTTAAATTCTCTGTTTTGCACGTGCATTCCTATCCTATTCCTGTCTATTTCCTATCCCTACATTGTTAGAATCCTCAAATTCAAACAAGCCCTTACTCAATTACTTCTGTTACAGATATGTGTCAAAGAAAACCTTATGTGGTTTGTCCTGCTCCTGCGGTGCTGTGTTCCACCCCAGCTCAGCTGCTCCAACGACGGAAGGGTTCACCACGGCAGGGATCCGCTCTCCAAACTATCTTTCGCCGCCTCAGATCTTCTTCCCCGCCGCCGGCAGCCACGGCAACTGCATTACCATCATCAACTGAGCAGATGACCTTGAGGACTACACAGGTCCGCAAGAGAGGTCGCACTCTTCTGTGTCTGCTTATGTTATGCATCGCTTAATATGATGGCGTGCTACATTATCGTCGTGTTCACCTATTAGACTCCGAGTCAGGTCCAAACTAATGCTGAAACTTGAGTTTTTAAATGGTTGTGGGGTACATATTGGGGCAGCAATCAGTACTATCTGTCTACTATCTGGTTAATCTCCGGTGTCTACTATGAGTTTCATGTTGGGTGCAAACAAACATTAAAGGAGCCATTATCTGTATTTTTTAACTAAAGCTATTATCTGCCTGCTATCATTGGTTTTGGGTCTATCCACAGTTTGCTACCATCACTCTGGATTTGTGCATGCACTCCTTACATAATCTCACTATGTTTTATTCCTATGCATGTCAGTTATTGTACACAATGGAACTGATCATGTAGAGCAAAAGAGACGAGCCTTGCGTGGCAATAAAATTTCATGCAGACGTCATTCCATCATGGGCGCAAAGGCAGCCCCCCTCCACCCATTTCGGATCATAATCAAGAGGAAGATAACTGTTATGAGGGGGATTCAGAAGGAGAAGACCACTCCTATTTACCCCATGAGGTCTTCGCTCTAACTTGGCATGCTAATGTTGGTAATATCATGCATATGGTGCCTTGCATTGCTTACTGTATACATTAAAGATGTCATCTGCTTAGTTTAGACATGCTTTGTGTCAATGCCATCCGTTTAGTTTCTTTATCGTATATGTGAATCATGCAATGCCATCTTGTCTAGCCAGGCATCATATATGTGAATTTTGCAATGCCACCCTGGTTAGCCAGTCATCTTATATGTGAATTATATCATGCCATCATTTTTTATTACATGTTAAATTTGTCAACAATTTTAGTACATTCAATTACTCTTCCTGTGCATCAGCCATTTGGCATGGTCATGGAAAATCTGGAGTGGAAACAAGGTCTTCAGAGCAGACAATGCTATCTGACGAAGCGCATGTCTTGTGGGTTACCAATAGCTCCTCAGAGGAGGATTCAGAGACAGATGACCGGTCATATCCCCCCCGAGGTGCATGCCCTAACTTGGTAGGGTTATGTTGCTCATATCGTGCGTATGGTATCTTGCATTGCTATGTCATTTGCTTAGTTTAGACATGCTTTGTGTGAATGCCACCTGTTTAGTGTCTAATTACCATATATGTGAATTATGCAATGCCATCTTGTTGCAAGACATTATATATGTGAATTATGCAATGTTATCTTGTTGCAAGGCATTATGTATGTGAAATATGCAATGCCATGTTGTTTAGGCAAGCATCATATATGTGTCGGAGTAAATAGCCATGGGTAGCCTAGCCGGCTTCCCCTGGCCCTTCTGAAAAAATTACAAGCCCGTCCGGCTCTCAAGAATCCAAGACATGGGGCCGCCTTCCCCTTGCTGGCTGTCACCCAGGCCGGCTTTCGGAAGGCGGCCCGACTTTAGCCCTCATGAAGAAATCCATGGGAGGGCCGACTTCGAGAAGCCGGCCGCGAGGAGGCCGACTCCAAGAAGCCGGCTCCCATAAAGTGTTCGATACCGTACCCTCAAAGTTTGCATCCACCTAACGGCGATGTGACAGGGCGCGGCTACAGTAAAGCCTGCCACCCCCAAATCCCGGAGCACGACCAGCACAGTGCGCCGTACGGGTGACCATGACCCGTCTGGCGCAACACTGTTGCCATGTTGATCCTGATGCCATCCACGATGGGCTGCCAGTACGGCCCACGGGCGGTGGGCCCCTTCGGGCAGAGAGACACCCGAAGGCGGCCACGCCTCCCCCAGTCGGCCCAAGACAGAGCCGGCTCCCCGCAGCCGGCTTGCCGCCTCCCTCGAAGGAGACGCCCCATTAAGGAGACAAGACACGGTGAGGCTACAGCGATCGCCCGCCGGGCGGCGGCACTGTACCCACGCCTACCACGACAAAGCCCACGTCACCAAGATAGAGCAACAGTAACCAGCCGCTGACTAGGTCCTGGACAGTGGGGCCTGCCTGTCGACCAAGGGGCCGGCAGCCGGCAGGACCCACCAGTCGGCGGGCCCCAGCAGCCGACGCAGAAGCCGGCGAGCGCAGTCACAGACGGCTGGCCCCCGCGCCCAGTCGGATTACCATTGTACCCCCGGGGGGTAGGCCTATATAAACCCCCCGGGGCGCCCATGCAAAGGGGGGGGACCCCTAGCTAGTTTTAGACACCACACAAGGAGAAGAAGCAAGCTAGCCGTGCCCTTCTTCCTCCTCCCACCGAACAGCTCAAGGAGCGTTGTGTAGCTACTTGTCCATCTAGTGATCATGCGGAGACCCCGCAGAGCAGCAGTAGGGGTGTTATCGCCACGGAGAGCCCCGGAGCTGGGTAAGATTCGCCGGCGTGCATGTCTTCGCCTCATCCCGTTTCCTAGCACCGGCGATGTCTTACTGGCTCCCACAATGATAAGCCACCCATTGGCATATGTCGCACCTACCACCCGACATTTGGCGCCCACCGTCGGGCCAGGTGCACCGTCATCCGGAGACCTGTTCTGGACGGGAACCCTCTTCCTCCCCAGCGAGCGTAGCCAGCCCGGCACGCCCGATGGCGCTTGCCACGACGCGCTGCAAGGCGTCACCAGCATCTGCGCGGCAAGCAGCCTCGCCAATCTCCTCGACGAAACCCTCATCTCCGACGAGCTCGCCTCCGATGCGGGCACCGACCACCTCGCCAACCTCCTCGGCCAGCTCCATGTCTCCAGCGAGCCCGCTGTGGATCTGGAGTCGGTTGGCTCCACCGACCCGATGCCTGTCGACTCCGACACGGCCTCCTTCGACACCTTCCCCACCAACGTCGTGATCTACAACGACCCGCTTCCTCGGACCCACGGCCACGATACTGTCACCACCGAAGTGATGGTCATCGGCCACGGCGGCCCGGCCGACGAGAGCGCCCACGACGCCCCGCACGCGGCGGCCCACGACTTGTCCACCCCCCTCCCGGCTGATGCCGACGACGAAGCACTGGAGGCGCGCCGCCTCGCCCTCCTCGCAGAGGGCCGGAGGCTGGCTTCCGTGAGACGCCTCACTGAGGCCTACCAGCGCGAAGTTGACCGTGCCGCCTTCGGCACGCCGGCCCCGGGTGGGCCAAGCTGGGCCGGCATTGTCAAGAAACGCGGCGCCGTCATCGCCGACATGCTGGGAGCCAACCGCCCGGTCTATGCCACTCCGCTCGAGAACTTGCGTGCCGCCCAGGCGGCCGTGGACGAGTTGGACGGCTTGGAGGCCGAAGAACTCCCCCACATGACCCGGCGCATCCAGCAACTGATTGACGCGGCCGCACGGCGGCACGAAGCCGACGCCCGCGCGGGAAGCCCTCCCCCGCGCCGATATCACGACGCGACGTCCCGGACACCAACTACGAGCAACGCCCGCGCGCGACGCGAGAAAGAGCCGGCGGCCAGCCGAAGCCGGACCCGAATCTCCATCGAGTGAGACGCGGACGGCCATCCCCGAGCCATGGAATGGCGGGGCAACCCGCCTCCGCCTCGCCCCCGTGGAGAGAGATATCCCACCCCGCCGCCAGTGGCGCACCCGACTCTCAGTGGCCGACTAGGTCGCCGCGAAGGAGTCGGCGAGAACGACGCCCGCCATCGGATCGACCGCCTGGCGCGATCCCTGGCACTGGAAGAAGAAGACGATGTCGGCCCGCCTTGTTTCGTCCCCTGCATCCGCGACGAGCCTTTCCCCAAAGGGTTCTCGCTCCCAAGAGACACGCCCAAATACAACGGCTCTGTGAAGCCAGAAGATTGGTTGATCGACTACTCCACGGCGGTCAGCATAGCCAACGGCAACCGGCGCGTTGCCGTGAAGTACGTGCCCCTCATGCTGCAAGGCACGACGCGCACCTGGCTCAACAGCCTCAAGCCTCTCAGCATTAACAGCTGGCTAGATTTCACTGAAGCTTTCATCCGCAACTTCACCAGCACCTACAAGCGGGCCCCCAAGCCCAGGCAGCTCTCGCTGTGCGTACAGGGCCCAGCCGAGTCCACTCGCGACTACCTCACGCGTTGGGCCGAGCTTCGCAATTCTTGCGAGGGGGTGCACGAGGTGCAAGCCATCGAATACTTCACTGCCGGGTGCCGAGAAGGTACCCTCCTCAAGCACAAGCTCCTCTGCGACGAGCCGACTACCCTCGACGAGCTTCTGGACATAGCAGACAAATACGCCACCGCCGACTCTTCGATGAAGACCGAGCTCCGGGTAGACGCGTCCGGGAAAGTACTCAACCCGGCGCCCAAGACGCCGGCAGGGGATTCCGGCCGACGCCCACACCCGAACGACCGCAAGCGCAAGGGCCCTGCGCCGCCTCCCGCCAATCGGCAGGTGGCCACAGTCGAAGACACGCTGCCTGAAGGGCGACCCGCGCCCAAGAAGCCCAAGGGCGGCCGGCCGGCTTGGCAGCCGGCTTTCTCCTACGAGCAAACTCTCGACGCCCCGTGCAAATTCCATAGAGGCGCGAAGCCGTCCAACCACACAACCCAGAAGTGCCATTGGCTCACCCGAATCTCTAAAGGCGAGGGGCTCGCGCCGCCTCCGCCTGCCGGCCCGCCGCCTCCGGCTCCGTCACCTCCGGCCGCTCGGCCCGCAGTCGGAGCCGTGCACGATGAATTCCCCGACGAGCAAGCAACCTACATCATCTTTACAAGCCAGCTCGAAGACCAGCGCGGCAAATGCCGAGAGCACCACGAAGTCAGCATGGTCGCTGCCAACCCCGCCGGACACATGCATTGGTCAGAAAAACCCATCAGCTGGAGCCGGGCCGACCATCCAGAGGTGATGCCGTCTCCCGGCTCTTATGCGTTGGTCCTGGAAGCCACCCTCGCGACGGACAGACGCGCTGCCCGCTTCTCCCGCATGCTGATAGACGGCGGGAGCAGCATCAACATCCTGTACCGTGACACCCTGGAGAAGCTAAATGTCAAGACGAAGCAGCTCATGCCTACTCGGACAGTGTTTCATGGCATCGTACCTGGCTTGTCCTGCGCCCCCATTGGCAAGATCAAGATTGATGTACTCTTTGGGGACAAGGAGCATTTCCACCGGGAAGCAATCTGGTTTGAAGTGGTGGACCTGGAGAGCCCCTACCACGCGTTGCTTGGCCGACCCGCCTTGGCCAGGTTCATGGCAGTTCCCCACTATGCATACCTCAAGATGAAGATACCAAGTTCCAAGGGCATCATCACCGTAGCCGGCGATTACAAGAAGTCTTCCGAGTGCGCTACCGCCAGCAGCCGGCTGGCCGAGTCCCTTGTGATTGCCGAAGAGAAGAAGATGTTGGACCGGGTCGTGGCCATGGCCAGCAAGCAGCCAAACCAGTCCCCCGACCCCAAGGAGTATGATGCCCAAGGATCTTTCCAGCCGGCCAAAGAAACCAAGAAGATACCCCTTGACCCCGAGCACCCCGAGAGGTTTGCCGTCATCGGGGCAAGCCTGAACAGCAAATAGGAAGGCGAGCTCGCCGATTTCCTCCGTAAGAATCGGGACATCTTTGCATGGTCCCCCAAGGACATGCCGGGTGTTCCGAAGGAATTTGCCGAGCACAAACTACACGTCCGAAAAGACGCGAAACCAGTCAAGCAGCCCCTCCGCCGACTATCAGAGGAAAAGAGAAGGATTGTAGGGGAGGAGATAGCCCGGCTTCTGGCAGCCGGCTTCATTATGGAAGTCTTCTTTCCAGAGTGCCTTGCCAACCCGGTCCTCGTGTTAAAGAAGAACAACAAGTGGCGCATGTGTATAGACTACACAAGCCTCAACAAGGCCTGCCCTAAAGATCCCTTTGCCCTGCCGAGGATTGACCAAGTGATAGATTCCACGGCCGGATGCGAGCTGTTGAGTTTCTTGGATGCTTACTCAGGATATCACCAGATAAAGCTAGATCCGGACGACCGCCTGAAGACCGCCTTCATCACGCCATTTGGAGCCTTCTGCTACCTGACTATGACATTCGGCTTAAGAAATGCCGGTGCCACTTTTCAGCGTTGCATGCAGAAGTGCCTCCTCAAGCAACTCGGTAGAAACGCCCACGTCTACGTGGACGACATTGTGGTGAAGACGGAGAAGCGCGGCACCTTGCTGGAAGACCTCAAAGAAACGTTTGAGAACCTACGCCGGTTCCAAATCAAGCTCAACCCCGAGAAATGCGTGTTCGGAGTGCCAGCCGGCCAGCTCCTAGGCTTCCTGGTCTCCGAACGCGGCATCGAATGCAACCCGGTGAAGATCAAGGCCATCGAGAGAATGGCGATCCCCACCAAGCTTCGAGACATCCAAAAGTTCACCGGATTCTTGGCCCCCTTGAACCGCTTCATCAGCCGGCTCGGAGAGAAAGCTCTCCCCCTCTACCGCCTCATGAAGAAGAGCACTCACTTCGAGTGGAATGACCAGGCCGACCAAGCTTTTCACGAGCTGAAGAAGATGCTGGCCACGCCGCCCATTCTAGCGGCGCCGACTGAGAAAGAGCCCATGCTCCTTTACATTGCCGCAACCAGCCGGGTGGTCAGCGCCGTCATCGTAGTCCAACGCCCAGAAGAAGGCCGAGCCCAGCCAGTCCAGAGGCCGGTGTATTATTTGAGCGAGGTGCTGTCCGCTTCAAAGCAGAACTACCCGCACTACCAGAAGATGTGTTACGGCGTGTACTTCACCGCCAAGAAGCTGAAGCCCTAATTTCAAGAGCATCCCGTCATGGTCGTATGCACCGCCCCGCTGGCCGAGATCATAGGCAGCCGGGACGCATCCGGCCGGGTGGCGAAATGGGCCATCGAGCTGGCCCCTTACACAATCTTCTACCAGCCCCGCACCGCCATCAAGTCCCAAGCACTGGCCGACTTCCTCGTCGACTGGGCCGAGACCCAGTACCTACCGCCGGCTCCCGACTCCACCCATTGGCGCATGCACTTTGACGGGTCCAAGATGCGCACCGGCTTGGGAGCCAGCGTCGTCCTTACCTCTCCCAAAGGCGACAAGCTCAGATACACGCCGCAGATTCACTTTGCCGCCTCCAACAATGTAGTTGAGTACAAGGCACTCATACACGGGCTCCGGCTTGCCAAGGAACTCAGCATCCGCCGGATCCTATGTTATGGCAACTCAGACTTGGTGGTTCAGCAATCATCCGGCGACTGGGACGCCAAGGACGCAAATATGGCAAGCTACCGCTTCCTGGTTCAACAACTCAGCGGATACTTTGAAGGATGCGAGTTCCTCCACGTACCGCGAGCCGACAATGAGCCAGCCGATGCCCTGGCTCGAATAGGCTCCACTCGGCAAGCAATACCAACCGGCATCGCTCTACAACGCCTCCTCAAGCCGTCCATCAAGCCGTCTCCAGAGTCCGATTCCATCTTCGTACCGCCTGACCCCGACGCGGCCGGGTCCGGCTCGAAGAACCAAGCAGGCGACCCCGGGACTTCAGTAGTCGGCCCGAGGACTTCGGCAACCGGCTCGGGGACTGCCACAACCGGCTCGGGGACTACAGTAGCCGGCCCGGGGACTACACCAACACAATAGCCGGCGGCCGACTCCAGCATTTCACCACCCAGCCCGCCCACCCTAGTGGCAGTAGCCACATTGGCAGTAGGAGAAGTCACGGCTCCGTCATGGGCTCAGTCCATCCTCAACTTCCTAGTAAACCAAGATCTGCCGGCTGACGAAACAGAGGCAAGACAAGTCCAACGTCGAGCCGGAGCATACACAATCGTCAATAGAGAACTCGTCAAGTGCAGTGTCACTGGAGTCCTCCAACGGTGCGTCGAGCAAGAGAAGGGCATTGCAATCCTCAGAGACATTCACCAAGGAGAATGCGGCCACCATGCGGCTTCAAGATCACCTGTCGCCAAAGCTTTCCGCCATGGTTTCTTCTGGCTGACTGCTTTGGATGACGCCAAAGAATTAGTTAAATATTGCAAAGGGTGCCAACTCTTCAGCTCCATGCAACACATGCCGGCTTCGGCACTCAAGACCATTCTCCTCACCTAGCCCTTCGCCATTTAGGGACTGGACATGGTGGGCCCATTCAAGACGGCGCGCGGCGGCATGACGCATTTGCTCGTCGCCGTGGACAAATTCACCAAGTGGATTGAGGCAAAGCCGATCAAGAAGCTGAATGGGCTGACTGCTGTGACATTCATCGCAGACATAACAACTCGGTACAGCGTGCCACACAGCATCATCACCGACAATCGCACGAATTTTGCCAAAGGAGCCTTGGCACGTTTCTGCGCAGCCCAAGGTATCCGGCTGGACTTAGCGTCCGTCGCCCACCCGCAGTCAAACGGCCAGGTCGAGCGAGCCAACGGCCTCATCCTCTCCGGCATCAAGCCCCGACTGGTCGTACCCCCGGAGCGTTCAGCCGGCTGTTGGCTCGATGAGCTGCCGGCTGTCCTCTGGAGTCTGCGCACTACCCCAAACAAGTCAACCGGTTTCACTCCTTTCTTCCTTGTGTACGGTGCCGAGGCGATCATCCCAACCGACATCGAGTTCGACTCGCCCCGGGTAACCATGTACACGGAGGCGGAGGCCAAGGAAGCACGAGAGGACGGCGTCGACCTGCTGGAAGAAGGCCGGCTATTAGCCCTCAGCTGGTCTGCCATCTACCAGCAGGGTTTGCGCCACTACCACAGTCGGAAGGTCAGGCCAAGATCTTTCCAAGAGGGCGATCTTGTGCTCCGGCTGATCCAGCGAACAGCCGGCCAGCACAAGCTCTCAGCCCCTTGGGAGGGCCCCTTCGTCATCAGCAGAGCTCTAGGCAACGACTCCTACTACCTAATCGACGCGCAGAAGCCGAAGGCACGCAAGAGAGACGACTCCGGCAAGGAGTCGGAACGACCATGGAACGCCAACCTCCTTCGAAGATTTTACAGTTGAAATGTAGTATGTATCACGCTAACTTTTGTACTAAATACGAGACAATAGGCCCCCCGAGGAGGGCTCGGGGACTGCCATCTTTTATCTATGAATGAAAAGTATCATGCTTATGACCTTGTCATTTCATTTACTTGTTCCGTCCGGCACCGGGTTCGACTAGTCGGCCCGGGGACTGGCCGACTGGAGTTATATTAGAAGTCCTACCCGCGGTCAGACAAGTAGTGTGCCGACACCCAGGCTTAGCTCTTTACAAAGTCGCAGTTCGAAGAACCAGCTGTCCGGCTGGCAAGAGTCCAAAGCAGGAAAGGATGCCCACAAAGAATGGCCAGGGACCAACGGACTAATATAACGAAAGCCGGTTTGCCGCCTACCACCGACCGACTACCAAAGTAGCCGGCCGGCCGGTTTCCATTCACTTCACTTCAATCCAAGAAAGCTCGAGTACTTGCCTCCCCAAAGAGGGACGGCGGCAAAGGAAAAAGCCTAAGGATAAAAAGCATACGCGAATGGAAACCAAACATGCACATAATAATATTTACATAAAAGACCTCCAAGAGGCTAGCATTCAACATAGTTTGGATACACCCCCAGTGGGTGGAACTGCGAAAGCTTAATAAAGATTGTTCAAAAGGCAACAAGCAGGAAAAATAAGGACGGCAGGTCAAGCTGGCGGACCGACCGACGAGCCGGGCTGGTCGGCGGAGACGGTTGTGCCGGCTGAAGGAGTGGCCGGCTGGCGAACCTCGGCTTGATCACCGCCTCCCGCAGAGGGCGCGCTTCCACGCGCCTCGTTGCTGGAGGCACGGTTAGCCTGAGGCCGGCCGGTTGTTCCACTAGCCGGCTTGACGTCTTCACCGTCCTCTTCTTCGTCATCCTCGCCCTTGTCGCCGGAGGCGATCTCCTCTGCCGAGTCCTCGCCCACCGCCGGGTTCAGCCCGAACCACTCCTCCGGCTGGGCAACGCCGTCATCATTGATTTCAGGTGCAAAAGCACTGATGTCGGTGCACTCGGCGATCGTCGAAGCACACTGGGCGATAGCCGGCCGCACCTCCTCCAGCTCCGCGTCGGCCTCCAGCCGCCAAGTGCGCAGCTGGTCCAGGTTCAGCCATGGGTACCAAGCTCAAACGAACTCCAACGCCCGCTCGGCTCCAAGACGGGCCGCCGCCGCCTTCCAAGCTTCAAAGCGACCGACTGCGACCTCCAGCCAGTCGGCAGTCCGGCTTGGGTTGCGGGGGATCGTCTCGCCGGGCCAGAGGGCGGCCAACACCTGCGCCCCAGCACATTGGAGCCGGCGAAGCATCCGGTGAGCCCGCTGTAGCCGCGCTTGGACAGCCAAGAGCTGCTCCTCAAGCGTCTGATTCGCGTCCGGCGCGATGTTGACCCCCGCCTGACGGCGCGCCTCGCGATGGGCCTCGATGGTTTGGCCGGCGAAGGCGGAGTAGCCGGGAAAGTAGTATGCACAAGAAAATAGGCAGCAGCACAAGTCAGGCCGAAAACCAGGCGGCAAGGGGCAGGAGAGGAGCGAGGAAGGCGGCTTACCGTCAGTCAAGTCCTCGATGCGGCCGAAGCCTTCATCCAGCGCTCGCCGGGTCTCAGCCCAGCTCGCCGCCTCGGTCTCAAACTCTGCCTTCAGGGCGGCCTCGCTATCCTGCGCTTTCTGCAAGGCCGCCTTGTGGCTCTCCTCTTGGTCAGCCAGCTTCTTGGCCAGGCGGTCACGCTCCTGGACCAAGGCAGCGTACTCAGCATCCTTGGTACGAAGGGCGGCCTGCGCTTCGCCGAGCTCCCTCCTCAAGTCGGCGTTAGCCCCTGAAAGCACGAAAGACGAAAGAAAAAAAACCAATAAGGAAAAAGTCGTCAAGGAAGATCTGACCCGACTGCTCAGCAGTCGGCCCGAATCTCGGGGACTACACCCAGTGGGTGCGCTGACGCGCCCCCACAGGAGACAGACAAGATCAAGCACTTACTTCGGCTATTGAGCAGGTCGTCGGTCTTCCGACCCAACTCCTGAGCCTGGGAGTTGAAGGCGGCAGCACGGGAGTTATGATATTCCTGGAAGTTCAGACAGGAAGCAAAAATAAGGTAGTCGTCAAGAAAGATCCGACCCGACTGCTCAGCAGTCGGCCCGAATCTCGGGGACTACACCCAGTGGGTGCGCTGACGCGCCCCCACGGAAGAAATCAAGAGACCAAAGTGGCCAAGAATGAAAGACTCACCCGGATGGCGGCCCGCGTCGATAGGAACTCCTGGGTGTACTACTGCAGCAGGGCGGCCTGAGCTTGAAGCCGGCTCCGGATCTCTTGAGCCGCCACATTCAGCTCGCCAGTCCCCCCGCTGGGAGTCCACTCGGACGTGGCGGTGCTGGCCGCCTCCAGAGCCTCCGCCGACTGGCCGGCGCCCGCAACCAGGCGCGACTCCGGCGGAGCGGCGCCTCCCCCTGCGCGCCGACGCGTCCCCTGCTGCACCTCGAAGCCGGCTCCGTCCTCCGGCTCACCCCCGGCCGGCTCCTCCGGCGTCGCTGACGATTGGCCGCCTTGGCCCGCTTCGGTTGGCGCTGCCGGCGGCGCTCTCCCCGCGAAGACCATGATGTCCTCCTTCCTCTCCATCAGCGGCGGGTCTTGGACGATTTCCTCCGCCAGGGGCAATGGGGTGTCAGGGGCCACGGCTCGGAAGGGAATGGCGAGCAGCGGAGGCTGGTTACGCGAACCCTCCGCCTCCGCTTCCGCGGTCGCCGCCTCCGCCTGGGCCTTGGCTGCCGCGTCGTCCTGCTCCCTCGCCGCCTGGGCGGCCGCTTTTTCCACCGCCTCACGCTCCTCCCGCGCCTCACGGGCGTTCCGCTCCGTGGCCTCCCCGAGGTCGGCGCGGGGGTCCACGCAGCGGGAGTCCGAAGACCCTCCAGTCAGCCCAACTACGGAGCCGCCCGGACCCCGCTCAAGGGAAAGCGGCGCCCTGTCCAACGAGCGGGAAAAGGTTAGGAAGAATGTTCGAATAGGAGAGAACGATGAAAAACATGCGACCAGGCAATCGACGACTTACGCTGAGACCGCCTGAGGCTGCTTCACCGCCTTGCGGAAGCGGGCCGCTTTCGCGGCCGCCTCATCTCGTTTGGTCGCCGCGGTGGAGGCTTTGGACTTCTTCGGCCGACTGCCAAAGAGGATTGACGCGGCCCAACGCTTCTGTGCGCCGCCGCCGGCAGCCGGCGCGGTGGACAAGCCCGCGCCCTGATGGTCGGCCGCCGGCTGGCGACGCGGGGCGACTTCGGCTTTGGCATCATCCGGCCAGTCCTCGAAGCTGGCGGTAAGCCCTGTGCCTCCGGGCTCGGCGTCGTCCCCCACAACGGCGTCTTCCATGGCGGCCGCCCCCAAATCCGGGTCGTCGGTGTCGTCCACCGTGCGGTCGGGGACGTACTGGCGTTCTATCCCTGCTGCCCTGGTCGTCGGCGGAAGAAGGGGGTTCTGCTAAGAAGAACCGACCGATCAGAAGCTGGCCCTCATAAATCCGGCTACCAACAAAAAGAAGAAAGAGAGGAAAGCTTACCATGGGAGAAGGGTTGGCGCGAGAATACGGCACCTTGCCGTATCGCCAGTCCTCGGCGAGCTTGCAATTGGATATATGATTTACCATGTACGACACCTCCGCATGAGGCATCTCCCTGGTGCTCAGCCGGCTTGGGTCGAAGCGGCCGCTCATCTGACACATCATGTGGGGCCGGCTTTGGAGAGGAAGTATCCGGCGCTCCACGAAGGCGGCCACCAAGTCGGCCCCGCTCAGGCCTTCCGACTGGATCATCACCCGAAGCCGGGAGACGGCAGCGTTCCCGGCCTGAGACAGTGACCTGGACCAGAAACTCCATGAGGGCTGCCTCCCAGCCGGCGGGCCGGCTACGTAAGCCAGCAGGTTGACGTGGTCTCCTTGCTGGGCGACGTTCTTCACGTAGAAGTATGACTTCTGCCAGATCTTCACCGACTGGATCAGGGGGATGGGCGGGAACGGGTTGTTCTCGCCCGACCTCCTCATGGCGATGATGGCCCCGCAGGGGGCGGGCACGCCTGCGACGATGGTGCCGAGTTTACTCTGGAAGAATTCCCCCCAGTGCTCCAGCGTGGGGAGCAGCCCCAAGAAACCTTCGCAGAGAGAGACGAAGGCTGACAGCAGCATCACCGCGTTGGGCATGAGGTGATGCGGCTGATGATTGTAGAACTCGAGGAAGGAGCGCAGGAATCCGCTCGCCGGAAGGCCGAAGCCGCGCAGGAAGTGCGAGCGGAAGACGACCCGCTCGCCCTCCTCCGGTGCCGGCGAGATCTCCGTCTCCGGCGCCAGGCGGACCCGCACGAGGTTGGCGTCGGGCAGGCGCCGAGTCTGGCGGAGGAACTCAACATGGTCCTCATGGACGTTGGAGACATCCCACGAGCTCGATAGCGCCATGGGAGCAAGACGATGTGGCGGCGCGGCGGCGCTGAGACGGGAGGCTGCGGCGGCAACAAGAGGAAGAAAGGAGGACGAGAAGGGGCGGAGAGAGAGAGAGCGTGCGAACCTCTGTCTCTCCCCCTCCTCCCCCTACTTATAGGCTCGCGTGGCGGAGCCGAGGAGGCGCCGCGTGGGGAAACGTGGGGATCGATCGTGCCCACCCCCCACGTCCCGCGTTTATTGCGCCCTAAACGGCGAAATAAAATCGCCACGGGACGGCAAGCGGTCCACCTGGGCCGCAGAAGATCAGCGTTCGGGCCGAGGCCTAGGAGTGGCGGGCCCGGGCCTGCGGAGGTGTCCCGCCGCACGCGTGCGCTGGCAGGGTCTCGCTGCCACGAGGCCCGCGGGAGGGCCCGCGGTCAGCACGCGGGTCGACCACTTTCCCGCCTGCAAGACGCAGGGCTCTCCGAAATCGGCATACACCAGCAAAGCTGGCTCTTCAGGGAAGGAAGCTGACCAAGCTTCTCGTCCCTTTGTCCGCCTCGAAGCTCGATCAGCTTCGGGCACTACTGTCGGAGTAAATAGCCATGGGTAGCCTAGCCGGCTTCCCCTGGCCCTTCTGAAAAAATTACGAGCCCGTCCGGCTCTCAAGAATCCAAGACATGGGGCCGCCTTCCCCTTGCTGGCTGTCACCCAGGCCGGCTTTCGGAAGGCGGCCCGACTTTAGCCCTCATGAAGAAAGCCATGGGAGGGCCGACTTCGAGAAGCCGGCCGCGAGGAGACCGACTCCAAGAAGCCGGCTCCCATAAAGCGGTCGAGACCGTACCCTCAAAGTTTGCATCCACCTAACGGCGATGTGACAGGGAGCGGCTACAGTAAAGCCTGCCACCCCCAAATCTCGGAGCACGACCAGCACAGTGCGCCGTATGGGTGACCATGACCCGTCTGGCGCAACACTGTTGCCATGTTGACCCTGATGCCATCCATGATGGGCTGCCAGTACGGCCCACGAGCGGTGGGCCCCTTCGGGTAGAGAGACACCCGAAGGTGGCCACGCCTCCCCTAGTCGGCCCAAGACAGAGCCGGCTCCGCGCAGCCGGCTTGCCGCCTCCCTCGAAGGAGACGCCCCATTAAGGAGACAAGACACGGTGAGGCTACAGCGATCGCCCGCCGGGCGGCGGCACTGTAGCCACGCCTACCATGACGAAGCCCACATCACCAAGATAGAGCAACAGTAACCAGCCACCGACCAGGTCCTGGACAGTGGGGCCTGCCTGTCGACCAAGGGGCCGACAGCCGGCGGGACCCACCAGTCGACGGGCCCCAGCAGCCGGCGCAGAAGCCGGCGAGCGCAGTCACAGACGGCTGGGCCCCGCGCCCAGTCGGATTACCATTGTACCCCCGGGGGGTAGGCCTATATAAACCCCCCGGGGCGCCCATGCAAAGGGGGGACCCCCAGCTAGTTTTAGACACCACACAAGGAGAAGAAGCAAGCTAGCCGTGCCCTTCTTCCTCCTCCCACCGAACAGCTCAAGGAGCGTTGTGTAGCTACTTGTCCATCTAGTGATCATGCGGAGACCCCGTAGAGCAGCAGTAGGGGTGTTATCTCCACGGAGAGCCCCGAAGCTGGGTAAGATTCGCCGGCGTGCATGTCTTCGCCTCATCCCGTTTCCTGGCACCGGCGACATCTTACTGGCTCCCACAATGATAAGCCACCCGTTGGCATATGTCGCACCTACCACCCGACAATATGTGAATTATATCATGCCATCCTTTTTTTGTATTTCTCATTGCTCTTGTCGACAATGTTTGTATATGCAACTGCTCTTCCTGTGCATCAGCCATTTGAATTAGTGATGGAGAAATCTGGAGTGAAAACAAGGTCTTCAGAGCAGACAATGCTACCTGCTGAAGCAGATATCTTGCTGGTTACAGATAGCTCTTCATAGGAGGATTCAGAGGCAGATGACCAGTCCTATTATCCCCCTGAGGTGTATGCTCAAACTTGGCAGGGTTATATTACTCATATAATGCATATGTTGTATTGCAATGCTTAGTTTTTACATCATATACACAATATTGAATGCCATCTCCCTAGTTGACACATCATATATGCGATTGCCCTCTGCTCACTTCCTTAGTATATAAATCATATATTTGAATTATGTCATGCCATGATGTTTACATAGACAGCATGTATCTGAATTATGGCATGCCAACCCATTTTCTAAAGACATAATATAGTTATATCATCTCATCCTGTTTACATAGTCATCATATTTAAATTATGTCATTCTATCTGTGAATTATATCATGCCATCATGTTTCCATCGACGACATGTTTGCGATTTATGGCATGCCAACCACTTTAATAGACACATCGTATAGTTATATCATGTCATCCTGTTTACATAGTCATCATATTTTGAAGTATGTCATTCTATCCCGTTTAGTTAGCCATCATACATGTGAAATTGTGTCATGCTATCCTGTTTAATTAGCCATCATATATGTGAAATTATGTCCTGCTATTCTGTTTGCTTAGACAACATAAATGTGAATTATTTCATGCCCGGTTTTCTTCCCTACTATCCATTGCACCTGTCTATCTTACAATGTCTGTACATTCAATTACTTTTCTTGTTTATTAGCCATTTCAATTGGAGGGAGTGATGGCAGTATCTGTGGGAGTAAAACACGGTCTTCAGAAAAGATCGTGCTACCTGTCGATGCAGATAGAACCACGGTTGTACTTGCCCAAGAACCAGCCCCACCACACATAACCCACACTCATGCAGATTGCACCCCTACCCAGTTGGACAGAGAACCAACTACACCCCATCTAACCCCAACCCCAGCAGATAGACACCCAGTTCCCATTGACACAACACCGTCTCCACCACAGAACACCCAAACACAAGCAGTTAGTAAGGCAACTGCAGTGCCCAAATCACGAGGACCACCACTCCGAACCCGAAGTCAACGCTTAAAGCAGAAGAAGAATTGTTCTCAGGTCAGGTTCCGTAGCTATGGTTCATACTACTTTGCTCTTGCATCACTGTATTTACGGATACCAACTAATTTCAAATTTGAAGGATGCAATTGAAACTCCAATGGTGCAACAGGTATGTTTTAAACCTATTTCTTCAACGTGTTTGGTTGTTTGCTGTTGTAACTTGCTCTATGTTGATTTCAGTTTCAATTGAATAAATAGTTATGTTCTCATGCCATGCACATTACAAGTGTTGTTATTGCTGTGTAGTTTCCCACACTTATATTCTGTCTATGCTGCTTTGTCTTAAATATATATGATTCGAACTGTATCTATCTTGATTTGGCAACATAAAGTAGAATGATATAGACCATACAGTGACCATACTACATAGATATATGTTTGTTTCATGCTGTTATCCTATCCACCTTACTACTGAACTGGTTTACTAAAATGAGTTTCATATACTACATTGTAAACCTGAGATGTGTTTGTTTGTTTCTCTTTTAGAACGCGGATAAAATATTGGAGAAGAGTACCCTGTTATGCAATGGTAAAGGAAGTAATGCAGATAAGGTTCAAGATAGTGAGACATCCCTGTTGGTCTCCAAGAAAGCTGATAAAAACTATATTGAAGACACTGAGACAACCCCAAAGTCCTGTCTTGATGTAGTGTTCGAGTTACTGGCTACCACTGCTGGCACCAGCTCTTCGAACTCGTTGCCTGAATCAGTTCGGCTTCTTGAGTCTCAACTTCAAGTTGAAAGACATTGATCAGATGTTATGCGACAGGAAGCCGAAGGACTGAGGAAGTCCCTGTAGAATTCAGATGCATACTTTCTGGTGCAACAGCAAGCGCTGGAGGACTTAAGCGCCAAACAAGAGAAACTTAATAAGCTTGCTAAGCATCTTGCCAGCATTATGGGTACCCAGGATATTGTTTCTTGAGCTCTTCTGAAGTGGTTTCACTTCTGGACTTGTTTTGTTGCGGCATTTATATGCTGCTGTGTTCCCTATATTTGCACTCGTGGCGAACTTTGATGCCCAGTGGATGTAATATGTGTAATAGCCGTGATAGCCTAGTGTAAGTTGCTTGCTTATTTATTTCATTGTTGTCTTGTTTATTTGTTTGCTTGTAGTCAGTGCAGTTCTTTTTTTGTGGTTTGCTAGTGGCTGCAATAACCTATTTTTTAAAACTAGGCCACAATAACCATGGGCTAATATTTACTGTAGTGACACTGGGCCTCCTACGGGCCGTAGAAATAGTGGGCCTTCTACGGGCCGTAGAAACAGTGGGCCTTCTACGGGCCGTAGAAACAATGGGCCTTCTACGGGCCGTAGAAACAATGGGCCTTCTACGGGCCATATCATCAATGGGCCTTCTACGGGCCGTATCATCAATGGGCCTTATACGGGCCGTATGATCGATTGGCCAAACATGGGCCAAATAGACCGCATTCTGGTCATAAACGGGCTAGAGTTGGAATCGTCCATTCATGGGCCGACCATAACGGGCCATCGTTAATAAGCCGTATTTGATGATGCTATGAAAATGGCCCAACGTATTAACGGACCATAAACGGGCCGACTGTAACCACGGGCTGAATTTGGCCCACAAGCAGAAAATGACAGTAACGGGCCGTAAGTAAACGAATGCTGGAAATGAGCCCAAGAATAAATGGGCTCTGAGAAGGCTGAAAGATAACATGGGCTGGAGACGGCCCAACGGAATAACGGGTCGTTAATGGGTATAAAGCGATACACTGTTCATTACGGGCCAGTTTCACCACGGGCCATTAAAGGGTGTAAAGTGATACGCTGTTCATTATGGGCCAGTTTCACCACGGGCCGTTAATAGGCCAAGAGTTACATAGGGCCTCATATGGGCCGAAAGACGTCATGGGCCATACATGGGCCAGAAGTGAAAATGGGCTGGAATCATATTGGATGGCCCAGATGATGCTACTGGGCTTAATTCGGATAGGGCTTAACGGGCCTTGGGTTAGTGGGTTGTAAATGGGCTATATGCGAACAGGCCGTTAACAAGCTTTCCATGGGCCGGCCCGCCACCTTTTGACCAAGTCAAACGGGCCGGCCTTTTCACAGGAATGGGCCTCTATTGGGCCGTGCCACGTGTCAACGTATCATAGGCGCCTTCTGTCCAATGAGTGGATGACATCTGTCCCGACGATGAGCAAACACGTGTTTCCTCCAGCCAATGATGATTTTACACGTGGAAAATCCCCATTGGTCGGGGCTCTTAACGGGTTATCGGATCCAAAACCCGACCCGATAGCTTAACGATGTTCCGTTACGGTGGATGCCACGTGTCAGTCACCCTTGACGAAAGCACTTCTGTGACGTGCGATTTATCGTCATGGAAGTGGACACTTCCATGATGATAATTTTGGTAATGTCATGGAACACTTCTACGATAGCACAGGTATGACTATCTTGATTCTGTCATAAATTTT
The DNA here is from genome assembly GCF_003073215.2 of Triticum urartu. Lineage (NCBI taxonomy): Eukaryota > Viridiplantae > Streptophyta > Magnoliopsida > Poales > Poaceae > Triticum > Triticum urartu. The sequence goes on along the minus strand of NC_053023.1, from coordinate 67,924,192 downwards.
CATGGATGTACATGCATGACAAAAAACGCGACCTACTGTGACAAACACGTATCATCACGGAAGTGTATTTTTTTGTAGTGTGAGCTCGACACCGGAAGACTGGTGGTCACGGCGGTGCACCCTGGCGAGTTCGAGCCAATAGAGCCGCGGGAAGTGGCAGCGTGTTACGGCAACCAACTAGCATGCATCCTACGGGATACAGCTAACATCAACACCACGAAAATACGGAAGTATGAAAATTTGAAGAAGCTGCTCCTAACTAGGTTGCACGCAAGATTCCAGTTCCCTGGTCGGAATGACGATGTCGACCCATGGGATGATGATGCCATGAAAAAAATCAACTACAAAGCCCTAGGGAAGTTAAGCAACACATTGAGCGCTTGGAAAACTAGGGTGAAAAGGGCGATTGAAGTAGACCATGAAACCTACGCCGAGATTGTTGCAGACAATCCGAAAATTACGATAGAGGACTTTGAAAAGTTCAAGGAGACTTGCAATGAAGAAGATGCCAAGGCTAGGTCAGAGAGAGGCAAGCAGCTGCAGGCAAAGAACATGGGGACTACCGCCTTGGAAGTCGTGGTTACACTAGAAAGATGCCCGTGTGGGCTAAGGAGCACGCAGAACGTGAACGTCAGGGGATCCCAGACCCATTGGCTGAGTTCACCGACCAGCAGAAGCACGACTTCATCAGGGCTTGATTCTCTTGGGTCCCCAAAAAAAGATTTTTCTTCACCGACGGGCCGACTAGGAAATTCATGAGAATACTGGTAATTATCCTTTTACCACCTTACATATTAGCTTCTAATCAATGAAGTCTACTACATTCTAGTCGCATTCGTAAATGATTCACGGTCCATTTTGCAGAGAGAGCAACACAAGCTTGCGGCCGAAAGCGACTTGTCGACTCAGTTGACTCAGTCGTCGGCGAAGTACAGGTGGGACACTCCTTTCAACCGGGCCATGAACATAATGATGGGACACCCGCCCGGCCAGCGGCCGCAATATGGACGTGTGCACGGCGCCGGGGATGACGCCACGTGGAAGTACTATTATAACGAGGACCCCGAGGCCAAAAGACAGAGAAAGAAGTTCAGTCAAGTGACTATCGACGAGAAGGTGGCGTGGG
>NC_053023.1:67790046-67922066 GCF_003073215.2 Triticum urartu | reverse complement strand
GTGGGAAAGAGGGTGAGACCTCACTGGATATATCGATTGATCGGTTTGTGTGGAAAACTATGAAATACCTAGCTATATACACACATACATAGAGGAACATCGATCGTTGCGCATGCACGCGTGAGAGATAAAGAATGCCCGATATGATGGAGAGGGGGATGTGTGTTGGTGTGTGCCTTCATGGGAGACCGACCTGAAGAAAAAGATTGTATGCGTGCGATGGATAATGCCGACTAGTAGTGTGTGTGCATGCATGCACGAGAGAAAGTTAGTGGTACAATTATAAAGAGAAGACTACTGTGTGTGTGTAAAAGAATAGTTGAATAGGTGAGGTCACAATCAATGTAAAGTTGAATTCAAATATTTGAATAAGAGATCCTGATGTTTGAAACCCATGCATGCATGAATATAACGGAGATCTGCGTGGTGTGGTTTGGAAACGAGCATGTTGTAATGTATACACATTGAACAAGGTCAGATTGATTTGAATTTGAGATACCGATGGCAGACATCATTTGGCCACATCGCATTCGTGCATGGACACACTATTCTAATTGGAGATGATGGGCGGCTTTTGCATCACATATCTATATCTATACCCCTATATATATTATATTTTATATTTTGTTTATATTGTGTGTGGGTAACTTTAACTTTGAAAGATGGTTGTTGGATGAGGCAAATCCGATGGTCCAAAGATGGCAAATTTGAGCACTACTTGCCGTTGGATATCATCTAGATTCCGCCAGATTTCGCCACATGTATAATCTAGAAGACTCCATGGTTGAACTTAAGCATAATGCACAAACATCAAAACACAAGCACTTCTTATTTGTTCTAGAATCTTCCATATCAGAATTGCCCAAATGTTTTTCTACATGATTTGCCATTATTTGTTTTTTACTTTATGTCTTACGACACACAATTCCATAAATCTTAAAATAGATTAGCTTTCTTATAAAAACTAGATGATTTTGAATGAAATGAACTATAAGAATTAAACGAACATCTACATCATGCATATATGACTCAAAGCTTGCATGTTATAATGTGGTATTTATGTTGGAAATATGCCCTAGAGGCAATAATAAAAGGATTATTATTATATTTCCTTGTTCATGATAATTGTCTTTTATTCATGCTATAATTGTGTTATCCGGAAATCGTAATACATGTGTGAATACATAGACACCAACATGTCCCTAGTAAGCCTCTAGTTGACTAGCTCGTTGATCAACAGATAGTCTTGGTTTCCTGACTATGGACATTGGATGTCATTGATAACGAGATCACATCATTAGGAGAATGATGTGATGGACAAGACCCAATCCTAAACATAGCACAAGATCGTATAGTTCGTTTGCTAGAGTTTTTCCAATGTCAAGTATCTTTTTCTTAGACCATGAGATCGTGTAACTCCCGGATACCGTAGGAGTGCTTTGGGTGTACCAAACGTCACAACATAACTAGGTGACTATAAAGGTATACTACAGGTATCTCTGAAAGTGTCTGTTGGGTTGACACGGATCAAGACTGGGATTTGTCACTCCGTATGACGGAGAGGTATCTCTGGGCCCACTCGGTAATGCATCATCACAATGAGCTCAAAGTGACCAAGTGTCTGGTCACGGGATCATGCATTACGGTACGAGTAAAGTGACTTACCAATAACGAGATTGAATGAGGTATTGGGATACCGACGATCGAATCTCGGGCAAGTAACGTACCGATTGACAAAGGGAATTGTATACGGGGTTGCTTGAATCCTCGACATCGTGGTTCATCCGATGAGATCATCGAGGAGCATGTGGGAGCCAACATGGGTATCCAGATCCCGCTGTTGGTTATTGACCGGAGAGCCATCTCGGTCATGTCTACATGTCTCCCGAACCCGTAGGGTCTACACACTTAAGGTTCGGTGACGCTAGGGTTGTAGAGATATGTATATGCAGTAACCCGAAAGTTGTTCAGAGTCCCAGATGAGATCCCGAACGTCATGAGCAGTTCCGGAATGGTCCGGAGGTAAAGAATTATATATAGGAAGTGCTATTTCGGCCATCGGGACAAGTTTCGGGGTCACCGGTATTGTACCGGGACCACCGGAAGGGTCCCGGGGGGGTCCACCGGGTGGGGCCACCTATCCCGGAGGGCCCCATGGGCTGAAGTGGGAGGGGAACCAGCCCCTGGTGGCCTGGTGCGCCCCCCCTTGGGCCTTCCCCCTGCGCCTAGGGTTGGGAACCCTAGGGTGGGGGGCGCCCCACTTGCCTTGGGGGGCACTCCACCCCCCTTGGCCGCCGCCCCCTTGGGAGATTGGATCTCTAGGGCCGGCGCCCCCCTGGGGACCCTATATATAGAGGGGGGAGGGAGGGCAGCTGCACCCCATGCCCCTGGCGCCTCCCTCTCCCCTCCAAGACCTCCCCCTCCTCCGTAGAGAACGGCGAAGCCCTGCTGCGGTGACTGCTGCATCCACCACCACGCCGTCGTGCTGCTGGATCTTCATCAACCTCTCCTTCCCCCTTGCTGGATCAAGAAGGAGGAGACGTCATGCTGACCGTATGTGTGTTGAACGCGAAGGTGCCCTCCGTTCGGCGCTAGGATCTCCGGTGATTTGGATCACGTCGAGTACGACTTCCTCATCCCCGTTCTTTGAATGCTTCCGCGCGTGATCTACAAAGGTATGTAGATGCAATCCGATCACTCGTTGCTAGATGAACTCATAGATGGATCTTGGTGAAACCGTAGGAAAATTTTTGTTTTCTGCAATGTTCCCCAACAGTGGCATCATGAGCTAGGTCTATGCGTAGTTCTCTTTGCATGAGTATAACACAATTTGTTGTGGGCGTAGATGTTGTCAACTTTCTTGCCGCTACTAGTCTTATTTTACTTCAGCGGTATTGTGGGATGAAGCGGCCCGGACCAACCTTACACGTACGCTTACGTGAGACCGGTTCCACCGACTAACATGCACTAGTTGCATAAGGTGGCTGGCGGGTGTCTGTCTCTCCCACTTTAGTTGGAGCGGATTCGATGAAAAGGGTCCTTATGAAGGGTAAATAGAAGTTGACAAATCATGTTGTGGCTTTCACGTAGGTAAGAAAACGCTCTTGCTAGAACCCTATTGCAGCCACGTAAAACTTGCAACAACAATTAGAGGACGTCTAACTTGTTTTTGCAGCAAATGTTTTGTGATGTGATATGGCCAAAGTTGTGATGAATGATGAATGATATATATGTGATGTATGAGATGTTCATGCTATTGTAATAGGAATCACGACTTGCATGTCAATGAGTATGACAACCGGAAGGAGCCATAGGAGTTGTCTTTATTTTTTGTATGACCTGCGTGTCATTGAGAAACGCCATGTAAATTACTTTACTTTATTGCTAAACGAGTTAGCCATAGTAGTAGAAGTAATAGTTGGCGAGCAACTTCATGGAGACATGATGATGGAGATCATGATGATGGAGATCATGGTGTCATGCCGGTGACAAGATGATCATGGAGCCCCAAGATGGAGATCAAAGGAGCTATGTGATATTGGCCATATCATGTCACTATTATTATTTGATTGCATGTGATGTTTATCATGTTTTTGCATCTTGTTTACTTAGAACGACGGTAGTAAATAAGATGATCCCTCATAATAATTTCAAGAAAGTGTTTCCCCTAACTATGCACCATTGCGACAGTTCGTTGTTTTGAAGCACCACGTGATGATCGGGTGTGATAGATTCCAACGTTCACATACAACGGGTGTAAGACAGATTTACACATGCAAACACTTAGGTTGACTTGACGAGCCTAGCATGTACAGACATGGCCTCGGAACACAGAAGACCGAAAGGTCGAGCATGAGTCGTATAGAAGATACGATCAACATGAAGATGTTCACCGATGTTGACTAGTCCGTCTCACGTGATGATCGGACATGGCCTAGTTAACTCGGATCATGTTATACTTAGATGACTGGAGGGATGTCTATCTGAGTGGGAGTTCATTATATAATTTGATTAGATGAACTTAATTATCATGAACTTAGTCTAAAATCTTTACAATATGTCTTGTAGATCAAATGGCCCACGTTGTCCTCAACTTCAACGCGTTCCTAGAGAAAACCAAGCTGAAAGACGATGGCAGCAATTATACGGACTGGGTCCGGAACCTGAGGATCATCCTCATAGATGCCAAGAAAGATTATGTCCTAGAAGCACCGCTAGGTGACGCACCCGTCCCACAGAACCAAGACGTTATGAACGCTTGGCAGACACGTGCTGATGACTACTCCCTCGTTCAGTGCGGCATGCTTTACAGCTTAGAACCGGGGCTCCAAAAGCGTTTTGAGAGACACGGAGCATATGAGATGTTCGAAGAGCTGAAAATGGTTTTTCAAGCTCACGCCCAGGTCGAGAGATATGAAGTCTCTGACAAGTTCTTCAGCTGTAAGATGGAGGAAAATAGTTCTGTCAGTGAGCACATACTCACTATGTCTGGATTACATAACCGCTTAACTCAGCTGGGAGTTAATCTCCCGGATGACGTGGTCATTGACAGAATCCTTCAGTCGCTTCCACCGAGCTACAAGAGCTTTGTGATGAACTTGAATATGCAGGGGATGGAAAAGACCATTCCTGAGGTATTTTCAATGCTGAAATCAGCAGAGGTAGAAGTCAAAAAGGAACATCAAGTGTTGATGGTCAATAAAACCACCAAGTTCAAGAAAGGCAAGGGTAGAAAGAACTGCAAGAAGGACGGCAAGGGAGTTGCCGCGCCCGGTAAGCAAGCTGCCGGGAAGAAGCCAAAGAATGGACCCAAGCCCGAGACTGAGTGCTTTTATTGCAAGGGAAGTGGTCACTGGAAGCGGAACTGCCCCAAATACTTAGCGGACAAGAAGGCCGGCAACACAAAAGGTATATGTGATATACATGTAATTGATGTGTACCTTACCAGTATTCGTAGTAGCTCCTGGGTATTTGATACCGGTGCGGTTGCTCACATTTGTAACTCAAAGCAGGAGCTGCGGAATAAACGGAGACTGGCGAAGAACGAGGTGATGATGCGTGTCGGGAATGGTTCCAAGGTTGATGTGATCACCGTCGACACGCTACCTCTACATTTACCTACGGGATTAGTTTTGAACCTCAATAATTGTTATTTAGTGCCAAGTTTGAGCATGAACATTGTATCAGGATCTCGTTTAATTCGAGATGGCTACTCATTTAAATCCGAGAATAATGGTTGTTCTATTTATATGAGAGATATGTTTTATGGTCATGCTCCTATGGTGAATGGTTTATTCTTAATGAATCTCGAGCGTAATGCTACACATATTCATAGTGTGAATACCAAAAGATGTAAGGTTGATAATGATAGTCCCACATACTTGTGGCACTGCCGCCTTGGTCACATAGGTGTCAAACGCATGAAGAAGCTCCATGCAGATGGACTTTTAGAGTCTCTTGATTACGAATCATTTGACACGTGCGAACCATGCCTCATGGGTAAAATGACCAAGACTCGTTCTCAGGAACAATGGAGCGAGCAACCAACTTGTTGGAAATCATACATACTGATGTGTGCGGTCCAATGAGGGTTGAGGCTCGCGGTGGTTATCGTTATGTTCTCACCCTCACTGATGACTTGAGTAGATATGGGTATGTCTACTTAATGAAACAGAAGTCTGAAACCTTTGAAAAGTTCAAGGAATTTCAGAGTGAGGTTGAGAATCAACGTGACAGAAAAATCAAGTTTTTGCGATCAGATCGTGGAGGAGAATACTTGAGTCACGAATTTGGCACACACTTAAGAAAATGTGGAATAGTTTCACAACTCACGCCTCCTGGAATACCTCATCGTAATGGTGTGTCCGAACGTCGTAATCGCACTCTATTGGATATGGTGCGATCTATGATGTCTCTTACCGATTTACCGCTATCATTTTGGGGCTATGCTTTAGAGACTGCCGCATTCACTTTAAATAGGGCTCCGTCAAAATCCGTTGAGACGACACCGTATGACTTATGGTTTGGGAAGAAGCCTAAGCTGTCATTTCTAAAAGTTTGGGGATGCGATGCTTATGTCAAGAAACTTCAACCTGAAAAGCTCGAACCCAAGTCGGAAAAATGCGTCTTCATAGGATACCCTAAAGAAACTATTGGGTATACCTTCTACATCAGATCCGAAGGCAAGATCTTTGTTGCCAAGAATGGATCCTTTCTAGAGAAAGAGTTTCTCTCGAAAGAAATAAGTGGGAGGAAAGTGGAACTTGATGAAGTATTACCTCTTGAACCGATAAGTAGCGCAGCTCAAGAAAATGTTCCTGAGGTGCCTGCACCGACTAGAGAGGAAGTTAATGATGATGATCATGAAACTTCAGATCAAGTTGCTACTGAACTTCGTAAGTCCACAAGGACACGTTCCGCACCAGAGTGGTACGGCAACCCTGTCTTAGAAATCATGTTGTTGGACAACGGTGAACCTTCAAACTATGAAGAAGCGATGGCGGGCCCCGATTCCAACAAATGGCTTGAATCCATGCAATCCGAGATAGGATCCATGTATGAAAACAAAGTGTGGACTTTGACAGACTTGCCCGATGATCGGTGAGCGATAGAAAACAAATGGATCTTTAAGAAGAAGACGGACACGGATGGTAATGTTACCATCTATAAAGCTCGACTTGTCGCTAAGGGTTATCAACAAGTTCAAGGGGTTGACTACGATGAGACTTTCTCTCCCGTAGCGAAGCTGAAGTCCGTCTGAATCATGTTAGCAATTGCCGCATACTATGATTATGAGATATGGCAAATGGACGTCAAAACGGCATTCCTTAACGGTTATCTTAAGGAAGAACTGTATATAATGCAGCCGGAAGGTTTTTTCGACCCTAAGAATGCTAACAAGGTATGCAAGCTCCAGCGATCCATTTATGGGCTGGTGCAAGCATCTCGGAGTTGGAACATTCACTTTGATGAGATGATCAAAGCGTTTGGGTTTATGCAGACTTATGGAGAAGCCTGCGTTTACAAGAAAGTGAGTGGGAGCTCTGTAGCATTTCTCATATTATATGTAGATGACATACTTTTGAATGGAAATGATATAGAACTTTTGGACAGCATTAAGGCCTACTTGAATAAGAGTTTTTCAATGAAGGACCTTGAAGAAGCTGCTTATATATTAGGCATCAAGATCTATAGAGATAGATCAAGACGCCTCATAGGTCTTTCGCAAAGCACATACCTTGATAAGATATTGAAGAAGTTCAATATGGATCAGTCTAAGAAGGGGTTCTTGCCTATGTTGCAAGGTATGAAATTGAGCTCAGCTCAATGTCCGACCATGGCAGAAGATATAGAAGAGATGAGTGTCATCCCCTATGCCTCAGCCATAGGGTCTATTATGTATGTCATGCTGTGTACCAGACCTGATGTAAACCTTGCCGTAAGTTTGGTAGGAAGATACCAAAGTAATCCCGGCAAGGAACACTGGACAGCGGCCAAGAATATCCTGAAGTACCTGAAAAGGACTAAGGACATGTTTCTCGTTTATGGAGGTGACGAAGAGCTCGTCGTAAAGGGTTACGTCGACGCTAGCTTCGACACAGATCTGGATGACTCTAAGTCACAAACCGGATACGTGTATATGTTGAATGGTGGAGCAGTAAGCTGGTGCAGCTGCAGCTGCAAGCAGAGCGTCGTGGCGGGATCTACATGTGAAGCGGAGTACATGGCAGCCTCGGAGGCAGCGCATGAAGCGATTTGGGTGAAGGAGTTCATCACCGACCTAGGAGTCATACCCAATGCGTCGGGGCCGATCAAACTCTTCTGTGACAACACTGGAGCTATTGCACTTGCCAAGGAGCCCAGGTTTCACAAGAAGACCAGGCACATCAAGCGTCGCTTCAACTCCATTCGTGAAAATGTTCAAGATGGAGACATAGATATTTGTAAAGTACATACGGACCTGAATGTAGCAGATCCGTTGACTAAACCTCTCCCTAGAGCAAAACATGATCAACACCAGAATTCCACGGGTGTTCGATTCATCACAATGTAACTAGATTATTGACTCTAGTGCAAGTGGGAGACTGTTGGAAATATGCCCTAGAGGCAATAATAAAAGGATTATTATTATATTTCCTTGTTCATGATAATTGTCTTTTATTCATGCTATAATTGTGTTATCCGGAAATCGTAATACATGTGTGAATACATAGACACCAACATGTCCCTAGTAAGCCTCTAGTTGACTAGCTCGTTGATCAAAGATAGTCTTGGTTTCCTGACTATGGACATTGGATGTCATTGATAACGAGATCACATCATTAGGAGAATGATGTGATGGACAAGACCCAATCCTAAACATAGCACAAGATCGTATAGTTCGTTTGCTAGAGTTTTTCCAATGTCAAGTATCTTTTCCTTAGACCATGAGATCGTGTAACTCCCGGATACCGTAGGAGTGCTTTGGGTGTACCAAACGTCACAACATAACTAGGTGACTATAAAGGTATACTACAGGTATCTCTGAAAGTGTCTGTTGGGTTGACACGGATCAAGACTGGGATTTGTCACTCCGTATGACGGAGAGGTATCTCTGGGCCCACTCGGTAATGCATCATCACAATGAGCTCAAAGTGACCAAGTGTCTGGTCACGGGATCATGCATTATGGTATGAGTAAAGTGACTTACCGGTAAAGAGATTGAACGAGGTATTGGGATACCGACGATCGATTCTCGGGCAAGTAACGTACCGATTGACAAGGGGAATTGTATACGGGGTTGCATGAATCCTCGACATCGTGGTTCATCCAATGAGATCATTGAGGAGCATGTGGGAGCCAACATGGGTATCCAGATCCCGCTGTTGGTTATTGACCGGAGAGCCATCTCGGTCATGTCTACATGTCTCCCGAACCCGTAGGGTCTACACACTTAAGGTTTGGTGACGCTAGGGTTGTAGAGATATGTATATGCAGTAACCCGAAAGTTGTTCGGAGTCCCAGATGAGATCCCGGACGTCACGAGGAGTTCCGGAATGGTCCGGAGGTAAAGAATTATATATAGGAAGTGCTATTTCGGCCATCGGGACAAGTTTCGGGGTCACCGGTATTGTACCGGGACCACCGGAAGGGTCTCGGGGGGGTCCACCGGGAGGGGCCACCTATCCCGGAGGGCCCCATGGGCTGAAGTGGGAGGGGAACCAGCCCCTAGTGGGCTGGTGCGCCCCCCCCCTTGGGCCTTCCCCCTGCACCTAGGGTTGGGAACCCTAGGGTGGGGGGTGCCCCACTTGCCTTGGGGGGCACTCCACCCCCCTTGGCCGCCGCCCCCTTGGGAGATTGGATCTCCAGGGCCGGCGCCCCCCTGGGGACCCTATATATAGAGGGGGGAGGGAGGGCAGCCGCACCCCATGCCCCTGGCGCCTCCCTCTCCCCTCCAAGACCTCCTCCTCCTCCGTAGAGAACGGCGAAGCCCTGCTGCGGTGACTGCTGCATCCACCACCACGCCGTCGTGCTGCTGGATCTTCATCAACCTCTCCTTCCCCCTTGCTGGATCAAGAAGGAGGAGACGTCACGCTGACCGTACGTGTGTTGAACGCGGAGGTGCCGTCCGTTCGGCGCTAGGATCTCCGGTGATTTGGATCACGTCGAGTACGCCTTCCTCATCCCCGTTCTTTGAACGCTTCCGCACGTGATCTACAAAGGTATGTAGATGCAATCCGATCACTCGTTGCTAGATGAACTCATAGATGGATCTTGGTGAAACCGTAGGAAATTTTTTGTTTTCTGCAACGTTCCCCAACAATTTATTCATAATTTGGTTGCCAAATCTCATGCGTGCAATGCACGTGTACCTTACTCTAGTCTAAATGGTGTTTGTGTGTGTGTTGTGCGTGTTGAGGTGCAAATTGTCTTTTTTTTGGATACACGTTAAGCTTGTTCTTCCGAAATTTCAAGTTGCGCCTTGTTATGCCGAAAATTCAAGCTAGCGTCTTTGTCTATCATGTTGCGAAACTCCCGCCTCTTCAACCCGCGCCTTGTTAGCCCGAAATATTTAAGATATATCTTTGTCTCGTTGTGCTCCGACAACTCCCTCCATCTCAACCAGTGCCTTGATATTCCGAAATTACAATGCGCGTGAAAACTCCCACCTCCTGTGAAATCCCGACACGCGAAATGCCTGTGGTACCCCTGAACCGAAAGAACCACCTCAAATCGGTGGGGGTACTTTCGTAAATTACCCCACATTTCAGACAAGCGCGTGTCTAAGCCATGGTTCCCCACTGCCATCCCATCCGCCCACCCATTCGTACACCGAGGCCGCGAAAACCCGTGACGAAACCCCACACCCTGCTCCGTCCGCCACCTAGCCGGAGCCTCTTCCCCGACGACGTCGTCCACAGCAACACCTCGACGTTCCTCATCCACCGTACCGTATGAGGATCCGTCGTCGATCTCATCGTCCCGCCGGTTCAGCCACCCCTTCCTCCACCTCCAAGGAGCTGCCCCGACATTCCCCTCGTCTTTCGAGCCACCTCCATTCCCACACCACCGTCTTCACCTGCACCACCGGAAGAGCATCATCATCACAGTTTCCTCGGATAAAGCTGCAGCCTAATCGGCGCCACCAAAGAGGTTGTACACTAATCGCTGCATTTTCTTCTTGATTCGATCTCATGGTGCTGCCGGCGCTCGGTCCCGAGCCGACACGGCGCGGCTCCATCCACGGCGGCGTCGCCGACCACTTCCTCCACGATGTCGCTCCCTCAGCGGCGACATCCACACCAGTAGGACCTGCTGCTGCTTTAGCTCTTGCTCGCGCTGCTGCTCTGCTCTTGCTCTCAGTCCCCTGCCTGGTCTGCTCTTGCTATTGCTCTTGCTCGCACTTCTGCTCTCGCTCTTGCTCTTACTTGCGATGCTGCTCCGATTTAGCTACACTTCACTCCGATGCCGCCGGGGTGAAGGAAGAACCAGCCGCAGCGGGGAGGGGGTCTCGCCGGAGGGGTACCCCACTATCTATCTTAGGGTTCAGGATGGGGGCGGTGGTCGCCGGTGGTGGCAGGGCATTGGCGGGGCGGTGGCGTGGGGATCGTCGGAGAAAAAGCTCGGCACCAGGGGGGCCTAGAGGGATGGACGGGGCGGCGGCGGACCGGCGGTGGGGAGTGTTTTCAGGGCGGGCGGGGCAGCGCACCGCCGGCCGCGGGTGGCGGGGGGCTGCTGTTTGGCCGGCTCAGGGGGGTGGAGGTTGAAGATGAACCGCATGCCCTTGATTTCGTATCCAACGGCTGCAAACTCGACTGACCAGAGATGAAAAAGTCAGTCGACCGACGTGTAGCCTCACCTTGCTAGTGCGTTCAGTTTCGACAGCAAAATTTAGTTTCGACAGTTAAGTTCAGTTTCGACAGTTAAGTTTAGTTTCGACAGATAAATTCAGTTTCGATAGTTAAGTTCAGAGATGAGCGGCTGATGTATTTTACATCTAGAACTTTGTGTTTATGTATTTTACGTCATGTATTGGAGATGCTATTAGAATTCCACTCAGGTTAACGTTGTTCGTTGTCTCTCTTGTCCTGCTTCAGCCTCGGCGTCGTACAACTCACCGGAGCTGCTCCAACGACGAAACCCTCCATCACAGCGGAGCAGTACCTCGGGCTCCATCTCCAGACACCTAAGATCTTCTTCCCCTCCTCCGACAGCCAAGTCAGCCAGAGCATCCTCACCGGCCAACCCAATGACGCTGAGATCGACATGGCTTCGCCAAAGAGGTTGTACACTTGTTGCATCTCTTTTTTACTCTACATGTTATATATATTGTCCACTGAGCACTCGTAGTAACGGGAAATATGATTATTTTATCCTACTATATGACAAGCAGTGAGGTACTAGGCAACTTAGCTATCCGTGATGGACTCTCTTGAACGCCATCATTATTTATCTCTGCGCGTTTGAGCTGTGCACTTGTCGATGGGCCTTGGATATGAGCTAGTATAGCAGTGGCCTGGGTCCAAAGTAATAGAAGTAGCACAAAAACATTTTTTTAGTGTAGGATTTTCCTTGCTCAAGCCTGCCTACTAGAATCACCAGTGCTTGAAAGGAAAAGTGAATGAAAAACATCGGAATTGAAAAGTTTCCTATGGTACTACTTTTCATGAATTTGGTGCAAAGGAATGGAGCAAAGGAAAACTGTAGGATTTGTTCCTTTAGTGTCTCCTTGAAAGAAAAACCGTAGGAATTCTAATTTCCACTTCTCCTCCTTTTCATATTCCTATTCATCAAGCACAAGACTAAGAGATAGTAGCATAATAGCATTATAACCGTACATTTTCTTGTGGTTTGACTTAATCTCACCATGCTTTTTTGCATCCTGTGATCTTCCAATTGTTGTGAATCAAACACCTAGATTGGCAGAAATCTTGTGTTTTTAAATTCTCTGTTTTGCACGTGCATTCCTATCCTATTCCTGTCTATTTCCTATCCCTACATTGTTAGAATCCTCAAATTCAAACAAGCCCTTACTCAATTACTTCTGTTACAGATATGTGTCAAAGAAAACCTTATGTGGTTTGTCCTGCTCCTGCGGTGCTGTGTTCCACCCCAGCTCAGCTGCTCCAACGACGGAAGGGTTCACCACGGCAGGGATCCGCTCTCCAAACTATCTTTCGCCGCCTCAGATCTTCTTCCCCGCCGCCGGCAGCCACGGCAACTGCATTACCATCATCAACTGAGCAGATGACCTTGAGGACTACACAGGTCCGCAAGAGAGGTCGCACTCTTCTGTGTCTGCTTATGTTATGCATCGCTTAATATGATGGCGTGCTACATTATCGTCGTGTTCACCTATTAGACTCCGAGTCAGGTCCAAACTAATGCTGAAACTTGAGTTTTTAAATGGTTGTGGGGTACATATTGGGGCAGCAATCAGTACTATCTGTCTACTATCTGGTTAATCTCCGGTGTCTACTATGAGTTTCATGTTGGGTGCAAACAAACATTAAAGGAGCCATTATCTGTATTTTTTAACTAAAGCTATTATCTGCCTGCTATCATTGGTTTTGGGTCTATCCACAGTTTGCTACCATCACTCTGGATTTGTGCATGCACTCCTTACATAATCTCACTATGTTTTATTCCTATGCATGTCAGTTATTGTACACAATGGAACTGATCATGTAGAGCAAAAGAGACGAGCCTTGCGTGGCAATAAAATTTCATGCAGACGTCATTCCATCATGGGCGCAAAGGCAGCCCCCCTCCACCCATTTCGGATCATAATCAAGAGGAAGATAACTGTTATGAGGGGGATTCAGAAGGAGAAGACCACTCCTATTTACCCCATGAGGTCTTCGCTCTAACTTGGCATGCTAATGTTGGTAATATCATGCATATGGTGCCTTGCATTGCTTACTGTATACATTAAAGATGTCATCTGCTTAGTTTAGACATGCTTTGTGTCAATGCCATCCGTTTAGTTTCTTTATCGTATATGTGAATCATGCAATGCCATCTTGTCTAGCCAGGCATCATATATGTGAATTTTGCAATGCCACCCTGGTTAGCCAGTCATCTTATATGTGAATTATATCATGCCATCATTTTTTATTACATGTTAAATTTGTCAACAATTTTAGTACATTCAATTACTCTTCCTGTGCATCAGCCATTTGGCATGGTCATGGAAAATCTGGAGTGGAAACAAGGTCTTCAGAGCAGACAATGCTATCTGACGAAGCGCATGTCTTGTGGGTTACCAATAGCTCCTCAGAGGAGGATTCAGAGACAGATGACCGGTCATATCCCCCCCGAGGTGCATGCCCTAACTTGGTAGGGTTATGTTGCTCATATCGTGCGTATGGTATCTTGCATTGCTATGTCATTTGCTTAGTTTAGACATGCTTTGTGTGAATGCCACCTGTTTAGTGTCTAATTACCATATATGTGAATTATGCAATGCCATCTTGTTGCAAGACATTATATATGTGAATTATGCAATGTTATCTTGTTGCAAGGCATTATGTATGTGAAATATGCAATGCCATGTTGTTTAGGCAAGCATCATATATGTGTCGGAGTAAATAGCCATGGGTAGCCTAGCCGGCTTCCCCTGGCCCTTCTGAAAAAATTACAAGCCCGTCCGGCTCTCAAGAATCCAAGACATGGGGCCGCCTTCCCCTTGCTGGCTGTCACCCAGGCCGGCTTTCGGAAGGCGGCCCGACTTTAGCCCTCATGAAGAAATCCATGGGAGGGCCGACTTCGAGAAGCCGGCCGCGAGGAGGCCGACTCCAAGAAGCCGGCTCCCATAAAGTGTTCGATACCGTACCCTCAAAGTTTGCATCCACCTAACGGCGATGTGACAGGGCGCGGCTACAGTAAAGCCTGCCACCCCCAAATCCCGGAGCACGACCAGCACAGTGCGCCGTACGGGTGACCATGACCCGTCTGGCGCAACACTGTTGCCATGTTGATCCTGATGCCATCCACGATGGGCTGCCAGTACGGCCCACGGGCGGTGGGCCCCTTCGGGCAGAGAGACACCCGAAGGCGGCCACGCCTCCCCCAGTCGGCCCAAGACAGAGCCGGCTCCCCGCAGCCGGCTTGCCGCCTCCCTCGAAGGAGACGCCCCATTAAGGAGACAAGACACGGTGAGGCTACAGCGATCGCCCGCCGGGCGGCGGCACTGTACCCACGCCTACCACGACAAAGCCCACGTCACCAAGATAGAGCAACAGTAACCAGCCGCTGACTAGGTCCTGGACAGTGGGGCCTGCCTGTCGACCAAGGGGCCGGCAGCCGGCAGGACCCACCAGTCGGCGGGCCCCAGCAGCCGACGCAGAAGCCGGCGAGCGCAGTCACAGACGGCTGGCCCCCGCGCCCAGTCGGATTACCATTGTACCCCCGGGGGGTAGGCCTATATAAACCCCCCGGGGCGCCCATGCAAAGGGGGGGGACCCCTAGCTAGTTTTAGACACCACACAAGGAGAAGAAGCAAGCTAGCCGTGCCCTTCTTCCTCCTCCCACCGAACAGCTCAAGGAGCGTTGTGTAGCTACTTGTCCATCTAGTGATCATGCGGAGACCCCGCAGAGCAGCAGTAGGGGTGTTATCGCCACGGAGAGCCCCGGAGCTGGGTAAGATTCGCCGGCGTGCATGTCTTCGCCTCATCCCGTTTCCTAGCACCGGCGATGTCTTACTGGCTCCCACAATGATAAGCCACCCATTGGCATATGTCGCACCTACCACCCGACATTTGGCGCCCACCGTCGGGCCAGGTGCACCGTCATCCGGAGACCTGTTCTGGACGGGAACCCTCTTCCTCCCCAGCGAGCGTAGCCAGCCCGGCACGCCCGATGGCGCTTGCCACGACGCGCTGCAAGGCGTCACCAGCATCTGCGCGGCAAGCAGCCTCGCCAATCTCCTCGACGAAACCCTCATCTCCGACGAGCTCGCCTCCGATGCGGGCACCGACCACCTCGCCAACCTCCTCGGCCAGCTCCATGTCTCCAGCGAGCCCGCTGTGGATCTGGAGTCGGTTGGCTCCACCGACCCGATGCCTGTCGACTCCGACACGGCCTCCTTCGACACCTTCCCCACCAACGTCGTGATCTACAACGACCCGCTTCCTCGGACCCACGGCCACGATACTGTCACCACCGAAGTGATGGTCATCGGCCACGGCGGCCCGGCCGACGAGAGCGCCCACGACGCCCCGCACGCGGCGGCCCACGACTTGTCCACCCCCCTCCCGGCTGATGCCGACGACGAAGCACTGGAGGCGCGCCGCCTCGCCCTCCTCGCAGAGGGCCGGAGGCTGGCTTCCGTGAGACGCCTCACTGAGGCCTACCAGCGCGAAGTTGACCGTGCCGCCTTCGGCACGCCGGCCCCGGGTGGGCCAAGCTGGGCCGGCATTGTCAAGAAACGCGGCGCCGTCATCGCCGACATGCTGGGAGCCAACCGCCCGGTCTATGCCACTCCGCTCGAGAACTTGCGTGCCGCCCAGGCGGCCGTGGACGAGTTGGACGGCTTGGAGGCCGAAGAACTCCCCCACATGACCCGGCGCATCCAGCAACTGATTGACGCGGCCGCACGGCGGCACGAAGCCGACGCCCGCGCGGGAAGCCCTCCCCCGCGCCGATATCACGACGCGACGTCCCGGACACCAACTACGAGCAACGCCCGCGCGCGACGCGAGAAAGAGCCGGCGGCCAGCCGAAGCCGGACCCGAATCTCCATCGAGTGAGACGCGGACGGCCATCCCCGAGCCATGGAATGGCGGGGCAACCCGCCTCCGCCTCGCCCCCGTGGAGAGAGATATCCCACCCCGCCGCCAGTGGCGCACCCGACTCTCAGTGGCCGACTAGGTCGCCGCGAAGGAGTCGGCGAGAACGACGCCCGCCATCGGATCGACCGCCTGGCGCGATCCCTGGCACTGGAAGAAGAAGACGATGTCGGCCCGCCTTGTTTCGTCCCCTGCATCCGCGACGAGCCTTTCCCCAAAGGGTTCTCGCTCCCAAGAGACACGCCCAAATACAACGGCTCTGTGAAGCCAGAAGATTGGTTGATCGACTACTCCACGGCGGTCAGCATAGCCAACGGCAACCGGCGCGTTGCCGTGAAGTACGTGCCCCTCATGCTGCAAGGCACGACGCGCACCTGGCTCAACAGCCTCAAGCCTCTCAGCATTAACAGCTGGCTAGATTTCACTGAAGCTTTCATCCGCAACTTCACCAGCACCTACAAGCGGGCCCCCAAGCCCAGGCAGCTCTCGCTGTGCGTACAGGGCCCAGCCGAGTCCACTCGCGACTACCTCACGCGTTGGGCCGAGCTTCGCAATTCTTGCGAGGGGGTGCACGAGGTGCAAGCCATCGAATACTTCACTGCCGGGTGCCGAGAAGGTACCCTCCTCAAGCACAAGCTCCTCTGCGACGAGCCGACTACCCTCGACGAGCTTCTGGACATAGCAGACAAATACGCCACCGCCGACTCTTCGATGAAGACCGAGCTCCGGGTAGACGCGTCCGGGAAAGTACTCAACCCGGCGCCCAAGACGCCGGCAGGGGATTCCGGCCGACGCCCACACCCGAACGACCGCAAGCGCAAGGGCCCTGCGCCGCCTCCCGCCAATCGGCAGGTGGCCACAGTCGAAGACACGCTGCCTGAAGGGCGACCCGCGCCCAAGAAGCCCAAGGGCGGCCGGCCGGCTTGGCAGCCGGCTTTCTCCTACGAGCAAACTCTCGACGCCCCGTGCAAATTCCATAGAGGCGCGAAGCCGTCCAACCACACAACCCAGAAGTGCCATTGGCTCACCCGAATCTCTAAAGGCGAGGGGCTCGCGCCGCCTCCGCCTGCCGGCCCGCCGCCTCCGGCTCCGTCACCTCCGGCCGCTCGGCCCGCAGTCGGAGCCGTGCACGATGAATTCCCCGACGAGCAAGCAACCTACATCATCTTTACAAGCCAGCTCGAAGACCAGCGCGGCAAATGCCGAGAGCACCACGAAGTCAGCATGGTCGCTGCCAACCCCGCCGGACACATGCATTGGTCAGAAAAACCCATCAGCTGGAGCCGGGCCGACCATCCAGAGGTGATGCCGTCTCCCGGCTCTTATGCGTTGGTCCTGGAAGCCACCCTCGCGACGGACAGACGCGCTGCCCGCTTCTCCCGCATGCTGATAGACGGCGGGAGCAGCATCAACATCCTGTACCGTGACACCCTGGAGAAGCTAAATGTCAAGACGAAGCAGCTCATGCCTACTCGGACAGTGTTTCATGGCATCGTACCTGGCTTGTCCTGCGCCCCCATTGGCAAGATCAAGATTGATGTACTCTTTGGGGACAAGGAGCATTTCCACCGGGAAGCAATCTGGTTTGAAGTGGTGGACCTGGAGAGCCCCTACCACGCGTTGCTTGGCCGACCCGCCTTGGCCAGGTTCATGGCAGTTCCCCACTATGCATACCTCAAGATGAAGATACCAAGTTCCAAGGGCATCATCACCGTAGCCGGCGATTACAAGAAGTCTTCCGAGTGCGCTACCGCCAGCAGCCGGCTGGCCGAGTCCCTTGTGATTGCCGAAGAGAAGAAGATGTTGGACCGGGTCGTGGCCATGGCCAGCAAGCAGCCAAACCAGTCCCCCGACCCCAAGGAGTATGATGCCCAAGGATCTTTCCAGCCGGCCAAAGAAACCAAGAAGATACCCCTTGACCCCGAGCACCCCGAGAGGTTTGCCGTCATCGGGGCAAGCCTGAACAGCAAATAGGAAGGCGAGCTCGCCGATTTCCTCCGTAAGAATCGGGACATCTTTGCATGGTCCCCCAAGGACATGCCGGGTGTTCCGAAGGAATTTGCCGAGCACAAACTACACGTCCGAAAAGACGCGAAACCAGTCAAGCAGCCCCTCCGCCGACTATCAGAGGAAAAGAGAAGGATTGTAGGGGAGGAGATAGCCCGGCTTCTGGCAGCCGGCTTCATTATGGAAGTCTTCTTTCCAGAGTGCCTTGCCAACCCGGTCCTCGTGTTAAAGAAGAACAACAAGTGGCGCATGTGTATAGACTACACAAGCCTCAACAAGGCCTGCCCTAAAGATCCCTTTGCCCTGCCGAGGATTGACCAAGTGATAGATTCCACGGCCGGATGCGAGCTGTTGAGTTTCTTGGATGCTTACTCAGGATATCACCAGATAAAGCTAGATCCGGACGACCGCCTGAAGACCGCCTTCATCACGCCATTTGGAGCCTTCTGCTACCTGACTATGACATTCGGCTTAAGAAATGCCGGTGCCACTTTTCAGCGTTGCATGCAGAAGTGCCTCCTCAAGCAACTCGGTAGAAACGCCCACGTCTACGTGGACGACATTGTGGTGAAGACGGAGAAGCGCGGCACCTTGCTGGAAGACCTCAAAGAAACGTTTGAGAACCTACGCCGGTTCCAAATCAAGCTCAACCCCGAGAAATGCGTGTTCGGAGTGCCAGCCGGCCAGCTCCTAGGCTTCCTGGTCTCCGAACGCGGCATCGAATGCAACCCGGTGAAGATCAAGGCCATCGAGAGAATGGCGATCCCCACCAAGCTTCGAGACATCCAAAAGTTCACCGGATTCTTGGCCCCCTTGAACCGCTTCATCAGCCGGCTCGGAGAGAAAGCTCTCCCCCTCTACCGCCTCATGAAGAAGAGCACTCACTTCGAGTGGAATGACCAGGCCGACCAAGCTTTTCACGAGCTGAAGAAGATGCTGGCCACGCCGCCCATTCTAGCGGCGCCGACTGAGAAAGAGCCCATGCTCCTTTACATTGCCGCAACCAGCCGGGTGGTCAGCGCCGTCATCGTAGTCCAACGCCCAGAAGAAGGCCGAGCCCAGCCAGTCCAGAGGCCGGTGTATTATTTGAGCGAGGTGCTGTCCGCTTCAAAGCAGAACTACCCGCACTACCAGAAGATGTGTTACGGCGTGTACTTCACCGCCAAGAAGCTGAAGCCCTAATTTCAAGAGCATCCCGTCATGGTCGTATGCACCGCCCCGCTGGCCGAGATCATAGGCAGCCGGGACGCATCCGGCCGGGTGGCGAAATGGGCCATCGAGCTGGCCCCTTACACAATCTTCTACCAGCCCCGCACCGCCATCAAGTCCCAAGCACTGGCCGACTTCCTCGTCGACTGGGCCGAGACCCAGTACCTACCGCCGGCTCCCGACTCCACCCATTGGCGCATGCACTTTGACGGGTCCAAGATGCGCACCGGCTTGGGAGCCAGCGTCGTCCTTACCTCTCCCAAAGGCGACAAGCTCAGATACACGCCGCAGATTCACTTTGCCGCCTCCAACAATGTAGTTGAGTACAAGGCACTCATACACGGGCTCCGGCTTGCCAAGGAACTCAGCATCCGCCGGATCCTATGTTATGGCAACTCAGACTTGGTGGTTCAGCAATCATCCGGCGACTGGGACGCCAAGGACGCAAATATGGCAAGCTACCGCTTCCTGGTTCAACAACTCAGCGGATACTTTGAAGGATGCGAGTTCCTCCACGTACCGCGAGCCGACAATGAGCCAGCCGATGCCCTGGCTCGAATAGGCTCCACTCGGCAAGCAATACCAACCGGCATCGCTCTACAACGCCTCCTCAAGCCGTCCATCAAGCCGTCTCCAGAGTCCGATTCCATCTTCGTACCGCCTGACCCCGACGCGGCCGGGTCCGGCTCGAAGAACCAAGCAGGCGACCCCGGGACTTCAGTAGTCGGCCCGAGGACTTCGGCAACCGGCTCGGGGACTGCCACAACCGGCTCGGGGACTACAGTAGCCGGCCCGGGGACTACACCAACACAATAGCCGGCGGCCGACTCCAGCATTTCACCACCCAGCCCGCCCACCCTAGTGGCAGTAGCCACATTGGCAGTAGGAGAAGTCACGGCTCCGTCATGGGCTCAGTCCATCCTCAACTTCCTAGTAAACCAAGATCTGCCGGCTGACGAAACAGAGGCAAGACAAGTCCAACGTCGAGCCGGAGCATACACAATCGTCAATAGAGAACTCGTCAAGTGCAGTGTCACTGGAGTCCTCCAACGGTGCGTCGAGCAAGAGAAGGGCATTGCAATCCTCAGAGACATTCACCAAGGAGAATGCGGCCACCATGCGGCTTCAAGATCACCTGTCGCCAAAGCTTTCCGCCATGGTTTCTTCTGGCTGACTGCTTTGGATGACGCCAAAGAATTAGTTAAATATTGCAAAGGGTGCCAACTCTTCAGCTCCATGCAACACATGCCGGCTTCGGCACTCAAGACCATTCTCCTCACCTAGCCCTTCGCCATTTAGGGACTGGACATGGTGGGCCCATTCAAGACGGCGCGCGGCGGCATGACGCATTTGCTCGTCGCCGTGGACAAATTCACCAAGTGGATTGAGGCAAAGCCGATCAAGAAGCTGAATGGGCTGACTGCTGTGACATTCATCGCAGACATAACAACTCGGTACAGCGTGCCACACAGCATCATCACCGACAATCGCACGAATTTTGCCAAAGGAGCCTTGGCACGTTTCTGCGCAGCCCAAGGTATCCGGCTGGACTTAGCGTCCGTCGCCCACCCGCAGTCAAACGGCCAGGTCGAGCGAGCCAACGGCCTCATCCTCTCCGGCATCAAGCCCCGACTGGTCGTACCCCCGGAGCGTTCAGCCGGCTGTTGGCTCGATGAGCTGCCGGCTGTCCTCTGGAGTCTGCGCACTACCCCAAACAAGTCAACCGGTTTCACTCCTTTCTTCCTTGTGTACGGTGCCGAGGCGATCATCCCAACCGACATCGAGTTCGACTCGCCCCGGGTAACCATGTACACGGAGGCGGAGGCCAAGGAAGCACGAGAGGACGGCGTCGACCTGCTGGAAGAAGGCCGGCTATTAGCCCTCAGCTGGTCTGCCATCTACCAGCAGGGTTTGCGCCACTACCACAGTCGGAAGGTCAGGCCAAGATCTTTCCAAGAGGGCGATCTTGTGCTCCGGCTGATCCAGCGAACAGCCGGCCAGCACAAGCTCTCAGCCCCTTGGGAGGGCCCCTTCGTCATCAGCAGAGCTCTAGGCAACGACTCCTACTACCTAATCGACGCGCAGAAGCCGAAGGCACGCAAGAGAGACGACTCCGGCAAGGAGTCGGAACGACCATGGAACGCCAACCTCCTTCGAAGATTTTACAGTTGAAATGTAGTATGTATCACGCTAACTTTTGTACTAAATACGAGACAATAGGCCCCCCGAGGAGGGCTCGGGGACTGCCATCTTTTATCTATGAATGAAAAGTATCATGCTTATGACCTTGTCATTTCATTTACTTGTTCCGTCCGGCACCGGGTTCGACTAGTCGGCCCGGGGACTGGCCGACTGGAGTTATATTAGAAGTCCTACCCGCGGTCAGACAAGTAGTGTGCCGACACCCAGGCTTAGCTCTTTACAAAGTCGCAGTTCGAAGAACCAGCTGTCCGGCTGGCAAGAGTCCAAAGCAGGAAAGGATGCCCACAAAGAATGGCCAGGGACCAACGGACTAATATAACGAAAGCCGGTTTGCCGCCTACCACCGACCGACTACCAAAGTAGCCGGCCGGCCGGTTTCCATTCACTTCACTTCAATCCAAGAAAGCTCGAGTACTTGCCTCCCCAAAGAGGGACGGCGGCAAAGGAAAAAGCCTAAGGATAAAAAGCATACGCGAATGGAAACCAAACATGCACATAATAATATTTACATAAAAGACCTCCAAGAGGCTAGCATTCAACATAGTTTGGATACACCCCCAGTGGGTGGAACTGCGAAAGCTTAATAAAGATTGTTCAAAAGGCAACAAGCAGGAAAAATAAGGACGGCAGGTCAAGCTGGCGGACCGACCGACGAGCCGGGCTGGTCGGCGGAGACGGTTGTGCCGGCTGAAGGAGTGGCCGGCTGGCGAACCTCGGCTTGATCACCGCCTCCCGCAGAGGGCGCGCTTCCACGCGCCTCGTTGCTGGAGGCACGGTTAGCCTGAGGCCGGCCGGTTGTTCCACTAGCCGGCTTGACGTCTTCACCGTCCTCTTCTTCGTCATCCTCGCCCTTGTCGCCGGAGGCGATCTCCTCTGCCGAGTCCTCGCCCACCGCCGGGTTCAGCCCGAACCACTCCTCCGGCTGGGCAACGCCGTCATCATTGATTTCAGGTGCAAAAGCACTGATGTCGGTGCACTCGGCGATCGTCGAAGCACACTGGGCGATAGCCGGCCGCACCTCCTCCAGCTCCGCGTCGGCCTCCAGCCGCCAAGTGCGCAGCTGGTCCAGGTTCAGCCATGGGTACCAAGCTCAAACGAACTCCAACGCCCGCTCGGCTCCAAGACGGGCCGCCGCCGCCTTCCAAGCTTCAAAGCGACCGACTGCGACCTCCAGCCAGTCGGCAGTCCGGCTTGGGTTGCGGGGGATCGTCTCGCCGGGCCAGAGGGCGGCCAACACCTGCGCCCCAGCACATTGGAGCCGGCGAAGCATCCGGTGAGCCCGCTGTAGCCGCGCTTGGACAGCCAAGAGCTGCTCCTCAAGCGTCTGATTCGCGTCCGGCGCGATGTTGACCCCCGCCTGACGGCGCGCCTCGCGATGGGCCTCGATGGTTTGGCCGGCGAAGGCGGAGTAGCCGGGAAAGTAGTATGCACAAGAAAATAGGCAGCAGCACAAGTCAGGCCGAAAACCAGGCGGCAAGGGGCAGGAGAGGAGCGAGGAAGGCGGCTTACCGTCAGTCAAGTCCTCGATGCGGCCGAAGCCTTCATCCAGCGCTCGCCGGGTCTCAGCCCAGCTCGCCGCCTCGGTCTCAAACTCTGCCTTCAGGGCGGCCTCGCTATCCTGCGCTTTCTGCAAGGCCGCCTTGTGGCTCTCCTCTTGGTCAGCCAGCTTCTTGGCCAGGCGGTCACGCTCCTGGACCAAGGCAGCGTACTCAGCATCCTTGGTACGAAGGGCGGCCTGCGCTTCGCCGAGCTCCCTCCTCAAGTCGGCGTTAGCCCCTGAAAGCACGAAAGACGAAAGAAAAAAAACCAATAAGGAAAAAGTCGTCAAGGAAGATCTGACCCGACTGCTCAGCAGTCGGCCCGAATCTCGGGGACTACACCCAGTGGGTGCGCTGACGCGCCCCCACGGAAGAAATCAAGAGACCAAAGTGGCCAAGAATGAAAGACTCACCCGGATGGCGGCCCGCGTCGATAGGAACTCCTGGGTGTACTACTGCAGCAGGGCGGCCTGAGCTTGAAGCCGGCTCCGGATCTCTTGAGCCGCCACATTCAGCTCGCCAGTCCCCCCGCTGGGAGTCCACTCGGACGTGGCGGTGCTGGCCGCCTCCAGAGCCTCCGCCGACTGGCCGGCGCCCGCAACCAGGCGCGACTCCGGCGGAGCGGCGCCTCCCCCTGCGCGCCGACGCGTCCCCTGCTGCACCTCGAAGCCGGCTCCGTCCTCCGGCTCACCCCCGGCCGGCTCCTCCGGCGTCGCTGACGATTGGCCGCCTTGGCCCGCTTCGGTTGGCGCTGCCGGCGGCGCTCTCCCCGCGAAGACCATGATGTCCTCCTTCCTCTCCATCAGCGGCGGGTCTTGGACGATTTCCTCCGCCAGGGGCAATGGGGTGTCAGGGGCCACGGCTCGGAAGGGAATGGCGAGCAGCGGAGGCTGGTTACGCGAACCCTCCGCCTCCGCTTCCGCGGTCGCCGCCTCCGCCTGGGCCTTGGCTGCCGCGTCGTCCTGCTCCCTCGCCGCCTGGGCGGCCGCTTTTTCCACCGCCTCACGCTCCTCCCGCGCCTCACGGGCGTTCCGCTCCGTGGCCTCCCCGAGGTCGGCGCGGGGGTCCACGCAGCGGGAGTCCGAAGACCCTCCAGTCAGCCCAACTACGGAGCCGCCCGGACCCCGCTCAAGGGAAAGCGGCGCCCTGTCCAACGAGCGGGAAAAGGTTAGGAAGAATGTTCGAATAGGAGAGAACGATGAAAAACATGCGACCAGGCAATCGACGACTTACGCTGAGACCGCCTGAGGCTGCTTCACCGCCTTGCGGAAGCGGGCCGCTTTCGCGGCCGCCTCATCTCGTTTGGTCGCCGCGGTGGAGGCTTTGGACTTCTTCGGCCGACTGCCAAAGAGGATTGACGCGGCCCAACGCTTCTGTGCGCCGCCGCCGGCAGCCGGCGCGGTGGACAAGCCCGCGCCCTGATGGTCGGCCGCCGGCTGGCGACGCGGGGCGACTTCGGCTTTGGCATCATCCGGCCAGTCCTCGAAGCTGGCGGTAAGCCCTGTGCCTCCGGGCTCGGCGTCGTCCCCCACAACGGCGTCTTCCATGGCGGCCGCCCCCAAATCCGGGTCGTCGGTGTCGTCCACCGTGCGGTCGGGGACGTACTGGCGTTCTATCCCTGCTGCCCTGGTCGTCGGCGGAAGAAGGGGGTTCTGCTAAGAAGAACCGACCGATCAGAAGCTGGCCCTCATAAATCCGGCTACCAACAAAAAGAAGAAAGAGAGGAAAGCTTACCATGGGAGAAGGGTTGGCGCGAGAATACGGCACCTTGCCGTATCGCCAGTCCTCGGCGAGCTTGCAATTGGATATATGATTTACCATGTACGACACCTCCGCATGAGGCATCTCCCTGGTGCTCAGCCGGCTTGGGTCGAAGCGGCCGCTCATCTGACACATCATGTGGGGCCGGCTTTGGAGAGGAAGTATCCGGCGCTCCACGAAGGCGGCCACCAAGTCGGCCCCGCTCAGGCCTTCCGACTGGATCATCACCCGAAGCCGGGAGACGGCAGCGTTCCCGGCCTGAGACAGTGACCTGGACCAGAAACTCCATGAGGGCTGCCTCCCAGCCGGCGGGCCGGCTACGTAAGCCAGCAGGTTGACGTGGTCTCCTTGCTGGGCGACGTTCTTCACGTAGAAGTATGACTTCTGCCAGATCTTCACCGACTGGATCAGGGGGATGGGCGGGAACGGGTTGTTCTCGCCCGACCTCCTCATGGCGATGATGGCCCCGCAGGGGGCGGGCACGCCTGCGACGATGGTGCCGAGTTTACTCTGGAAGAATTCCCCCCAGTGCTCCAGCGTGGGGAGCAGCCCCAAGAAACCTTCGCAGAGAGAGACGAAGGCTGACAGCAGCATCACCGCGTTGGGCATGAGGTGATGCGGCTGATGATTGTAGAACTCGAGGAAGGAGCGCAGGAATCCGCTCGCCGGAAGGCCGAAGCCGCGCAGGAAGTGCGAGCGGAAGACGACCCGCTCGCCCTCCTCCGGTGCCGGCGAGATCTCCGTCTCCGGCGCCAGGCGGACCCGCACGAGGTTGGCGTCGGGCAGGCGCCGAGTCTGGCGGAGGAACTCAACATGGTCCTCATGGACGTTGGAGACATCCCACGAGCTCGATAGCGCCATGGGAGCAAGACGATGTGGCGGCGCGGCGGCGCTGAGACGGGAGGCTGCGGCGGCAACAAGAGGAAGAAAGGAGGACGAGAAGGGGCGGAGAGAGAGAGAGCGTGCGAACCTCTGTCTCTCCCCCTCCTCCCCCTACTTATAGGCTCGCGTGGCGGAGCCGAGGAGGCGCCGCGTGGGGAAACGTGGGGATCGATCGTGCCCACCCCCCACGTCCCGCGTTTATTGCGCCCTAAACGGCGAAATAAAATCGCCACGGGACGGCAAGCGGTCCACCTGGGCCGCAGAAGATCAGCGTTCGGGCCGAGGCCTAGGAGTGGCGGGCCCGGGCCTGCGGAGGTGTCCCGCCGCACGCGTGCGCTGGCAGGGTCTCGCTGCCACGAGGCCCGCGGGAGGGCCCGCGGTCAGCACGCGGGTCGACCACTTTCCCGCCTGCAAGACGCAGGGCTCTCCGAAATCGGCATACACCAGCAAAGCTGGCTCTTCAGGGAAGGAAGCTGACCAAGCTTCTCGTCCCTTTGTCCGCCTCGAAGCTCGATCAGCTTCGGGCACTACTGTCGGAGTAAATAGCCATGGGTAGCCTAGCCGGCTTCCCCTGGCCCTTCTGAAAAAATTACGAGCCCGTCCGGCTCTCAAGAATCCAAGACATGGGGCCGCCTTCCCCTTGCTGGCTGTCACCCAGGCCGGCTTTCGGAAGGCGGCCCGACTTTAGCCCTCATGAAGAAAGCCATGGGAGGGCCGACTTCGAGAAGCCGGCCGCGAGGAGACCGACTCCAAGAAGCCGGCTCCCATAAAGCGGTCGAGACCGTACCCTCAAAGTTTGCATCCACCTAACGGCGATGTGACAGGGAGCGGCTACAGTAAAGCCTGCCACCCCCAAATCTCGGAGCACGACCAGCACAGTGCGCCGTATGGGTGACCATGACCCGTCTGGCGCAACACTGTTGCCATGTTGACCCTGATGCCATCCATGATGGGCTGCCAGTACGGCCCACGAGCGGTGGGCCCCTTCGGGTAGAGAGACACCCGAAGGTGGCCACGCCTCCCCTAGTCGGCCCAAGACAGAGCCGGCTCCGCGCAGCCGGCTTGCCGCCTCCCTCGAAGGAGACGCCCCATTAAGGAGACAAGACACGGTGAGGCTACAGCGATCGCCCGCCGGGCGGCGGCACTGTAGCCACGCCTACCATGACGAAGCCCACATCACCAAGATAGAGCAACAGTAACCAGCCACCGACCAGGTCCTGGACAGTGGGGCCTGCCTGTCGACCAAGGGGCCGACAGCCGGCGGGACCCACCAGTCGACGGGCCCCAGCAGCCGGCGCAGAAGCCGGCGAGCGCAGTCACAGACGGCTGGGCCCCGCGCCCAGTCGGATTACCATTGTACCCCCGGGGGGTAGGCCTATATAAACCCCCCGGGGCGCCCATGCAAAGGGGGGACCCCCAGCTAGTTTTAGACACCACACAAGGAGAAGAAGCAAGCTAGCCGTGCCCTTCTTCCTCCTCCCACCGAACAGCTCAAGGAGCGTTGTGTAGCTACTTGTCCATCTAGTGATCATGCGGAGACCCCGTAGAGCAGCAGTAGGGGTGTTATCTCCACGGAGAGCCCCGAAGCTGGGTAAGATTCGCCGGCGTGCATGTCTTCGCCTCATCCCGTTTCCTGGCACCGGCGACATCTTACTGGCTCCCACAATGATAAGCCACCCGTTGGCATATGTCGCACCTACCACCCGACAATATGTGAATTATATCATGCCATCCTTTTTTTGTATTTCTCATTGCTCTTGTCGACAATGTTTGTATATGCAACTGCTCTTCCTGTGCATCAGCCATTTGAATTAGTGATGGAGAAATCTGGAGTGAAAACAAGGTCTTCAGAGCAGACAATGCTACCTGCTGAAGCAGATATCTTGCTGGTTACAGATAGCTCTTCATAGGAGGATTCAGAGGCAGATGACCAGTCCTATTATCCCCCTGAGGTGTATGCTCAAACTTGGCAGGGTTATATTACTCATATAATGCATATGTTGTATTGCAATGCTTAGTTTTTACATCATATACACAATATTGAATGCCATCTCCCTAGTTGACACATCATATATGCGATTGCCCTCTGCTCACTTCCTTAGTATATAAATCATATATTTGAATTATGTCATGCCATGATGTTTACATAGACAGCATGTATCTGAATTATGGCATGCCAACCCATTTTCTAAAGACATAATATAGTTATATCATCTCATCCTGTTTACATAGTCATCATATTTAAATTATGTCATTCTATCTGTGAATTATATCATGCCATCATGTTTCCATCGACGACATGTTTGCGATTTATGGCATGCCAACCACTTTAATAGACACATCGTATAGTTATATCATGTCATCCTGTTTACATAGTCATCATATTTTGAAGTATGTCATTCTATCCCGTTTAGTTAGCCATCATACATGTGAAATTGTGTCATGCTATCCTGTTTAATTAGCCATCATATATGTGAAATTATGTCCTGCTATTCTGTTTGCTTAGACAACATAAATGTGAATTATTTCATGCCCGGTTTTCTTCCCTACTATCCATTGCACCTGTCTATCTTACAATGTCTGTACATTCAATTACTTTTCTTGTTTATTAGCCATTTCAATTGGAGGGAGTGATGGCAGTATCTGTGGGAGTAAAACACGGTCTTCAGAAAAGATCGTGCTACCTGTCGATGCAGATAGAACCACGGTTGTACTTGCCCAAGAACCAGCCCCACCACACATAACCCACACTCATGCAGATTGCACCCCTACCCAGTTGGACAGAGAACCAACTACACCCCATCTAACCCCAACCCCAGCAGATAGACACCCAGTTCCCATTGACACAACACCGTCTCCACCACAGAACACCCAAACACAAGCAGTTAGTAAGGCAACTGCAGTGCCCAAATCACGAGGACCACCACTCCGAACCCGAAGTCAACGCTTAAAGCAGAAGAAGAATTGTTCTCAGGTCAGGTTCCGTAGCTATGGTTCATACTACTTTGCTCTTGCATCACTGTATTTACGGATACCAACTAATTTCAAATTTGAAGGATGCAATTGAAACTCCAATGGTGCAACAGGTATGTTTTAAACCTATTTCTTCAACGTGTTTGGTTGTTTGCTGTTGTAACTTGCTCTATGTTGATTTCAGTTTCAATTGAATAAATAGTTATGTTCTCATGCCATGCACATTACAAGTGTTGTTATTGCTGTGTAGTTTCCCACACTTATATTCTGTCTATGCTGCTTTGTCTTAAATATATATGATTCGAACTGTATCTATCTTGATTTGGCAACATAAAGTAGAATGATATAGACCATACAGTGACCATACTACATAGATATATGTTTGTTTCATGCTGTTATCCTATCCACCTTACTACTGAACTGGTTTACTAAAATGAGTTTCATATACTACATTGTAAACCTGAGATGTGTTTGTTTGTTTCTCTTTTAGAACGCGGATAAAATATTGGAGAAGAGTACCCTGTTATGCAATGGTAAAGGAAGTAATGCAGATAAGGTTCAAGATAGTGAGACATCCCTGTTGGTCTCCAAGAAAGCTGATAAAAACTATATTGAAGACACTGAGACAACCCCAAAGTCCTGTCTTGATGTAGTGTTCGAGTTACTGGCTACCACTGCTGGCACCAGCTCTTCGAACTCGTTGCCTGAATCAGTTCGGCTTCTTGAGTCTCAACTTCAAGTTGAAAGACATTGATCAGATGTTATGCGACAGGAAGCCGAAGGACTGAGGAAGTCCCTGTAGAATTCAGATGCATACTTTCTGGTGCAACAGCAAGCGCTGGAGGACTTAAGCGCCAAACAAGAGAAACTTAATAAGCTTGCTAAGCATCTTGCCAGCATTATGGGTACCCAGGATATTGTTTCTTGAGCTCTTCTGAAGTGGTTTCACTTCTGGACTTGTTTTGTTGCGGCATTTATATGCTGCTGTGTTCCCTATATTTGCACTCGTGGCGAACTTTGATGCCCAGTGGATGTAATATGTGTAATAGCCGTGATAGCCTAGTGTAAGTTGCTTGCTTATTTATTTCATTGTTGTCTTGTTTATTTGTTTGCTTGTAGTCAGTGCAGTTCTTTTTTTGTGGTTTGCTAGTGGCTGCAATAACCTATTTTTTAAAACTAGGCCACAATAACCATGGGCTAATATTTACTGTAGTGACACTGGGCCTCCTACGGGCCGTAGAAATAGTGGGCCTTCTACGGGCCGTAGAAACAGTGGGCCTTCTACGGGCCGTAGAAACAATGGGCCTTCTACGGGCCGTAGAAACAATGGGCCTTCTACGGGCCATATCATCAATGGGCCTTCTACGGGCCGTATCATCAATGGGCCTTATACGGGCCGTATGATCGATTGGCCAAACATGGGCCAAATAGACCGCATTCTGGTCATAAACGGGCTAGAGTTGGAATCGTCCATTCATGGGCCGACCATAACGGGCCATCGTTAATAAGCCGTATTTGATGATGCTATGAAAATGGCCCAACGTATTAACGGACCATAAACGGGCCGACTGTAACCACGGGCTGAATTTGGCCCACAAGCAGAAAATGACAGTAACGGGCCGTAAGTAAACGAATGCTGGAAATGAGCCCAAGAATAAATGGGCTCTGAGAAGGCTGAAAGATAACATGGGCTGGAGACGGCCCAACGGAATAACGGGTCGTTAATGGGTATAAAGCGATACACTGTTCATTACGGGCCAGTTTCACCACGGGCCATTAAAGGGTGTAAAGTGATACGCTGTTCATTATGGGCCAGTTTCACCACGGGCCGTTAATAGGCCAAGAGTTACATAGGGCCTCATATGGGCCGAAAGACGTCATGGGCCATACATGGGCCAGAAGTGAAAATGGGCTGGAATCATATTGGATGGCCCAGATGATGCTACTGGGCTTAATTCGGATAGGGCTTAACGGGCCTTGGGTTAGTGGGTTGTAAATGGGCTATATGCGAACAG
Source organism: Triticum urartu (assembly GCF_003073215.2). NCBI lineage: Eukaryota > Viridiplantae > Streptophyta > Magnoliopsida > Poales > Poaceae > Triticum > Triticum urartu. The sequence goes on along the minus strand of NC_053023.1, from coordinate 67,891,211 downwards.
GCCGTTAACAAGCTTTCCATGGGCCGGCCCGCCACCTTTTGACCAAGTCAAACGGGCCGGCCTTTTCACAGGAATGGGCCTCTATTGGGCCGTGCCACGTGTCAACGTATCATAGGCGCCTTCTGTCCAATGAGTGGATGACATCTGTCCCGACGATGAGCAAACACGTGTTTCCTCCAGCCAATGATGATTTTACACGTGGAAAATCCCCATTGGTCGGGGCTCTTAACGGGTTATCGGATCCAAAACCCGACCCGATAGCTTAACGATGTTCCGTTACGGTGGATGCCACGTGTCAGTCACCCTTGACGAAAGCACTTCTGTGACGTGCGATTTATCGTCATGGAAGTGGACACTTCCATGATGATAATTTTGGTAATGTCATGGAACACTTCTACGATAGCACAGGTATGACTATCTTGATTCTGTCATAAATTTTCATGGATGTACATGCATGACAAAAAACGCGACCTACTGTGACAAACACGTATCATCACGGAAGTGTATTTTTTTGTAGTGTGAGCTCGACACCGGAAGACTGGTGGTCACGGCGGTGCACCCTGGCGAGTTCGAGCCAATAGAGCCGCGGGAAGTGGCAGCGTGTTACGGCAACCAACTAGCATGCATCCTACGGGATACAGCTAACATCAACACCACGAAAATACGGAAGTATGAAAATTTGAAGAAGCTGCTCCTAACTAGGTTGCACGCAAGATTCCAGTTCCCTGGTCGGAATGACGATGTCGACCCATGGGATGATGATGCCATGAAAAAAATCAACTACAAAGCCCTAGGGAAGTTAAGCAACACATTGAGCGCTTGGAAAACTAGGGTGAAAAGGGCGATTGAAGTAGACCATGAAACCTACGCCGAGATTGTTGCAGACAATCCGAAAATTACGATAGAGGACTTTGAAAAGTTCAAGGAGACTTGCAATGAAGAAGATGCCAAGGCTAGGTCAGAGAGAGGCAAGCAGCTGCAGGCAAAGAACATGGGGACTACCGCCTTGGAAGTCGTGGTTACACTAGAAAGATGCCCGTGTGGGCTAAGGAGCACGCAGAACGTGAACGTCAGGGGATCCCAGACCCATTGGCTGAGTTCACCGACCAGCAGAAGCACGACTTCATCAGGGCTTGATTCTCTTGGGTCCCCAAAAAAAGATTTTTCTTCACCGACGGGCCGACTAGGAAATTCATGAGAATACTGGTAATTATCCTTTTACCACCTTACATATTAGCTTCTAATCAATGAAGTCTACTACATTCTAGTCGCATTCGTAAATGATTCACGGTCCATTTTGCAGAGAGAGCAACACAAGCTTGCGGCCGAAAGCGACTTGTCGACTCAGTTGACTCAGTCGTCGGCGAAGTACAGGTGGGACACTCCTTTCAACCGGGCCATGAACATAATGATGGGACACCCGCCCGGCCAGCGGCCGCAATATGGACGTGTGCACGGCGCCGGGGATGACGCCACGTGGAAGTACTATTATAACGAGGACCCCGAGGCCAAAAGACAGAGAAAGAAGTTCAGTCAAGTGACTATCGACGAGAAGGTGGCGTGGGTGATGGAGAAAGCAAAAGCTGAGACCAAAGCTGAGATAATCGCTGCCTGTAGAGATGACATGGTGGCTGCCTTTACAAGCTTGATTCCAACAGTGGTCACATGGGTGCAACAAAATCCAAACGTGCCACCAAGTGATTTTCCCATGCCCAGCTTCACCGGGAGAAACTCAATGAACACCGCACCCATACTCATACCTAGTATGGCAACCGCACCCGCACCTCCTCCAGCACCTGCTCCTGCACCTAGTTCTCACGGCAGCCCTAGCTCCGTCTCTGGCTTGAATATCGGGCCGTCGACATTGGCTGAGCTCGATGCCCTCATGATAAATACGCGTCGCACATTCATCAACTCAACTAATTAATTAATCTTTAGTTGCCGTTCTTTTTGGATCTCTGATGCCGCACGTATATGTCTTTGTAGGCCGACTCCACTCTGTGCACCCTCCTTTACCACATGAAGGGCGGGTTGGTGGATGTGGGGAAGGGTACTATATTCAAGCCTAAGGATCAATTGTTTCACCGCCGGCAGATGCCTGATAACGCCTTAAGGGTCTCTGAGGGAGTCCTAGATTAGGGGGTATCCAGACAGCCGGATTATATCCTTTGGCCGGACTATTGGACTATGAAGATACAAGATTGAAGACTTCGTCCCGTGTCCGGATGGGACTCTCCTTGGCGTGGAAGGCAAGCTTGGCAATACAGATATGTAGATCTCCTTCCTTGTAACCGACTCTGTGTAACCCTAGCCCCCTCCGGTGTCTATATAAACCGGAGGGTCCAGTCCGTAGGACCAAGAACAACAATCATACCATAGGCTAGCTTCTAGGGTTTAGCCTCTCTGATCTCGTGGTAGATCAACTCTTGTATTACTCATATTATCAAGAACAATCAAGCAGGACGTAGGGTATTACCTCCATCAAGAGGGCCCGAACCTGGGTAAACATCGTGTCCCCTGCCTCCTATTACCATCCGCCTTAGACGCATAGTTCGGGACCCCCTACCCGAGATCCGCCGGTTTTGACACCAACATTGGTGCTTTCATTGAGAGTTCCTCTGTGTCGTCATCGTTAGGCTTGATGGCTCCTTCAATCATCGATAGCGATGCAGTCCACGGTCAGAATTTTATCCCCGGACAGATCTTTGTATTCGGCGGCTTCGCACTGCGGCCAACTCGCTTGGCCATCTGGAGCAGATCGAGAGTTACGCCCCTGGCCACCAGGTCAGGTTTGGAAGCTTAAACTACACGACCGACATCCGCGGAGACTTTATCTTCGACGGATTCGAGCCCCTGCCGAGTGCGCCACACGGTCACGATGAGCATGATTTAGCTCTACCATTAGACAGTGTTCAGGAGACCGCACCGGCAACCGCTCCGACCCTCAATTCGGAGCCAATTGCGCCATCCATAGACGGGTGGATAGACCCCGCCACGGAGGCCGCATTCTCAGCGGCGATCGAGCCAAGTATCGACCTTACCCTTCACGAGAGCCGTGACGCCAAACTGCCGGATTCTTCCCCGGCCACGGACTCCGAACCGCCTGCGCCCGTGCCTATCGAAGCCGACTGGGCGCCGATCATGGAGCTCACCTCCGCGGATATCTTTTAGCACTCGCCCTTCGGTGACATACTGAACTCATTAAGGTCTCTCTCCTTGTCAGGAGAGTCCTGGCCGAACTATGTCCGGCAAGATTGGGATGCAGATGACGAAGAAATTCGCCGCCCACCCACCACCCACTTAGAAGCCACTATCGACGATTTGACCGACATGCTCGACTTCGACTCCGAAGACATCGACGGTATGGACGACAATGCAGGAGACGAACAGGAACCACTGCCCACAGGGCACTGGACAGCCACCTTATCATATGATATATACATGGTGGACACACCCAAAGAAGGCAATGGCGACGGGATAGCGGAGGATGACCCCTCCAAGAAGCAACCTAAGCGTCGACGACAGCGGCACCGCTCTAAGTCTCGCCAAGGCAAAAGTAGTGATACCGGCACAGGAGATAATAGCACTCCGGACAGTGCCGAAGATGACGACAATCCCCTCCAGCAATATTTAGAGCAGGAGGATGGAGAAGCCAGCCCTCCCGAGAGAGCGGCAGATGGAGAGGCGGAGGATGATAATTACATGCCTCCCTCCGAAGATAAGGCAAGCCTCGACGATGACGAATTTGTCGTGCCTGAGGATCCCGTCGAGCAAGAGCGCTTAAAGCGCTGCATTATAGCCACGGCAAATAGCCTTAAGAAAAGCAACATCAGCTTCAAGCTGATCAAGATTTGCTAGCTGATAGATGGACTGAAGTCCTTGCGGCTGAGGAATATGAACTCGAACGCCCCTCCAAGAGTTACCCAAAGCGCAGGTTGCTACCTCGACTAGAGGAGGAAGCATTAAAACCTACATCTCCAGCGTATGATGCGGCTGATCAGCCACCTCGTGGCCGCGACAGAGAGGCATTTCAGCCAAAAGCTCAGCCCGCACCCCGACGCCACTCAAATAAAAATGTCAAGGCACGGGGAAACACGATAGACCTGCGAGACGTATTGGAGGACAAAGCAAAACACGCAAGATCGATCTACGGATCACGAGGGCGCGCCACTACGCGAGACGATAACCGTCACGCCGGATACAGTAAAAATAAATCCGGCCGGGCCGAACACAGCGGACAAGACTCATTTGAGCTGCATTGCGGCATAGCCCAGTACAGAGGCGCCGCACACCCCCTATGCTTCATAGACAAAGTAATGGATCACCAAATCCCAGAGGGTTTCAAACCTGTAAATATCGAATCATACAACGGTACAACAGATCCTGCGGTATGGATCAAAGACTTCCTCCTGCACATCCACATGGCCCGCGCTGACGATCTACACGCCATCAAATACCTCCCACTCAAGCTCAAAGGACCAGCTCGGCATTGGCTCAACAGCCTGCCAGCAGAATCCATTGGCTGTTGGGAAGATCTGGAAGCCGCATTCCTCGACAACTTCCAGGGCACTTATGTGCGACCACCAGATGCCGATGACTTGAGCCACATAATTCAGCAGCCAGAGGAATCGGCCAGGCAATTCTGGACACGGTTCCTGACAAACAAAAATCAAATCATCGACTGTCCGGATGCAAAGGCCCTAGCAGCTTTTAAGCACAACATCCGTGATGAGTGGCTCGCCCGACACCTTGGCCAGGAAAAGCCGAAATCTATGGCAGCCCTCACAACACTCATGACCCGCTTTTGCGCGGGAGAGGACAGCTGGCTGGCTCGCAGCAATAATATATCAAAGAACCATGGTACTTCGGATACCAAGGATAGCAATGGCAGGTCACGTCACAACAAACACAAGCGCCGCATCAACAACGACAATACCGAGGATACATCAGTCAATGCCGAATTCAGAGGCTCTAAACCCGGTCAGCACTAAAAGCCATTCAAAAGAAGCACTACGGGCCCGTCCAGTTTGGACCGTATACTCGATCGCTCGTGTCAAATACACGGCATCCCCGACAAGCCAGCCAACCACACCAACAGGGAATGTTGGGTGTTCAAGCAGGCCGGCAAGTTAAATGCCGAAAACAAAGATAAGGGGCTACATAGAGATGACGAGGAGAAGCCCCGGCCGCCGAACACCGGAGGACAGAAGAGGTTCCCCCCACAAGTGCGGACGATGAACATGATATACGCAACCCACATCCCCAAGTGGGAGCAGAATCGTGCGCTAAGGGACGTATATGCGTTGGAGCCAGTCGCCCCAAAGTTCAACCATGGTCCTCCTGTCCGATCACCTTCGATTGCAGGGACCACCCCACTAGTATCCGTCATGGTGGATTAGCCGCCTGGTCCTAGATCCAATCATCGATGGATTTCACCTCACTTGAGTCCTTATGGACGGCGGCAGCAGCCGGAACCTGCTTTATCAGGACACAGTGCGCAAAATGGGTATAGACCCCTCAAGGATCAAATACACAAAAACGACCTTCAAAGGCGTCATACCAGGTGTAGAGGCCCATTGCACAGGCTCAGTCACACAGTGGTCTTTGGATCCCCGGATAACTTCCGAAGCGAGGAGTTAATCTTCGATATAGTCCCGTTCCGCAGTGGCTATCACGCACTGCTCGGGTGAACCGCATTTGCGAGATTCAATGCGGTACCGCATTATGCATACCTCAAGCTCAAGATGCCAGGACCTCGGGGGGTCATCACAGTCAATGGAAACACAGAGCGCTCTCTTCGCACAGAGGAGCACACTGCGGCCCTCGCAGCAGAAGCACAAAGCAGGCTCTTCAGGCAATCCACCAGTTCGGCGATTAAACACCCGGACACCATCAAGCACGCCCGAAGTAATCTGCAACAAGACCGCCTGGCATGTTCCGAGCTCGCATAGCAATGCGGCCCCCACCGCAGTCCCAGCCAAACAACGAAATCCGTGCCACGCGTACATAATTACGCATTGAAAATACCATGGGCATAGGTGGGGGCACGACTACGGCACGCCCCAAAACGCGGCTCAACCGCACTAGGGGCTTCCCGCTTTGTTATTTTTTCTCTCTTTCAGGACTTTACTCTCTGGAAACCCCGTCCGGCAGTACGATTGCCGGACACACGATACAACAACCAAGGAGGCAGAAAGCTACGTCACACCATGGAATTCCCAGGTGGTCTCTGATAACGAGTGAAATACCTACTTTAAATACCATCCCTCAGCTTGCCCTTGGAGGGGACATGTCAAATAGTCCTACTTTTTGCTTATCGCACTATTTGTATCATTCTACTTCGACGCACCTTTTTGAATAAACAATGCATAGCACTAGACTATTACCGCATTCTCTATTTTTTTTATATATATGTTCATCCATGACATTCAGCACCCGTACACTCTGGTATGGCCAATACGCCAGGGGCTTAAGCGTACCCCATAATACGGCGTGAGAAGTCCGAACACTTTCGATGGTGCGGCACCCCAAACTTATAGCATTATATGCGTCAGCTCCGAATCATGTCTTGGGTCAATAGTTGGGTTTGCCCGGCTCCCATGTTTTGGTACCTTACCATCCGCTATATCGGCTAAGGTAGCACTGGGAGAACTACTGCGATTGTGCCCCGGTTCATCTGGGCAAGCACCTCAGTAGAGAAAGCTAAAACTGACTGTCATGATAAGACGAGAGCTGGTCGCTGTTCGAGAGGTCTCGAGTCCCTAAAGACTTATGCCGCTTAGGGCGAGGAGTCGGCTTTGTCCGGCTTAGGCGTGTATAGCGCCCCGAATTCGGCCTTCCGAATACTAGGGGCTTCGCCAAAATTTAAAATTGTAGACTTCTATGGCTAAGTGAGAGTGATAAAGCATTATAGTCCGATTGCCTTGTTCGTTGCGCTGAGCACCTCCCTTGAAGGACCCAACAATGGGAAAAAGAGTGCTCAGATTTATCCCGAACACCCCAGCACTCGTGGCATGGGGGCAGAAGCCGACAACTGGACATCTCTCAGATTTGATAAACAACCGCACAGAAGGTAATATTTTAAATTCAAACAAGCGTTGCATAGCACACATGAACAAGTTTTCATAATACAGGATCACACAAGCAAGTTCATTCAAAAATTACATCCTTCGCACACTCGTCCGCCACAAGACGGGCACCCTTCAGGACACCCTCATAATACATTTTAGGGTGGCGATGCTCCTTGCCATGCGGCGGCCCCTCCTTCACCAGCTTCTCGGCGTCCATCTTGGCCTAGTGCACCTTCGCACGGGCAAAAGCCCGGCGTGCACCTTCGATGCAGACGGACCGCTTTATGACTTCTAGCCGTGGGCAGGCATCCACAAGCCGCCTCACCAGGACGAAGTAGCTGTTGGGAAGGGAGTCGCCAGGCCACATCCGGACTATAAGGCCCCTCATGGCCTGTTCGTTCGCCTTGTGCAGCTCGACCAGTTGCTTCAGCTGGTCGCTCACAGGCATCGGGTGTTCGGTCCCAGTATACTGAGACCAGAACAACTTCTCCGTCGAGCTTCCCTCCTCGGCTTGGTAGTACTTTGCGGCATCTGACACGCTGCGGGGCAAATCTGCGAATACTCCTGGAGAGCTCCGGACTTGGGTAAGTAACAAGTAATTTACTTTCACATGCTTGCTTTGCATAATGAATGCCTTACCCGCCGCTATCTTCCTCATCGCCTCAATTTCTTGGAGGGCCTTTTGGGCTTCAGCCTTGGCATGCTTTGTGCTCTCGAGGGCCGTGGCAAGCTCGGGCTCTCGCGTCTTCGAGTCAAGCTCCAAAGTCTCGTGCTTCTTCACGAGAGCCTGGAGCTCTTGCTGCACCTTGGCCCACCGTGCCTCCTGTTTCTCCCGCTCGGTGCGCTCCTTCGCCGCTTTGTTTTCGGCCTCGGACAATGCTTGCTTCAGGGTCGCCACTTCGGTCGTGGCCCCTGGCACATCCATGATGATCCTATCATTTTGCAACCACATCTTTTTTATATATATAGACAAGGTATTACTTACCTTTTTTCTCCTCGAGCTGCCTTTTGGCAAGGCCGAGCTCTTTCTCGGACCGCTCGAGGTTCTGCTTCAGTGCGGTGACCTCCACAGTCAGTGCGGCGACCTCCGCAGTCAGTGCGGCAAAGGTCAGCAGCGAAGCCTGCATACACATACAGACAGACTTATATTAGACTCCTGCAGATATTATTTGATCCTCTATTCGGCTTTTCTTTGTGAACACCAAACAGAGCATCAGGGGCTACTGTCTATCCGGTAATATTTTCCTATATTTTAAATACTTACCTCAAAGCCTATTAGAAGGCTGGCACAGGCTTCAGTCAGTCCACTCTTGGCGGACTGAACCTTCTTGATCACCGCATTCATAATAGTGCGGTGCTCTTCGTCGATGGGAGCGCCGCGAAGCGTTCCCAGTAGGTTGTTCGGTGCCTCTGGATGGACAGAGGTCACCGGCACGGGCGGCTTGCCCCTCTTGGAAGGCGGCCGCCTACTGGAGTCCGGAACCACTGGAGGTTCCGGCGCGGTGTTCGGCTGAGGGCCGAACTTGGAGCCCTTTGGAGTCTTGCTCCCTTTGCGCCTGGAGTCCGGAAGGTCGCCTTGAGGCGCCTCCAGGACTATCTCCCCCCGGCTCGGTGCCCCTTGAGACAATACCTAGACATTGTCCGTAGGGCGAGGAGAGGAGGCGGTTGGAAGTGACTCACTATTCATATCCGATGAGTCTAAGGAACCGCTCGACAAGGATACGTCGCTACGGGCTTGGGGCGGACTGCATGATCATATTCGGCATTAGGAAAAGTAGTGCAATAAAAGTATGCTATGAGTTACTCTGGTATCTGAATACTTATGACCTCGCCAGGGGCTTGGCCCTGAGTAACCACTCGTCTTTGCTGTTGGCGGCGGTGGTGGAACAGTCCGGAAGGAGAGTCCTTCCCTTCTTGGACCCTTCAGCCTCCCCGGTTGGGGCGGCCTTCCTTTTCTTATCTCCCCTGGCTGGAGGGGGAGAATCTTCATCTTCCTCCTCCTCGTTTTCACGGGAGGAGTGTGTCTCGGAGTTATCGGATGATGAGTACGATACCACCTGGCGCCAGGAACTCTTTCGGGTTCCCGTGGCCTTCTTCTTGATCTTCTTCTCCGGCACCTCATAAGGAGCCGGGGTCCGCATCTCCGTCAGGAGAGCGTCTGCAGGGTCTTCGGGCAGAGGGGCCAGGCAGTCAATCTGCTCTGATGTCTCCACCCAGTCCTGTCAAAGGCATGGGAGCTCAGATCCCGCACATGGTTAAACTGTGGAAAATAAATAACCTACGAGATGTACAAAACTTACCGGATTCGCAGGGCGCGTCGCGCTTAGCCCGCGGTCCTCGGTAAGGGGAGGGGGGACCTCGGCGCCCTTGAACAGCACCTTCAAGACTTCCTTATGCGCCATGTCGAAGAACTCGCATAGAGTCTGGTGTTGGGCCGGGTCGAACTCCCATAAGTTGAAAGCCCGTTGTTGACACTTGCCTATCATGTTCCGAATACACTTCTAGAGTCCATCCAACTCCACCGATGAGCCCCAGGACAGGCCCTTCTCCTTCTAGGAAGTAAGCCAAGTGGGGATTCCGGATCGAAACTCGGGGGCCGCCACCCAGTTGGTGTCGCGTGGCTCGGTGATGTAGAACCACCCCGATTGCCACCCCTTTATGGTCTCCACGTAGGAGCCCTCGAGCCATGCAACATTGGGCATTTTGCCACCATGGCTCTACCGCATTCCGCTTGTTGGCCGCCTACTACCTTCGGTTTGACATTGAAGGTCTTCAGCCACAGGCCGAAGTGGGGCCGGACGTGGAGGAAAGCCTCGCACACGACGATGAACGCCGAGATGTTGAGGATGAAATTCAGGGCCAGATCATGGAAGTCCAACCCATAATAGAACATAAGGCCGCGGACAAACGGATGGAGGGGAAACCCCAGTCCGCAGACGAAGTGGGTGAGGAAAACCACCCTTTCGTAAGGTTCTGGGGTAGGGACGATCTGCCCCACGGCTGGCAGCCGGTGCGCGATATCCGTGGCTAAGTATCCGGCCTAGCGTAGCTTTTTGATGTCTCCCTCCGTGACAGAGGAGACCATCCACTTGCCTCCCGCTCCAGACATGTTTGGAGAGAGTTGAGGAGAAGGATGTGGACTTGGGCGCTGGAGCTCGAGTGCGCGAGAATGGATGAGCAAGGAGGAAGAAGGCGTGGGAAGAAAAAGGTGAACCCTTATCTCTTTATAAGGGCGGACGAAAACTATGCGCCCCCACCAGCCTGGTAAAACTCGCTTATCCCCCAAGCATCGTAATTGATGGCGCGGTTGGGTTACCCACGTTCGTATTGATGGGAATCCCGTAATAAGGGGACACGGTCTCTGCTTCAACAAGACGTGCCAAGGAAACCGCCTCACGAAACACGCTAAGTTTGGTTGTGAAAGATGATTCGAATGGTGACCTGGCTGTGGTGTGATGTCACACTGCGAAACGCGTCGGCAGATTAGATTTGTGGAAATATTATTCTCTCTACGGTTGTATGTGGAACTTGTTTTGCAGAGCCGGACACGATCCCCGTGTTCAAAATCTTCTATGAAGTATTCGGAGGAGGAACCTGCCTTGCAATGCCGAAGACAATCTGCGCGCCGGACTCATCGTCATTGAAGCTTGGTTCAGGGGCTACTGAGGGAGTCCTGGATTAGGGGGTATCCGGACAGCCGGACTATATCCTTTGGCCGGACTGTTGGACTATGAAGATACAAGATTGAAGACTTCGTCCCATGTCCGGATGGGACCCTCCTTGGCGTGGAAGGAAAGCTTGGCAATACGTATATGTAGATCTCCTTCCTTGTAACCGACTCTGTGTAACCCTAGCCCCCTCCGGTGTCTATATAAACCGAAGGGTTTAGTCCGTAGGACCAAGAACAACAATCATACCATAGGCTAGCTTCTAGGGTTTAGCCTCTCTGATCTCGTGGTAGATCAACTCTTGTATTACTCATATTATCAAGAACAATCAAGGAGGACGTAGGGTATTACCTCCATCAAGAGGGCCCGAACCTGGGTAAACATCGAGTCCCCTGCCTCCTGTTACCATCCGCCTTAGAAGCACAGTTCGGGACCCCCTACCCGAGATCCACCGGTTTTGACACCGACAGTCTCCGTGGCGAGTGTGAAAGCGGGCTACGAGGGTTTCCCTCGTCCGATACAAACCGATGGAGAGGATGACGAGACCCCCATGCAGCTTGGCCAATGCAAAAATTGGCCGATCCTGTGGCCGAAAAATCTTCTTCGTGTCGAGGTGGCCGGGAGCACACCAACGAGACCTCAGGAAGGTATGACCACAACACCACCTACACAAGTACAACCATCGTCTATGCTACTTGCTAAGATCGAGAGACATGAGGAAGGAGGGCCAACCGTTCCGGCAGAAGATGCCATCTGCCCCATGGAAGAGGATATGGATCATGACATGGAGGAGGCCGATGACCCTAACCAGTATTTCAATACTGCCTTTGACAACGAAGTAACAATGAGTCAACCATATGAATATGAGATGCATGTACCAGAGCCGGAACGTCCTCAGGAGTGCAAGAAGTCTTTGTTCATGCAATCCTCGTAGGACACGCCTCCAGATGCCGGCTCCACCCAAGCTCAACTAATTAGCCAGAGTCGTCCAATGCTGAGCCCGACAACACTAGGGGTGGTGCTCAGGGAGGGTCTGACAGACCCACCAGCACCTGAGCCCACCAAGAAGAAGCAGAGGAAGAGACCGACGGTGAGAAAATCCAATAAAGCTGGCAATGTTGGTTCTAGCAGCCAGCCACCTTCGACCAAGGTTGACCATGTACCGATGAAACATGCGCCATTAATCCATGTCGCGGGAGAGCCAATGGTACCGGTGAATGCACTAGCTGCCATAGCAGGGGATCTCAGGAGACTCCATGACCATGTGCTTTCGACAGAGAGAAGTCTCCTCACCTCGGATGATCCAGGATACCCACTATATACGGTTCATGTGCCGAGAAGTTGCAAGATGTATGTCCACACATGCCCCGTAGACCTCTTCTTCCTGAGGTTTGATTACATCTTCCAGATGTTTCAAATGAGGACACTCAATTTTACGTTCGTCCTCCTAAATGCGCTGCACATGAACTACATCATCAGGAGAGAGCAAGTCACAGGTCTTGCGGTCGCAGACCCATACTACATGCATGAGGGTTTCTTTTCAATCAACGACGCCAACCATAAATATGCGAGTTGGTACATCGAAGAATTCTTGGTCAGCAATAAGGACAAAGAAACGATTCTCCTACCTTATCATCCCAGGTAAGTCATCCGCGGATAGCACTATAACACATACGTGCATTTCAATAGTTACTTTGCACACATGGAGGCTAACTTGATCGTGTATTTTGTGCAGCGGGGGGTGTCGTTCCATTCTCATCGTTCTTTACCCGCGTCACTCCCGCACTCTATATTTGGACCCGTCGAAGAACATACAGAAGAAAGATTACACACACATAAAGTATGTTCTGGACAGAGCTATGCTGGGCTTCAACATGCGGGGTGGCTACGTCCAATGCAAAAAAACAAATAAGGCCAGGCTTTGTTTCGGCCACAAGACTGACTTCTGTTGCATCCAGCAACCGGCAAGAAGTGAGAATGATGGATTCTACGTCATCCATCTAATGATGGAGTACAGAAGGGATGTGTAATCACTTTGCATGAAATATTCATCCGATACCCATATCCAGAGATGGGCTGAAGCCTTTGGAGCCGTGCCGGATAATCAACTTCGAAAGGATTTCTACCGGATCCAGCAGGAAATTGCGTCCATCATCATGAAAGATGTCCTCGAAGATAATGTGATGTTCTACGGTGGCCCAATATCGCGAGCTGACGTCCGAATCCGCATTGCCCTACAGTGTCAAGACATGACGCCTTTCACTAAGCTTGGGTCCACCCTTCCAGATATGGACAGATGGGAAGAGTGCACAGCTTAAAAACAATTTTTCTGTTTAGTTACTTGTTACTTTCTGTACGACGAAACTTCAAATCTCTCCGTATGACGAAACTATTAGATGTATGGTGTCGCGCTCTAGTTAATTACTTTCGGTATGATGAAATTTGTTAACTATGTTTACTATATATGTTGCTTCTATTTCATAACTATTTCGTTGAATTCGCTTCATGAGATATATATATATATGTGCATCTCTGACAGGTATATAGATCAACGATGGCGAGGAAGTGGTATGTCGTGTATGTAGGGCATGTTCCGGGTGTGTATGATGAGTGGCCAGAGTGTCAAGCCCATGTCTCTGGCTTCTCTGGCGGAAGCCAGAAAGGGTTTGATAGCAGAGCGGAAGCTGAAGCTAGTTACTTGAGATTCATAGCACAACAGGGGATTCAGAACCAGCGCCGCTGCAAAAACTACTACATAATACCGCTTTTGATCATCGTGATCGCTCTTATCTCGTATGCCATAGTTTAGGTAGATGATGAAACATGTGTCTACGGTGACAATGTAAGAGACATGTGATCATTAACTTGTATCGCTATTTCGAGATGATGATGAGATCGACATCATTTGCGTTGAGACTATGTTGATATGATGAGACTATGTTTTACCACTTCGATGATGATGATGAGACATTCCTTTTTCATATAGTTTCAGTGTATGTGTATGTTGTAATTGTACAAAACCTGTAAAAATATGAATACAGCGACATAAAAAAGAAAATACTAGAAGTAGCGTGGGGTATTGGAGTAGTAGCAGCGCTGCTTACCAGTAGCGTTGGTTGTAGGGGCATGCTACTAGTATTAGTAGTAGCGATGGACAGAGGCGCGCTACTGCTAGATATAGATAGCAGTAGCGTTGGTTCAAACAAGCGCTACTGCTATCAAAATAGCAGTAGCACCGTAGCAGTAGCGTGCCTTCCCGCACTACTAATAGCCAAAAAACCAGCGCTACTGGTAAGGGTTTTCCTAGTAGTGTTGGGGTGGGCGCCCCCTCCTTTGCTCCCTTATCCTATCTCCCACTATGGACCAATAAGGCCCATATACCTCCCGGGGGGTTCTAGTAACCTCCCGGTACATCGGTAAATGCCCGATATCACCTGGAACCATTCTGATGTCCAAATATAGTCGTCCAATATATCGATCTTTATGTCTAGACCATTTTGAGACTCCTCGTCATGTCCGTGATCATATCCGGGACTCAAAACTACATTCGGTACATCAAAACACATAAACCCATAATACGATCGTCACCGAACGTTAAGCGTGCGGACCCTACGGGTTCGAGAACTATGTAGACATGACCGAGACACGTCTACGGTCAATAACCAATAGAGGAACCTGGATGCTCATATTGGTTCCTACATATTCTACGAAGATCTTTATCGGTCAAACCGCATAACGATATACGTTGTTCCCTTTGTCATCGGTATGTTACTTACCCGAGATTCGATCGTCGGTATCTCAATACCTAGTTCAATCTCGTTACCGGCAAGTCTCTTTACTCGTTCCGTAATGCTACATCCCGTAACTAACTCATTAGTCACATTGCTTGCAAGGCTTATAGTGATGTACATTACCGAGAGGGCCCAGAGATACCTCTTCGACAATCGGAGTGACAAATCCTAATCTCGACCTACGCCAACTCAACAAACACCATCGGAGACACCTATAGAGCACCTTTATAATCACCCAGTTATGTTGTGACGTTTGGTAGCACACAAAGTGTTCCTTGATGACCCACAAGTATAGGGGATCTATCGTAGTCCTTTCGATAAGTAAGAGTGTCGAACCCAACGAGGAGCAGAAGGAAAAATGATAAGCAGTTTTCAGTAAGGTATTCTCTGCAAGCACTGAAATTATCAGTAACAGATAGTTTTGTGATAAGGTAATTAGTAACAAGTAATAAAAGTAAATAAGATGCAGCAAGATGGCCCAATCCTTTTTGTAGCAAAGGACAAGCCTGGACAAACTCTTATATAAAGGAAAGCGCTCCTGAGGACACATGGGAATTATCGTCAAGCTAGTTTTCATCACGTTCATATGATTCACGTTTGATACTTTGATAATTTGATATGTGGGTGGAGCAGTGCTTGGGTACTGCCCTTCCTTGGACAAGCATCCCACTTATGATTAACCCCTATTGCAAGCATCCGCAACTACAAAAGAATTATTAAGGTAAACCTAACCATAGCATGGAACATATGGATCCAAATCAGCCCCTTACGAAGCAACTCATAAACTAGGGTTTAAGCTATTGGGGAACGTAGTAATTTCAAAAAAAATCCTACGCACACGCAAGATCATGGTGATGCATAGAAACGAGAGGGGAGAATGTGATCTATGTACCCTTGTAGATCGACAACGGAAGCGTTAACTTGGTTGATGTAGTCGTACGTCTTCACGGCCCGACCGATCAAGAACCGAAACTACGGCACCTCCGAGTTCTAGCACACGTTCAGCCCGATGACGATCCCCGGACTCCGATCCAGCAAAGTGTCGGGGAAGAGTTCCGTCAGCACGACGGCGTGGTGACAATCTTGATGTACTACTGTCGCAGGGCTTCGCCTAAGCACCGCTACAATATTATCGAGGACTATGGTGGAAGGGGGCACCGCACACGGCTAAGAATATGATCACGTGGATCAACTTGTGTCTCTAGGGGTGCCCCTTGCCTCCGTATATAAAGGCTCAAAGGGGGGGTGCGGCCGGCCATGATAGGGCGCGCCAGGAGGAGTCCTACTCCCTCCGGGAGTAGGATTCCCCCCTTTCCTAGTTGGAATAGGATTCGTTAAGTGGGAAAGAGGAGAGAGAGAAGGAAGGGGGGCGCCGGCCCCCTCTCTCCTTGTCCTATTCAGACTAGGGGGGAGGGGCGCGCGGCCCAGCCCTGGCCACCTCTCCTCTCTTCCACTAAGGCCCATTAAGGCCCATATACCTCTCGGGGGGTTCCGGTAACCTCCCGGTAATCCGGTAAAATCCCGATTTCACCCGGAACACTTCCGATATCCAAACATAGGCTTCCAATATATCAATCTTTATGTATCGACCATTTCGAGACTCCTTGTCATGTCCGTGATCACATCCGGGACTCCGAACAACCTTCGGTACATCAAAATGCATAAACTCATAATATAACTGTCATCGTAACCTTAAGTGTGCGGACCCTACGGGTTCGAGAACAATGTAGACATGACCGAGACACGTCTCCGGTCAATAACCAATAGCGGAACCTGGATGCTCATATTGGCTCCTACATATTCTACGAAGATCTTTTATCGGTCAGACCGCATAACAACATACGTTGTTCCCTTTGTCATCGGTATGTTACTTGCCCGAGATTCGATCGCCGGTATCCCATACCTAGTTCAATCTCGTTACCGGAAAGTCTCTTTACTCATTCCGTAATACATCATCCCGCAACTAACTCATTAGTTGCAATGCTTGCAAGGCTTAAGTGATGTGCATTACCGAGAGGGCCCAGAGATACCTCTCCGACAATTGGAGTGACAAATCCTAATCTCAAAATACGCCAACCCAACATGTACCTTTTGGAGACACCTGTAGAGCTCCTTTATAATCACCCAGTTACGTTGTGACGTTTGGTAGCACACAAAGCGTTCCTCTGGCAAACGGGAGTTGCATAATCTCATAGTCATAGGAGCATGTATAAGTCATGAAGAAAGCAATAGCAACATACTAAATGATCGGGTGCTAAGCTAATGGAATGGGTCATGTCAATCATATCATTCAACTAATGATGTGATCCCGTTAATCAAATAACAACTCTTTGTCCATGGTTAGGAAACATAACCATCTTTGATTAATGAGCTAGTCAAGTAGAGGCATACTAGTGACACTCTGTTTGTCTATGTATTCACACATGTATTATGTTTCCGGTTAATACAATTCTAGCATGAATAATAAACTTTTATCATGATATAAGGAAATAAATAATAACTTTATTATTGCCTCTAGGGCATATTTCCTTCATAAGCTTCTGTCACTCTAGCAACCCATCATCTACTTATTACTTCCCAATGCCTTCCTCTAGGCCCAAACAATGGTGAAGTGTCATGTAGTCGACGTTCACATGACACCACTAGAGGAAAGACAACATACATCTCATCAAAATATCAAACGAATACCAAATTCACATGACTACTTATAGCAAGACTTCTCCCATGTCCTCAAGAACAAACATAACTACTCACAAATCATATTCATGTTCATAATCAGAGGGGTATTAATATGCATAAAGGATCTGAACATATGATCTTCCACCGAATAAACCAACTAGCATCAACTACCAGGAGTAATCAACATTACTAGCAACCCACAGGTACCAATCTCAGGCTTTGAGACAAAGATTGGATACAAGAGATGAACTAGGTGATACGTCTCCGTCGTATCTACTTTTCCAAACACTTTTGCCCTTGTTTTGGACTCTAACTTGCATGATTTGAATGGAACTAACTCGGACTGACGCTGTTTTCAGCAGAATTGTTATGGTGTTATTTATGTGCAAAAACAAAAGTTCTCGGAATGACCTGAAACTTCACGGAACATCTATTCGGAAATAATAAAAAATCCTTGCAAAAGATGAAGACCATAGGGCCCACCACCTATCCACGAGGGTGGGGGCGCGCCTGCCCCCCTAGGGCGTGCCCCCCTACCTCGTGGGCCCCCTGGAGCTCCTCCTACCTCAACTCAAACTCTATATATTTGGTTTCAGGGAGAAAAAAATCAAAGAGAAGAATTCATCGCGTTTTATGATACGGAGCCGCCGCCAAGCCCTAAAACCTCTCGGGAGGGCTGATCTGGAGTCCGTTTGGGGCTCCGGAGAGGGGAATCCGTCGCCATCGTCATCATCAACCATCCTCCATCACCAATTTCATGATGCTCACCGCCGTGCGTGAGTAATTCCATCGTAGGCTTGCTGTACGGTGATGGGTTGGATGAGATCTATCATGTAATCGAGTTAGTTTTGTTAGGGTTTCATCCCTAGTATCCACTATATTCTGAGATTGATGTTGCTATGACTTTGCTATGCTTAATGCTTGTCACTAGGGCCCGAGTGCCATGATTTCAGATCTGAACCTATTATGTTTTCATCAATATATGAGAGTTCTTGATCCTATCTTGCAAGTCTATAGTCACCTATTATGTGTTATGATCCTTTAACCCCGAAGTGACAATAATCGGGATACTTACCGGTGATGACCATAGTTTGAGGAGTTCATGTATTCACTATGTGCTAATGCTTTGTTCCGGTACTCTATTAAAAGAAGGCCTTAATATCCCTTAGTTTCCATTAGGACCCCGCTGCCATGGGAGGGTAGGACAAAAGATGTCATGCAAGTTCTTTTCCATAAGCATGTATGACTATATTCGGAATACATGCCTACATTACATTGATGAACTGGAGCTAGTTTTGTGTCACCCTATGTTATGATTTTTACATGATGAACCGCATCCGGCATAATTCTCCATCACCGATCCATTGCCTATGAGCTTTCCATATATTGTTCTTTGCTTATTTACTTTTCCGCTGCTACTGTTACAATCACTACAAAATACCAAAAACATTACTTTTACTACCGTTACCGCTACTATCATATTACTTTGCTACTAAATACTTTGCTGCATATATTAAGTTTCTAGGTGTGGTTGAATTGACAACTCAGCTGCTAATACTTGAGAATATTCTTTGGCTCCCCTTGTGTCGAATCAATAAATTTGGGTTGAATACTCTACCCTTGAAAACTGTTGCGATCCCCTATGCTTGTGGGTTATCACTAGGGTTTGAGATGAGATGGTGCTGGTGAAGATGTTGATGAAGATTGACCCCATCCCGATGAGAGGATCGATGGTGATGATTTCCCCCTACCGGAGGGAAGTTTCCCCGGCAGAACAGCTCTGCCGGAGCCCTAGATTGGTTCCGCCAAGGTACCACCTCGTGGCGGCGGAGTTTCATCCTATGAGCTAGCTTATGATTTTTTTCCTCGACGAAAGACTCCATATAGCCAAAGATGTGCATCAGAGGGCTGTCAGGGGCCCCACGAGGCAGGGGGCGCGCCCCCACCCTCGTGGATGGTGGGCGGCCCCCCTCTGGTACTTCTTTCGCCCAATATTTTTTATATATTCTGAAACTTGCTCCCGTGAAGTTTCAGGACTTTTGGAGTTGTGCAGAATAGGTCTCTAATATTTGCTCCTTTTCCAGCCCAGAATTCCAGCTGCCGGCATTCTCCCTCTTCATGTAAACCTTGTAAAATAAGAGAGAATAGGCATAAGTATTGTGACATAATGTGTAATAACAGCCCATAATGCGATAAATATCGATATAAAAGCATGATGCAAAATGGACGTATCAACTCCCCCAAGCTTAGCCCTCGCTTGTCCTCAAGCGGAAGCCGATATCGAAAAATATGTCCACGTGTTTAGAGATAGAGGTGTCGATAAAATAAAATACGGACATGAGGGAATCATGATCATTCTTAGGACAACAACATATATAAATATTGTCATATGATTTCTTATGCCAAAGTAACAATTCATTCACAGTTTCAAGTATGAATCATAAACTTCATTGAGAACCAACAAACTATAATCTCAGTCATTGAAGTAATTGCAATTTATCATAACATCAGAAAGAGTCAATATAGGAGCTTTTTAGCAAGTCCACATACTCAACTATCATTTAGTCTTTCACAATTGCTAACACTCATGCAATACGTATGGGTATAGAGTTTTAATCGGACACAGAGAAAGATAGGGGCTTATAGTTTTGCCTCCCAACCTCTTACCTCAAGGGTAATGTCAACAATAATAGTTCATGAAAACTTACATCCAATTAGCTATATATACCAAGATCTTTCCAACACATTGTGCTTGCCAAAGGATAAAATGTAAAAAGGAAAGGTGAAGATCACCGTGACTCTTGCATGAAGTATAAGACAAGAATAAAAGATAGGCCCTTCGCAGAGGGAAGCGGAGGTTGTCATGTGCTTTTATGGTTGGATGCACAAAATCTTAATGCGAAAGAATGTCATTTTATATTGCCACTTGTGATATGGACCTTTATTATGCAGTTCGTCGCTTTTATTTCTTCCACATCACAAGATCGTATAAAGCTTATTTTCTCCACACTAATAAATCATACATATTTAGAGAGCAATTTTTATTGCTTGCAATGATGACAACTTACATGAAGGATCTTACTCAATCCATAGGTAGATATGGTGGACTCTCATGGCAAAACTAGGTTTAAGGATATTTCGAAGCACAAGTTGTATCTCTACTTGGTGCAAAGAATTTGGCTAGCATGAGGGGGAAAGGCAAGCTCAACATGTTGGATGATACATGAATATATAATTTATTTCAGATGTAAGAAAACATAACCCATTACGTTGTCTTCCTTGTCCAACATCAACTCTTTAGCATGTCATATTTTAATGAGTGCTCACAATCATAAAAGATGTCCAAGATAGTATATTTATATGTGAAAACCTCTCTTTCTTTATTACTTCCTATTAATTGCAACGATGACCAAAACTATGTTTGTCAACTCTCAACAACTTTTGTTCATCATACCCTTTATATGTGAAGTCATTACTCTCCATAAGATCCATATGATCTCTTTATTCCCTTTTATTCTTTCTCTTTTATTTTATTCCCTCAAGATCATAGCAAGATAATCAAGCCCTTGACTCAACACTAATCTTTATTATATATAGCTCACAGACTCGATTACATAGAAGGATCATAAAGCAAAACTCAAAACTAGATCATGCTAAAACTTTATTCTACTAGATCAAGATATTACCAAAAGGATCAAACTAAGAAAAACGGTAAAGACAAAAGTGATGGTGATACGATACCGGGGCACTCCCCCAAGCTTGGCAGTTGCCAAGGGGAGTGCCCATACCCATGTGTTTATGTCTCCTTCCTCGGAGGTAGTGATGACGGAGTTGTTGATGATGTAGACTTGTCGTCCACCTTCCAAGGCATAGGCTCACCATCATATAAGGATGATCGAGTCTCCGGGATCCTCGAATCTGCAGCCAAACTCATCCTCTTGAATCTATATTCATACTCACAGTTTTGGTTTTGCAAGTCATAGATCTGGGCTTGGAGATGCTCGATTTTCTCGTGAAGCTTGAAGATGGTCTCTCCGATGTTTCTGGCATCTAGCTTGGCGGTGTTGGTGAACTCCGTGATCATTATGTGGTTGGTGTCGAGTCCACATTCCACCATCTCCTGGCACTTGAAAACTTGTTGCTCCATTGGTTCGAGTCTTGTCTCCACGCTTCCGGTCCTCCTTGGTCCCTCAACATTGTGGATGTGCAACAACCCCTCATGCATCTCAATGGTTTGAGGGTGTTGCATCACCTCCGCGAGTTAGGGGTTGATGACCTTCTCGAAGAACTTGTCCTTGGGGGCACTTGAAGACGCCATGGCGATCTAGATCTGTCAAAAAACCCAGCTCGAAACAAGGACAGGAGATATTTGTGTGATTGATACATCTCCAACCTATCTATAATTTTTGATTGCTCCATGCTATTATATTATCTATTTTGGATGTTAATGGGCTTTATTTTACACTTTTATATCATTTTTGGGATTAACCTGCGAATTGGAGGCCCAGCCCAAATTGCTATTTTTTTTGCCTATTTTAGAGTTTCGCCGAAAAGGAATATCAAACGGAGTCCAAACAGAATGAAATCTTCAGGAACGTGATTTTCTCAACAAATGTGATCTAGGAGACTTGGAGTGGGCGTCAAGAAACAATCAAGGAGGCCACGAGGCAGGGGGGCGCGCCTACCCCCCTAGGCGCGCCCTCCACCCTCATGAGACCCTCGTTGCTCCATCGACGTACTTCTTCCTCCTATATATATCCACATACCTCCAAACATCCAGGAGCACCACGAAAACCTAATTCCACCACCGCAACCTTCTGTACCCGAGAGATCCCATCTTGGGGCCTTTTCCAGAGCTCCGCCAGAGGGGGCATTGATCATGGAGGGCCTCTACATCAACTCCATGGCCTCTTCGATGATGTGTGAGTAGTTTACTTCAGACCTTCGGGTCCATAGTTATTAGCTAGATGGCTTCTTCTCTCTCTTTGGATCTCAATACAAAGTTGTCCTCGATCTTCTTGGAGATCTATTCGATGTAATCTTCTTTTGCGGTGTGTTTGTCAAGATCCGATGAATTGTGGGTTTATGATCAAGTTTATCTATGAACAATATTTGAATCTCCTCTGAATTCTTTTATGTATGATTGGTTTATCTTTGCAAGTCTCTTCGAATTATTAGTTTGGTTTGGCCTACTAGATTAATCTTTCTTGCAATGGGAGAAGTGCTTAGCTTTGGGTTCAATCTTGCGGTGCTCGATCCCAGTGACAGTAGGGGAAACAACACGTATTGTATTGTTGCCATCGAGGATAAAAAGATGGGGTTTATATCATATTGCATGAGTTTATCCCTCTACATCATGTCATCTTACTTAAAGCATTACTCTGTTCTTATGAACTTAATACTCTAGATGCATGCTGGATAACGGTCGATGTGTGGAGTAATAGTAGTAGATGCAGAATCGTTTCGGTCTACTTGTCACGGACATGCCTATATACATGATCATACCTAGATATTCTCATAACTATGCTCAATTCTATCAATTGCTCGACAGTAATTCATTTACCCACCGTAATACTTATGCTCTTGAGAGAAGCCACTAGTGAAACCTATGGCCCCCGGGTCTATCTTCCATCATATTAATCTTCCAACACTTAGCTATTTTTATTGCCATTTATTTTACTTTGCATCTTTATTTCTCTTTATCATAAAAATACCAAAAATTACTATCTTATCATATCTATCAGATCTCACTCTTGTAAGTGACCATGAAGGGATTGACAACCCCTTTATCGCGTTGGTTGCAAGGTTCTTATTTGTTTGTGTAGGTGCGTGGGACTCGAGCGTGATCTCCTACTGGATTGATACCTTGGTTCTCAAAAACCGAGGGAAATACGTACGCTACTTTACTACATCACCCTTTCCTCTTCAAGGGAAAACCAACGCAGTGCTCAAGAGGTAGCAAGAAGGATTTCTAATCAAAGCCTTCGGGAGATTATATAATGAATTTTTACTGACCAAAAAAAGTATCGTGCAAGAAAACCGAGTCCAGAGAGCACACGAGGTGCCCACGAGGCAGGGGGCGCGCCTAGGGGGTAGGGCGCGCCCTCCACCCTCGTGGACGCCTCATGTCCTTCCCGGGCTGCTTTTTTTCCTATTTTCTTAAATATTGCAAAACGGAGAAAAATTGCTATTAGAACTGTTTTGGAGTCGGTTTACTTACCGTACCACATACCTATTCCTTTTCAGAGTCTGAAACGTTCTGGAAAGTGTCCCTTATGTATTCCCCCGGGGTTACGGTTTCAATAACATTAGTTTCAACATTTATGGGATTACCTGAGATATAATGTTTGATTCTTTGACCGTTCACCACCCTCGGATCGAAGTTGTTGATTTTTATGGCACCAGAATGATAGACCTCCTCGACAACGTAAGGGCCTTCCCATTTAGAGAGAAGTTTGCCTGCAAAAAATCTTAAACGAGAGTTGTATAACAATACATATTCACCTACATTAAACTCACATTTTTGTATCCCTTTGTCACGCCATCTTTTAACTTTTTCTTTAAATAGTTTGGCATTCTCATAGGCCTGGGTTCTCCATTCATGAAGCGAGCTAATGTCAAAAAGCCTCTTCTCACCGGCAAGTTTGAAATCATAACTGAGCTCTTTAATGGCCCAATATGCCTTATGTTCTAGTTCAAGAGGTAAGTGACATGTTTTTCCATAAACCATTTTATACGGAGACATACCCATAGGATTTTTATATGCAGTTATATATGCCCATAATGCATCATCAAGTTTCTTGGACCAATTCTTTCTAGATCTATTAACAGTCTTTTGCAAAATTAATTTAAGCTCTCTATTACTCAATTCTACTTGACCACTAGACTTTGGGTGATATAGAGATGCAGTTCTATGATTAACATCATACTTAGCAAGCATTTTACAAAAGGCACCATGAATAAAATGTGAACCACCACCAGCCATTAAATATCTAGGGACTCCAAACCTTGGAAAAATAACTTATTTAAGCATCTTAATAGAGGTGTTATGATCAGCACTACTAGTTGGAATAGCTTCTACCCACTTAGTAACGTAATCAACAACAACTAAAATATGTGTATACCCATTAGAGGAAGGAAACGGTCCCATATAATCAAAGCCCCAAACATCAAATGGTTCAATATAACAAGTGAATAATTGATAGGAATTTCTTGACGTCTACTATTATTACCAATTCTTTGACATTCATCACAAGACAAGACAAACTTACGAGCATCCTTGAAGAGAGTAGGCCAATCAAAACCAGATTGCAATACCTTATGTGCAGTTCTATCTCCAGCATGGTGTCCTCCATAAGCCTTAGAGTGACACTTGCGTAGGATCTGTTCCTGTTCATGCTCAGGTACACAACGTCTAATAACACCATCTACTCCTTTATAAAGGTGTGGGTAATCCCAAAAGTAATGTCTTAAATCATAGAAGAACTTTTTATTTTGCTGGTATGTGAAACTAGGTGGTATAAATTTAGCAACAATATAATTAGCATAATCAGCATACCATGGAGCGGTATGAGAAGCATTTATGACAGCTAGTTGTTCATCAGGAAAGCTATCATCAGTAGGTAGTGGGTCATCAAGAACATTCTCTAACCTAGACAAGTTGTCTGCAATGGGGTTCTCAGCTCCCTTTCTATCAATAATATGCAAATCAAATTCTTGTAGCAAGAGAACCCATCTAATAAGTCTAGGTTTAGCATCTTTCTTTTCCATAAGATATTTAATAGCAGCATGATCAGTGTAAACAGTTACTTTAGGATCAACAATATAAGGTCTGAACTTATCACAAGCAAATACAACTGCTAAAAACTCCTTTTCAGTAGTAGCATAATTTCTTTGAGCATTGTCTAGAGTTTTACTAGCATATTGGATAACATTTAATTTTTTATCAACCCTTTGTCCTAGAACATCTACTACAGCATAATCACTAGCATCACACATAATTTCAAATGGTAAATTTCAATCAGGAGGCTGAACAATAGGTGCAGAAATCAAAGCTTTCTTAAGTATTTCAAATGCTTCTACACAATCATCATCAAAGACAAAAGGAACATCTTTTTGTAAGAGATTAGTCAGAGGCCTAGAAATTTTAGAGAAGTCCTTAATGAACCTCCTATAAAAACCGGCATGACCAAGGAAACTTCTTATACCTTTAATGTCCTTAGGACACGACATATTTTCAATAGCATCAACTTTAGCTTTATCAACTTCAATACCTATTTAAGAAATTTTATGCCCCAAGACAATACCTTCATTAACCATAAAGTGGCACTTCTCCCAATTCAAGACAAGATTAGTTTCTTCACATCTCTGCAAAACTCGATTAAGGTTGCTTAAGCAATCATCAAAAGAAGTTCCATATACAGAAAAATCATCCATGAATACCTCAACAATCTTTTCACAAAAGTTAGAGAATATAGAAGTCATACATCTTTGAAAGGTAGCAGGTGCATTGCATAAACCAAAAGACATACGTCTATAAGCAAAGGTACCGAAAGGGCAAGTAAAATTTGTCTTTTCTTGATCCTCTTTTGACACAGGTATTTGAGAGAAACCAGAATAACCATCTAGAAAGCAAAACTGTGTATGTTTGGATAATCTTTATAGCAATTGATTAATAAAAGGTAGAGGGTAATGATCCTTTTTAGTGTCTTTTATTTAATTTGTGGAAATCAATTACCATTCTATAACCTGTAACAATTCTTTGTGGGATCAATTCATCTTTATCATTAGGAACAACAGTAATACCTCCCTTCTTAGGGACACAATGGACAGGACTTACCCAGTGACTATCAGCAACGGGATAAATTATACCTGCCTCCATAAGCTTTAGTATTTCTTTTCTTACAACTTCTTTCATCTTAGGATTTAACCGTCGTTGGTGATCAACAACCAGTTTCGTGTCTTTCTCCAATTTTATTTTGTGCTGGCATAGAGTGGGACTAATGCCCTTAAGATCATCAAGAGTATATCCAATAGCAGCATGATGCTTCTTCAGAGTTTTTAATAATTTCTTTTCTTCATGATCTGAAAGGTTAGCACTAATAATAACAGGATATATCTCTTTCTCATCAAGATAAGCATATTTAAGAGTATCAGGCAAAGGTTTAAGCTCAAACACGGGATCACCCTTGGGTGGAGGAGGATCCCCTAGAATTTCAACATGCAAGTTGTGTTTCAAAATAGGTCCCTGTTTAAAGAATACTTCATCTATTTTCCTTCTTTCATTCATAAACATATCATTTTGATGGTCTAGCAAATATTGTTCTAAAGGATCACTAGGAGGCACGACAATAGAAGCAAGACCAATAATTTCATATTTACTAGGCAATTCTTTATCATGGGGTTGTCTACGAAATTTAGCAAAGTTAAACTCATGAGACATATCCCCCAAACCAATAGTAACTACATCCTTTTTGCAGTCTATCTTAGCATTAACAGTATTCAAGAAAGGTCTACCAAATATAATGGGACAAAAGTCATCTTGTGGGGAACCAAGAACAAGAAATTTAGCAGGATATTTAACTTTCCCACACAAGACTTCAACATCTCTAACAATCCCAACTGGTGAAATAGTGTCTCTATTGGCAAGCTTAATAGTAACATCAATTTCCTCTATCTCAGCAGGTGCAATATCATGCATAATTTATTTATATAAGGAATGAGGTATTGCACTTGCACTAGCACCCATATCACATAAGCCATGATAGCAATGATCTCCTATTTTAACAGAAATAACAGGCATGCCTACAACAGGTCTATGTTTATTTTTAGTATCTGGTCTAGCAATTCTAGCATCTTCATCACAGAAGTAAATAACATGCCCATCAATATTATCGGCCAAGAGATCTTTAACCATAGCTACACTAGGTTCAACTTTAATTTTCTCAGAGGTATTAGGTGTTCTAGTATTACTCTTATGAACCACGGTTGAATCTTTAGCATGATCCTTTATTATAAATGGGAAAGGTGGTTTCTCAATATAAGTAGTAGGAACAACAGGATCATTATAAGTGATAGTCTTTTATTCAACTTTAATAGGTGCAGCTACTTTTACTTCAATGGGAGGATTATATTTAAACCACTTCTCCTTAGGAATATCAACATGAGTAGCAAAGGATTCACAGAAAGAAGCTACTATCTCAAAGTCAAGTCCATATTTAGTGCTAAATTCACGGAAAGCATCGGTATCCATAAAAGATTTAACACAATTGAACTTTGGGGTTATACCTGACTCCTTACCTTCGTTGAGATCCCAATCTTCAGAGTTGCATTTAATTCTGTCCAATAAATCCCATTTGAATTCAATAGTCTTCATCATAAAAGAACCAGTACAAGAAGTATCGAGCTTGGAGCGATTATCGAGAGAAAGCCGAGCATAATTTTTTTGAATAATAATTTCTCTTGAGAGCTCATGATTGGGGCATGAATATAACATTGACATAAGCCTCCCCCAATCTTGAGCGATGCTTTCTCCTTCGCGAGGCCAAAAAGTATATATATATAATTACGATCACGATGGACAAGATGCATAGGATAAAACTTCTGATGAAATTCCAATTTCAATCGGTTGTAGTTCCATGATCCCATATCATCACATAGCCTAAACCATGTCAATGCCTTTCCCTTCAAAGATAAAGGGAAGAACTTCTTCTTGATAACATCCTCGGGCATACCTGCAAGCTTAAATAATACACAAACTTCATCCACATAGATTAGGTGCAAATCGGGATGTAATGTTCCATCACCTGTGAAAGGATTAGCTAGCAGTTTCTCTATCATACCCAAAGGAATTTCAAAGTAAACATTTTCAGTAGGTTCAGTAGGTTGAGGAGAAACTCTTTGCTCTACTGGCCGGGGCGAAGATACCCCGAACAAGCCCCTCAAAGGATTATGTTCCATAGTAACAAGTGACAGTAAATTTCAGCACACTATATAAATTTTTCCTTACCAAATTACACCTACCAAAGGTGCTTCACTCCCCGGAAACGGCGCCAGAAAAGAGTCTTGATGACCCACAAGTATAGGGGTCTATTGTAGTCCTTTCGATAAGTAAGAGTGTCGAACCCAACGAGGAGCAGAAGGAAATGATAAGCAGTTTTCAGTAAGGTATTCTTTGCAAGAACTGAAATTATCGGTAACAGATAGTTTTGTGATAAGGTAATTTGTAACGGGGAACAAGTAATAAAAGTAAATAATGTGCATCAAGATGGTCCAATCCTTTTTGTAGCAAAGGACAAGCTTGGAAAAACTCTTATATAAAGGAAAGCGCTCCCGAGGACACATGGGAATTATCGTCAAGCTAGTTTTCATCACGTTCATATGATTCGCGTTCGGTACTTTGATAATTTGATATGTGGGTGGACCAGTGCTTGGATACTGCCCTTCCTTGGACAAGCATCCCACTTATGAGTAACCCCTATTGCAAGCATCCTCAACTACAAAAGAAGTATTGAGGTAAACCTAACCATAGCATGAAACATATGGATCCAAGTCAGCCCCTTACGAAGCAACTCATAAAATAGGGTTTAAGCTTCTGTCACTCTAGCAACCTATCATCTACTTATTACTTCCCAATGCCTTCCTCTAGGCCCAAAAAATCGTGAAGTGACATGTAGTCGACGTTCACATGACACCACTATAGGAAAGACAACATACATCTCATCAAAATATCGAACGAATACCGAATTCACATGACTACTTATAGCAAGACTTCTCCCATGTCCTCAGGAACAAACGTAACTACTCACAAATCATATTCATGTTCATAATCAGAGGGGTATTAATATGCATAAAGGATCTGAACATATGATCTTCCACCGAATAAACCAACTAGCATCAACTACAAGGAGTAATCAACACTACTAGCAACCCACAGGTACCAATCTCAGGCTTTGAGACAAAGATTGGATACAAGAGATGAACTAGGGTTTGAGATGAGATGGTTCTGGTGAATATGTTGATGAAGATTGACCCCTCCCGATGAGAGGATCAATGGTGATGATTTCCCCCTCCCGGAGAGAAGTTTCCCTGGCAGAACAGCTCCGTCGGAGCCCTAGATTGGTTCCGCCTCGTGGTGGCGGAGTTTCGTCCCGTGAGCTAGCTTATGATTTTTTCCTTGACGAAAGACTCCATATAGACAAATATGGGCATCAGAGGCCTGCCAGGGGGCCCACGAGGTAGGGGGCACGCCCAGGGGGGTAGGGCGCGCGCCCACCCTCGTGGATGGTTGGTGGGCCCCCTCTCATACTTCTTTCTCCCAATATTTTTTATATATTCTGAAACTTGCTCCCGTGAAGTTTCATGACTTTTGGAGTTGTGCAGAATAGGTCTCTAATATTTTCTCCTTTTCCAGCCCAGAATTCCAGCTGCCAGCATTCTCCCTCTTCATGTAAACCTTGTAAAATAAGAGAGAATAGGCATAAGTATTGTGACATAATGTGTAATAACATCCCGTAATGTGATAAATATCGATATAAAATCATGATGCAAAATGGACGTATCATTCCTCCGGTATTCGGGAGTTGCATGATCTCATAGTCATTGGAACATGTATAAGTTATGGAGAAAGCAATAGCAACAAACTAAACGATCATCGTGCTAAGCTAACGGATGGGTCAAGTCAATCACATCATTCTCTAATGATGTGATCCCGTTAATCAAATGACAACTCATGTCTATGGTTAGGAAACATAACCATCATTGATTCAACGAGCTAGTCAAGCAGAGGCAAACTAGTGACACTCTGTTCGTCCATGTATTCACACATGTACTAAGTTTCTGGTTAATACAATTGTAGCATGAATAATAAACATTTATCATGATATAAGGAAATATAAATAACAACTTTATTATTGCCTGTAGGCCATATTTCCTTCAGTCTTCCACTTGCACTAGAGTCAATAATCTAGATTACATTGTAATGATTCTAATGCCCACGGAGTCTGGGTGCTGATCATGTTTTGCTCGTGAGAGAGGCTTAGTCAACGGGTATGCAACATTCAGATTCGTATGTATCTTGCAAATCTCTATGTCTCCCTCCTTGACTTGATCGCGGATGGAATTGAAGCGTCTCTTGATGTGCTTGGTTCTCTTGTGAAATCTGGATTCCTTTGCCAAGGCAATTGCACTAGTATTGTCATAAAAGATTTTCACTGGACCCGATGCACTAGGTATGACACCTAGATCGGATATGAACTCCTTCATCCAGACTCCTTCATTTGCTGCTTCCGAAGCAGCTATGTATTCCGCTTCACACGTAGATCCCGCCACGACGCTCTGCTTGGAACTGCACCAACTGACAGCTCCACCATTTAATAAAAACACGTATCCGGTTTGTGACTTAGAGTCATCCGGATCAGTGTCAAAGCTTGCATCGACATAACCATTTACGACGAGCTCTTTGTCACCTCCATATACGAGAAACATATCCTTAGTCCTTTTTAGGTATTTCATGATATTCTTGACCGCTGTCCAGTGATCCACTCCTGGATTACTTTGATACCTCCCAGCTAAACTGATAGCAAGGCACACATCAGGTCTGGTACACAGCATTGCATACATGATAGAGCCTAAGGCTGAAGCATAGGGAACATCTTTCATTTTCTCTCTATCTTCTGCGGCGGTCGGACATTGAGTCTGACTCAACTTCACACCTTGTAATACAGGCAAGAACCCTTTCTTTGCCTGATCCATTTTGAACTTCTTCAAAACTTTATCAAGGTATGTGCTTTATGAAAGTCCAATTAAGTGTCTTGATCTATCTCTATAGATCTTGATGCCCAATATATAAGCAACTTCACCGAGGTCTTTCATTGAAAAATTCTTATTCAAGTATCCTTTTATGCTATTCAGAAATTCAGTATCATTTCCAATCAACAATATGTCATCTACATATAATATCAGAAATGCTACGGAGCTCCCACTCACTTTATTGTAAATACAGGCTTCTCCAAACATCTGTATAAAACCATATGCTTTGATCACACTATCAAAGCGTATATTCCAACTTCGAGAGGCTTGCACCAGTCCATAAATGGATCGCTTGAGCTTGCACACTTTGTTAGCACCTTTTGGATCGACAAAACCTTCTGGTTGCATCATATACAACTCTTCTTTAAGATATCCATTAAGGAATGCAGTTTTGACATCCATTTGTCAAATTTCATAATCATAAAATGCGGCAATTGCTAACATGATTCAGGCGGACTTAAGCATCGCTAGGGGTGAGAAGGTCTCATCGTAGTCAACTCCTTGAACTTGTCGAAAACCTTTTGCAACAAGTCCAGCTTTGTAGACAGTAATATTACCGTCAGCGTCAGTCTTCTTCTTGAAGATCCATTTATTCTCTATGGCCGGCCGATCATCGGGCAAGTCAACCAAAATCCATACTTTGTTCTCATACATGGATCCCATCTCAGATTTCATGGCCTCAAGCCATTTTGCGGAATCTGGGCTCATCATCGCTTCCTCATAGTTTGTAGGTTCGTCATGGTCAAGTAACATGACTTCCAGAACAGGATTATCGTACCACTCTGGTGCGGATCTTACTCTGGTTGACCTATGAGGTTCGGTAGTAACTTGATCAAAAGTTTCATGATCATCATCATTAGCTTCCTCACTTACTGGTGTAGGAATCACTGGAACTGATTTCAGTGATGAACTACTTTCCAAGAAGGGAGAAGGTACAATTACCTCGTCAAGTTCTTCTTTCCTCCCACTCACTTCATTCGAGAGAAACTCCTTCTCTAGAAAGGATCTATTCTTAGCAACGAATATCTTTCCTTCGGATCTGTGATCGAAGGTGTACCCAACAGTCTCATTTGGGTATCCTATGAAGACACATTTCTCCGATTTGGGTTCGAGCTTATTAGGTTGAAGCTTTTTCACATAAGCATCACAACCCCAAACTTTAAGAAACGACAACTTGGGTTTCTTGCCAAACCACAGTAATAAGGTGTCGTCTCAACGGATTTAGATGATTTAACGTGAATGCAGCCGTCTCTAAAACATAACCCCAAAATGATAGTGGTAAATCAGTGAGAGACATCATAGATCGCACCATATCTAATAAAGTGATGTTACGACGTTCGGACACACCATTACGTTGTGGTGTTCCAGGTGGCGTGAGTTGCGAAACTATTCCGCATTGTTTCAAATGAAGTCCAAACTCATAACTCAAATATTCACCTCCATGATCAGATCGTAGAAACTTGATTTTCTTGTTACGATGATTTTCCACTTCACTCTAAAATTCTTTGAACTTTTCAAATGTTTCAGACTTATGTTTCATTAAGTAGATATACCCATATCTGCTCAAATCATGTGTGAAGGTGAGAAAATAACGATATCCGCCACGAGCTTCAATGTTCATTGGACCACATACATCAGTATGTATGATTTCCAATAACTCTTTTGCTCGCTCCATTGTTCCGGAGAACGGAGTTTTAGTCATCTTGCCCATGAGGCATGGTTCGCAAGTACCAAGTGATTCATAATCAAGTGATTCCAGAAGTCCATCAGAATGGAGTTTCTTCATGCGCTTTACACCAATATGACCTAAACGGCAGTGCCACAAATAAGTTGCACTATCATTATCAACACTGCATCTTTTGGCATCAATACTATGAACATGTGTATCACTACTATCAAGATTTAGTAAAAATAGACCACTCATCAAGGGTGCATGACCATAAAAGATATTACTCATATAAATAGAACGACCATTATTCTCTGATTTAAATGAATAATTGTCTCGCATCAAACAAGATCCAGATATAATGTTCATGCTCAACGCTGGCACCAAATAACAATTATTTAGGTCTAAAACTAATCCCGAAGGTAGATGTAGAGGTAGCGTGCCGACGGCGATCACATCGACTTTGGAACCATTCCCCACGTGCATCGTCACCTCGTCCTTAGCCAATCTTCGCTTAATCCATAGCCCCTGTTTCGAGTTTCAAATGTTAGCAACTGAACCAGTATCAAATACCCAGGCACTACTACGAGCATTAGTAAGGTACACATCAATAACATGTATATCTAATATACCTTTCACTTTCCCATCCTTCTTCTTCGCCAAATACTTGGGGCAGTTCCGCTTCCAGTGACCAGTTCCTTTGCAGTAGAAGCACTCAGTCTTAGGCTTAGGTCCAGACGTGGGTTTCTTCACTTGAGAAGCAACTGGCTTGCTATTCTTCTTGAAGTTCCCCTTCTTCCCTTTACCCTTTTTCTTGAAACTGGTGGTCTTGTTGACCATCAACACTTGATGCTCCTTCTTGATTTCTACCTCCGCAGCCTTTAGCATTGCGAAGAGCTCAGGAATCGTTTTATCCATCCCTTGCATATTATAGTTCATCACGAAGCTCTTGTAGCTTGGTGGCAGTGATTGAAGAACTCTGTCAATGACACTATCATCAGGAAGATTAACTCCCAGTTGAGTCAAGTGGTTGTGGTACCCAGACATTCTGAGTATATGTTCACTGACGGAACTATTCTCCTCCATCTTACAGCTATAGAACTTATTGGAGACTTCATATCTCTCGATCCGAGCATTTGCTTGAAATATTAACTTCAACTCTTGGAACATCTCATGTGCTCAATGACGTTCAAAACGTCGTTGAAGTCCCGGTTCTAAGCTGTAAAGCATGGCACATTGAACTATCGAGTAGTCATCAGCTTTGCTCTGCCAGGTGTTCACAACATCTGGCGTTGCTCCTGCAGCGGGTTTGTCACCTAGCGGTGCTTCCAGGACGTAATTCTTCTGTGCAGCAATGAGGATAATCCTCAAGTTACGGACCATGTCCGTGTAGTTGCTACCATCATCTTTCAACTTAGCTTTCTCTAGGAACGCAATAAAATTCTATGGAACAACAACACGGGCCATCTATCTACAACAATATAGACATGCAAAATACTATCATGTACTAAGTTCATGATAAATTAAAGTTCAATTAATCAAATTACTTAAGAACTCCCACTTAGATAGACATCTCTCTAATCATATAAGTGATCACGTGATCCACATCAACTAAACCATGTCCGATCATCACGTGAGATGGAGTAATTTTCAATGGTGAACATCACTATGTTGATCATATCTACTATATGATTCACGCTGGACCTTTCGGTCTCAGTGTTCTGAGGCCATATCTGCATATGCTAGGCTCGTCAAGTTTAACCCGAGTATTACGCGTGTGCAAAACTGGCTTGCACCCATTGTATGTGAACCTAGAGCTTATCACACCTGATCATCATGTGGTGTCTCGACACGACGAACTGTAGCAACGGTGCATACTCAGGGAGAACACTTGTACCTTGACATATAGTGAGAGATCATCTTATAATGCTACAGTCGAACTAAGCAAAATAAGATGCATAAATGATAAACATCACATGCAATCAATATAAGTGATATGATATGGCCATCATCATCTTGTGCCTTTGATCTCCATCTCCAAAGCACCGTCATGATCACCATCGTCACCGGCTTGACACCTTGATCTCCATCGAAGCATCGTTGTCGTCTCGCCAACTATTGCTTCTACGACTATCGCTACCGCTTAGTGATAAAATAAAGCAATTACATGGTGATTGCATTTCATACAATAAAGCAACAACCATATGGCTCCCGCCAGTTGCCGATAACTGTGTTACAAACCATGATCATATCATACAATAAAATTTAGCATCATGTCTTGACCATATCACATCACAACATGCCATGCAAAAACAAGTTAGACATCCTCTACTTTGTGGTTGCAAGTTTTACGTGGCTGCTATGGTCTGAGCAAGAACCGTTCTTACCTACGCATAGAAAACCACAACGCGGTATAGTGATTGCTTTTTGATCTTCAGAAAGAACCCTGTTCATTGAATCCGATTCAACTAAAGTTGGAGAAACTGACACCCACTAGCCACCTGTGTGCGAAGCACGTCGGTAGAACCAGTCTCGCGTAAGCGTAAGCGTAATGTCGGTCTGAGCCGCTTCATCTAACAATATCACTGAATCAAGAATCAACTAGTGACGGCAAGCAATATGTATATACCCATGCCCACAACTCCTTGATGTTCTACTCGTGCATATAAAATCTACGCATAGACCTAGCTCAGATGCCACTGATGGGGAACGCAGTAATTTCAAAAAAATTCCTACGCACACGCAAGATCCATCTAGGTGATGCATAGCAACGAGAGGGGATAGAGTTGTCTACGTACCCTCGTACACCGTAAGCGGAAGTGTTATGACAACGCGGTTGATGTAGTCATACGTCTTCACGATCTGACCGATCCTAGCACTGAAGGTACGGCACCTCCGCGATCTGCACACGTTCATCTCGGTGACGTCCCACGAACTCTAGATCCAGCTGAGGTCGAGGGAGAGTTTCGTTAGCACGACGGCGTGATGACGGTGATGATGAAGTTACCGACGCAGGTCTTTGCCTAAGCACTACAACGATATGACCGAGGTGGATTTCTGTGGAGGGGGGCACCACACACGGCTAAACAATCAACTTGTGTGTCTATGGGGTGCCCCCTCCCTCGTATATAAAGGAGTGGAGGAGGGGGAGGTCCGGCCCTCTATGGCGCGCCTGAAGGGGGGAGTCCTACTCCCGGTGGGAGTAGGATTCCCCCTTTCCCTTGTTGAGTAGGAGAGAAGGAAGGGGGAGAGAGGGAGAAGGAAAGGGGGCCCGGCCCCCACCCCAATTCGGATTGGGCTTTGGGGGGGCGTACCCCCACCTTGGCCGCCTCCTCCTCTCTCCCACTAAGGCCCATTAAGGCCCATACACTCCCCAGGGGGGTCCCAGTAACCCCCCGGTACTCTGGTAAATGCCCGAACTTACCCGGAACCATTCTAATGTCCAAACATAGCCTTCCAATATATCGATCTTTATGTCTCGACCATTTCGAGACTCCTCGTCATGTCCGTGATCATATCCGGGACTCCGAACTACCTTCGGTACTTCAAAACACATAAACTCATAATACAGATCGTCACCGAACGTTAAGCGTGCGGACCGTACGGGTTCAAGAACTATGTAGACATGACCGAGACTCGTCTCCGGTCAATAACCAATAGCGGAACCTGGATTCTCATATTGGTTCCTACATATTCTACGAAGATCTTTATCAGTCAAACCGCATAACAACATATGTTGTTCCCTTTGTCATTGGTATGTTACTTGCCCGAGATTCGATCGTCGGTATCTCAATACCTAGTTCAATCTCGTTACTGGCAAGTCTCTTTACTTGTTCCGTAATGCAACATCCCGTAACTAACTCATTAGTCACATTGCTTGCAAGGCTTATAGTGACGTGCATTACCGAGAGGGCCCAGAGATACCTCTCCGATACATAGAGTGACAAATTCTAATCTCGATCTATGCCAACTCAACAAACACCATCGGAGACACCTGTAGACCATATTTATAGTCACCCAGTTACATTGTGATGTTTGATAGCACACTAAGTGTTCCTCCGGTATTCGGAGTTGCATAATCTCATAGTCATAGGAACATGTATAAGTTATGGAGAAAGCAATAGCAGTAAACTAAACGATCAAAGTTCTAAGCTAACGGATGGGTCAAGTCAACCACATCATTCTCTAATGATGTGATCCCGTTCATCAAATGACAACTCTTTGTCCATGGTTAGGAAACTTAACCATCTTTGATTAACGAGCTAGTCAAGTAGAGGCATACTAGTGACAATCTGTTTGTCTATGTATTCACACATGTACTAAGTTTCCGGTTAATACAATTCTAGCATGAATAATAAACATTTATCATGATATAAGGAAATATAAATAACAACTTTATTATTGCCTCTAGGGAATATTTCCTTCATGATTAGCTGCCGACAATTTTGCAAAAAGGAAAAAAAAAACTGCCAACATGCTTATAAATTGAGTTTTTTTAGGTAATGGGCAGCTGCACCCTTTTATCCATTCATAACTACCAAACAACATGCTATGTAGATTTAGCCAGAGCACGTGCTGCCTTGTTAACAGAACATCTGGCATGGATAAAAGTACAAGATACAAACCGTGTGGCCCATTTCCTAACATCATGGACTATGGCTCCAATAGGGGACCTATCAAAACCTAGACCCTTGACCTTGTTGATCAACCATAGGCAATCTGATGCTACCATGATCTTCCGCATGCTAGTGTTATTGGCAAGGATTAAGATTTGACGAAGTGCCATGGCTTCTGCTACTTCAAGAATTTGAACTCGCTTAAAGTAACCTTTGTTTGTTGCATGCATTCTTCCCCGGTGATCACGTGTCACCACACGAAAGCTCGCTCTTGCAGATTGGGAGAATATTGCTGCATCCACATTGACAAGCATCGACTCATCCGCGACGAATACCATTTTTGGTTTGACTTCAAGGCCTGACATCTAATGGAAGTGGTCAAACTAGAAGAATGCATATTGGTAAATTCAACATAAGCTTTGATCGTTCCCACTACACGAAGATGATGAATTAAAGCCTCACCATTACGAAAGACATTTCTATTTTTCATATGTGCCATATTGCCACTGCCTTAATCATAGAGTGAAAATATGTAGGGTTTTGTGGCCATTCCAAAATCCATTGCCTAATGTGAGTAAAACTTTCCAGGCAAAAACCATAATCTTTCTTAACTCTTTCTAGATTTCTTTGACATAGTGACATCACAAAAAAGCAATGTTCAATGGTTTCCTCCCTACCGCAGAAACGACAATCATACCTTGAGGGGTTGATCTCACTTGTAGTTGAACACCTGTTGGGGGGAAATTATGGGACAACATCCACAAAATTACTTTCATTTTATTTGGGCATTGAATTGCCCATAATAGCTTCCTCCATTTTTTTTCTCCATGACCTTCTAATCTGAAGTAGTCTCCTTGCCATTTCCGTCTCTCTGAAAAATCAGTGCTCACAAAATTATATGCCGACCTTTCTGTGTAAACATCATCTTTTGTGTGGAGCCATGAAGCAAAATCCGAGCATCCTTCTGTACTCGAAGTATGCTAAGAATTATAGTTTGAGTTAAGCATTGTACTTATAGTTTTCCGTAGTGCCTTTGTGATCAAGCATAAGGCATGATCATAGGAAAATTATTAGAGTTGGACATGAGACATTACCATGTCCGATGGACATGAGACATTACCATGTCCAACTTTATATTCGGCATTTTTTAACTTTATAGTTGAGCTTAATTCATCATTTTTTAACTTTATAGTTTAGCTTAATCTTAACCAAAATTTTGAACACATTTTCTAAGGGGAATAATTTTTTTGTGGGTAAAAGGGAATATAATTTTCCATGCAAAAAAAGGGAATATAATTTAGACATGCTTAATTTATGATCGAATTTCGTTTTTGATACCCACATGTAAAATAAATGATAAAATATGGATATTATACTTAACCCGACACAATACAAACATAAACACTTACATACACTCATTCATGTGCACATCTCTTCTGAAAAGGGGATCTTTCCGGCCTCTGCATACGTGATACAGACAATTAACTTAATCTTATACGTGAAAACAGAACTTAAGGCATGCTTAATTTTTGTACAGCCTCTTCATTTTGTGATCAACAGATAATGAAGAGTGCACGTTCTCCCGCTTGCTCCTTGGCGCGACGTAACGATAACCGTCTGATCGTGCACACGAATCACGGAAAAATTGCAGCATGGCCATGAATCATAAATTTTGCGCATGGCATCCTGGATAGCTTTCGGGGCATGCTAAGTGTCAGTTGACTATCATTTTAAAATATTTGTCGCCTCGGTAGCCATTAGATCTGACATCATCCAACGTCTAGCATGGTCTTCACCATTGCAACAAGGGTAGTTTTGCACAACCCTTTGCAACAGAATTCATTTGCAGAAATCTTTTGCAATATATGTGATGTTGAAGAAATTTTTTTTTGACTTCACTTTTTTAACACGGATGTTGTTGCGGATGGAAATTTTGCAAAACACAGACGATGTAGAAAAAAATTGCAAACTATTTTTTGTCTTCACTTTTTCCCCCCAACGAAAGCAATTTTGCAAAGACCGGCTGAAAGGAAGCGTATTTTTGGGAAACAGTCGCACCGTTTCCAGAACCAGCGGCCCAATTCTCTCGGTCCACACTCTCGAGTCCAGAGAGCAAGAAAGAGCAAGGAAACGGAAACCCCATTCCCCCCTCCCCTCCATACTCGAGAAGTCCAGATCGATCCCAATGGCGTCGTCGACGCTTCGCTGCCTTCCTGGCGACATCCCGCCGACGACGCTGCTTTCCCTACCAGACGAGATGCTCGAGGAAATCCTCCTCTGCCTCTCCGACGCCGCCGACCTCGTCCGCGCCTCCATGGCCCGCGTCTCCATCCGCCGCCTCGTCACCAATCACCGATTCCTCCGCCGCTTCCGCACTCGCTACCCGCCGTCTCTACTGGGCATCGTTTCTCCCCATCCCCGCCGGCCCCGATGGGACCTGCCGCTGCTGCAACTGGCCCAGCCGCCGCACCCCTCCGCGGCCGCCGCGAGCGCTTTCTCCGGGCTTGACGCCGCCGACTTCTCATGCGCCTTCCTCCCCAACGCCGCGCGCTGGCGTAGGCGCGACTTGCGGGACGGCCGCGTCCTCCTTTCCGGCGTCCCAGAGGGCACCAAATACAACTGCCACGTCTTTGTCAGGGAGCTGGCTGTCTGTGACCCCCTGTCCCGGCGCTACATCCTGCTACCTCCCATCCCCGACGACCTAGCCGCCTTGGTGCAGCCACCCGACGTGCTGCGTTTCGAGCCCTTCCTTGCTCCTCCAGCAGCCGAGGATGAGGAGGGCATGTCTTTCAGAGTTATTTGCTTGGTGCAGTGCAAAACCAAGCTGCTCCTCATCATCTTCTCTTCAGGTTCAGGTGCTGAACAATGGCGTGCTGTTACATTTGACAATTGGATCAGTCTGCTCACAGGATCAGGTAACCAGCAAGCAAGTTACCGGCGGTCGCCAATACGCCACTATGCAGACGGCTACTTCTGTTGGGTGCTTTTTCGGGCAAGCAAGTTGCTCATGCTCGACACTCGCAGCATGAGTTTCTCAGTTGTGGACCTCCCGCATGGCACCAGTGAAGCACAGGTTGCCATTCTGGAGGCAGGGAATGGAAGGATTAAGATGTTTTTGAATGAGCATTTCACACCTGAACTCAGGTATTATGTGTTGCAAAATGATGGAGTTGGGGCGAACCAGTGGCTGTCAGAGGCAACGTTCAATTTACCCGTAAATAATGGCGGCTATATGTTCATGGGCGTAGTGGGGGGATACTTACTCCTACAAGGGATTGGAGAAGACGAATATACATTCCATTTGGTTTCGTTGAATCTGAAGACTTTAGAGCTTGAGTGGTTCCTTGCATCAAAGCGCAATAACAAGGGTGCTCATTTGTTTGCCGGTTTCCCACCATCCTTGTCTCCACCAACTATTCGACATGGTAACCTTCCTCTCTATTTGCATACTTGTACTTTGCACTCCATAGGACTTTGCGATACTAATATATTATGCAGGTATTAGTAGTCTTCTATGTCATTAACAATTGTTTTAGCAAGCTGTTATTCATGCAATTGAAAAGTCGTGGAACATAGGAGATCAAGAAGTACTAGATGGGTCGTAGGTGCATTTCTCCATGCCGGCTATCGTTGGCGCTAGTAGCTTACGACAGGGCAAGTAGCTAGACATTTTTTTATTGAGAAACACCAACTACACGCACAGACATGGGCACACTGACACAGAGCAAAAGAGTTTAGCAGCTTAGGTCGCTTGCATAATTGTATAGGTACGAAAGAGAACAACAAAAGCATTCCGTATCTGCATATCCATGTTGCTTGGTACAATTCTTTTGTTGCTGCTTCTCTACATAAGTGGTCTGCCATACTATGTGAGCTGCGCAGAATAATATTATTATCACAAATCTAAGCAAATGAACATATGGAACTTTAGCACAAAGAGGATGTGCACAACTATGCTTTTATCCAAGTCTGAAGCATCCTAATATTCGTTGGTGTTCATGCAAAACAGAATATCACAAGAAAGATGAAGCATGATATGGAACATGCTTTCCATAATTATCTGCAGACAGAAAACAAAGTTTCAATTCACACGCTAATTTATTCATATGTGTTGTTTTTAAGGCGGTAAGAAAAAGAGCAAAAGGACACGTGCCTAACTATGACGGTGATTTCTAATGAAAATTTTGTTCCGCTACCTTCATTTTCGTCTCTTTTGTCTTTGGTGTTCCTGACTTCTGCAGTTGCGCCTCCCTCCCCACCACATTCCCTGTAATTGTTACAGTTCTTTTTGCCATCAGTGAGGTGGCTTAATGTAAATCAATCAGGTGGGATAAGGACTTCCATAGACCTAAAAGAAAAAAACTGGCAGACCAAAGGGAAAATAAGTAGATTGTTTTCATGGGTTGAATTAAGAATTAAGTGTTAGCAGGGGAAGGGGAAAATATGAATCTTGAATGGCAACTTTCATCCATGTCTTTCTGATGTATTACATCACATATACCTGGAAACATTCCATTCAAGTTTTAGTCACTTAGCAATGTCTCAGAAAAATATTACTCGTGCAGCAAATGACTGCATTTCCTTCAATTCCTGTTGCTGCAGAAAAACAAACTACCACTTGTAGCCCTTTTCTTTTTGTGACGACACTTGTAGCTAATATTGCATGCCAAAAATACTGCTGAGAGAAGGTAGTAAAGACATTTCAAAAATAACAAAATTAGAGATCGCCTACAATTATAAAAGGTAGGATGTGTATGCCCACATAAGCGGTAAGTAAACTCTACCCAGAGAATCCTTAATGAGCTGAAAATGCATCAAACCACATCAGAACCAAGCCTCTGAACTTCGAAATCATGGTAATTTTCTAAACATTTGTTTCTATATATTCAACCTCCTATCTTATTGAGAAAACTTCCTTGCAGTTTTCTTCTTGCATGACTGGCACACTGATACAATGATACCATACTGAAATGACTGGACACAGCATGATATAGAAGTATTCAAACACAATAAGAAACGGAATTGATTACTCTCTTATGCAAGAGAATAGCATTAGCCAAAAAGTCCAGACAATGATGAAATGGTAAATTTGTGGTTCCTCTCTCTAATTGATAGATAAAACTATATTCCTAATAACCTGCCTCAAGCCCTCAACACACAGGCAACTTCCTTAATTGCCTTTCCAACAGAACATTACTTCGAACATGGCCTCTAGCTAAGAGCTAGATCAGAAAAATTATATGTTCAATTGTATGCAAATAGAAGTGTGTTTAGCTAGGCTAGAAAAATTATGCACGCATTAGCAGACACTATTCCACGAGTGATGAAATCCTTGCAAGAATATATTTAGGTAAAATAATATTACTGCTCTATGCTATACAGGTTTGTTGTATGCAAATAGAAGTATCAATTAATTCCATGATTCCTTAATCTTACAGCGAGACACAGGATAGTATGGTGACGCTGAAATAGGATCCTCAAGAATTCTCCATCATTTTTGTTATAATTTGACTACTCTGTTCTGCCTCCTTGCACTTGTCAGTCCCATGTGCAAGGCTTCCCCAGCTGGTCAATCAATTCTGTTCCTATACATATTATCTGACTCAAAAATGAAGGGTGGAGCAAACATATTTCCATGCTATGCATGACTCTAAATATAGCTCGTACATTTTGATCACGACAATAATGTAAGTTTCCTAATTGTCCCACAAAATGCCGATCCCGGAAGCTCTTGAACAAACAAATGACAACGAAAATTCAAAGCATCAGAAAATTTTGAATGTATGAAATCCCTTGATGGCAAAATACCCAAGCCTCTTGAATGCTCCCAATTCCAGAATTCATGTCCTAAACTGACGGTGTATTGGACAACTGGGGGTTGCCGGGCACACCTAAATGGGCCTCTCAATAAAATATTTCCACATCTTAAATATGTTAAGTTGTGGCCTATGTTGGAGAAGTTTGATCCCGTTCAGTCTTGCAACGAGCCAATCAGGAAAATCATAAATCATCCAAAAAGAGTAAAGAGATACTCGAAGCACAACACGTGGCACACCTCAATCCATTCCCAAACACCACCAGGCTCTCGAGCACGACCAAAGCCTCTGAGCATGATTACCTTGGGCTCAAGTGGTTGGGTCAAACAAAGCGAATTGGGGCTTGACTGATCGGGCCTTAAATGCCAGGCAGGCTATCGGCCGTAACCCACCACAGGCTACACATTTTAAGGGAATGATGACTCTGTCGCAAAGCAGTATCATGATCCCTGCACGATAAGGGGCAGTTGAGCAGGCTGTCACGACTACACATGGCCACTTTTTAACCAAGGCTCTGGCGCCTTGTCAAGAGCTGCAGCCTCCATCAATTATCAGATGCTGACAGGTGGAGCCCAGAACGGTAACCGCGGCCAGGTATATCTCTCGACCAGAGATAAACGGGATTCGGGCAATTTTTTACCTACCACTCTTGGTGAACTCCGCGGTGGATGCATGAGCAACGAAGGCTATTGGAACATTTTACCTTTGTAGTTAAGAAGCCATTGTA
The DNA here is from genome assembly GCF_003073215.2 of Triticum urartu. NCBI lineage: Eukaryota > Viridiplantae > Streptophyta > Magnoliopsida > Poales > Poaceae > Triticum > Triticum urartu. The sequence goes on along the minus strand of NC_053023.1, from coordinate 67,847,369 downwards.
GGTCCTCTAGAACTGTGTATAAGGGCAGGACCATGGCTCGTAGAAGGGGAGCGATTCCAAGAACTTTGTTTTTTGAAAGGAGGCAAAAGACTTGCCTCATTCATTAATTAAGAGGGAATAGAGTTGTGGTTTTTGTTGTAGCACCAAGGTGCGAGAGCACCGAATCAATAGTCTACTCTTGCGGCATGATTACACCCAAATATTTTGCACCTGCGGCTACCCAAGTTAGAGCCTCCGACTTAATATTCCCGAGGAGAACCATCGGTGGTGCGCTCTTGAGTTGGAACATACAGGCGTTCCATTGATTCCAGATGGTCCAAGAGGTGAGAAGTGTGAGAGTAGCCATTGCCTTCCGGATTGGAATGGTAGAGTCAGAAAGACTTGTCCACCAATCTTTGATGGACGTGCCAAGTGCCAATTGGTAGTGTCGATGCTTTCAAGTTGAAGCCATTTCTTGATCATGCCCTAGAGCCTCATGGAGTATCTGCACTTGAACATGAGATGCTCAATGGATTCCTGCTCGCGCTTGCATAGATGGCAAAGTCCACAGTCAGGCCATCCTTGCTTGGCCAACCGGTCAGCGGTCTAAACCCTATTTTGCATGGTCAACCATGGGAAAAATTCGACCTTCGGTGGAGCCCAAGCCTTCCAAACCGCTTGTTCCATGGGGGAGCGGAGAAGGCCAAAGAATTGTGCCAAGTAAGCAGACTTGGCCGTGTATGTAGGTCCCGCTCTCGGTGTGCTACCAGATGATTTCATCGTTGGGCATTATCCTCGAGGGTGTAGCCACGAATGGTGGTCCAAAGCACAATGAATTGCTGCATTTGCGCGAAAGTGAAGTTGGTGGTGACGTTGATTTTACGAACCCAAGCATCATCATTTATTCACGAAGCTTCCATCTTTTTCGGGAGGACGCTTCATAAATGTGGGGTGCGATGTCTTTTGGCTTGTAGTGATGCACCCAAGGGGCATCCCAAAAAGGGGAGCGCGCGTCGTTGCCCACCATGATGATGGAGGAGGCATAGAAAAGGTTCATGTCCATCTCGTCACAAGGATTACCGGATCCAACCCGCAACCTGGCGAGCTCCTTCAACTAGTACCAAAGCCACCGCAAACGAAGAGCTCTCGCAAATTTCTTCGAGGCCTCCATACCCGAATGGTCGGCAAACTGTGTCTCGATTAACCATGCCACTTTGCACCAGTGGTCTTGTTCGTTCCGCCTAAAGGAAGGCCCTATCAAGCTTGTTGACATTATGTAGGACGGGGGGGGGGGGGGGGGGGGGGGGGGGGGGGGGGCGATGAGCGGGGTTAAGAAGTAGATGGCTTGCGAGGAAAGCATGGACTTGACAAGAGCAGCGCGTCCAATGACGGTGATACTTTGGCCATCCCAGGGGACAAGCTTGGCAGCCATCTTGTCCACAAGGAACTGAAAATCCCTGACTTTGAGTTGCCAGACCGAGAGGGGTAGATCCAAATATTTCATCGGAAATGAAGCACGTGCAGCTGGCAAGCTTTGGAGAATGTCACCAAGGGGGATGTGGCCACATCGAATTGGAACCACCAAGCTTTTCTAAAAGTTTGTGTGGAGGTCCGTGATGTCGCCAAATGCATTAAGCAAGATGGAGAGATTGTCTATGTCTTTCTTTATGGGGGCGACGAACATAGCCGCATCATCGGCGTAGAGGGAAGTTTTGATGATGGTACCACAACCACGAATCTTGTGCATCAACCCCTTCCTAGTTGCCATATTGAGGATTTTCTGAAGAGGGTCGATGGCGATGAGAAAAAGTAGGGGGGAGAGGGGTCCCCTTGACGAAGGCTGCAGCCGTGGGTGATAGGATTTTCCGGGATGCCGTTGAGGAGCACCCTCGAAGAGGAGGTGCACAAGAGAGCGGTGATCCAATTCCGGAAAGTGCTTGGGAGCCCACGGTGTTGCATGATGTCAATGATATATTCCCACTTGACGGGAGTCGAAGGCCTTCGGAATAGGAGGGGCGGGGTTTTGCTCTTGCGGAGGCGTTGCCAAGACTTTTCACGTACATGAAATTGTCATGAATGCTCCTTGTCTTTATGAAGGTACTTTGGGCATTGGAGACAAGCTTCTTCATGTGTGGGGCAAGCCACATTGCTAAGATTTTGGCGTCAATCTTAGTGATGGCGTGGATGAGACTAATACGCTAGAAGTCGGTGATTCCGTCGACGCCCTCCTTTTTCGGAATAAGCACAATGTTAGCGGAGTTGAGGCAATGAAGGTTGTTGGTGTGGAGGTTGCCGAAGAGCGAGATCACCCGTGTGACGTCGTCTTTTATGATATCCCAACAACACTTGAAGAATAGCCCGGTGAATCCGTCCGGCTCGGGAGCCTTATTGCTCGGCATAAGATTGATGTCCTCTCGGACCTCCTCCAAAGAAATGGGCTCTGCAAGGGAAGCAAGTTATGCACCTTGAGGCCTAGCTAGAAGCCCACCTGAGCACTACCAAAACTAGCTGCGAGCACTCAGCTCAAGCTTGTAGTTCATTTGTACATCATCCATCAAACACACAACAAGCAGGAGTAGGGTATTACACCTATGTGTGGCCTGAATCTGGGTAACTGCTCGTGTCATTAATTGTTAGGAAGCCGCAAGAAGCTGTGAGTGGTTTAGCCCCTGTCCTAACAACTAAAAGGCGCTCTCTCTGATCCCTGATCTTGACGATCACACACAGGGCCATTGTTGCAAGACTCAAACCCCGGTATATTATGGGCAGACGTGCAAGGCCGTTGTGGGGATGGCCCCAGGGAGGCGAGAAGGCAGGAAAGGGAGAGGGAGGTGACAGAAACCGAAGTGGTTCAAGTCAGATTAGCGGTGTTGCTGCCGGCGTCTGTGGAGCTGCTTACGCTCTGCTTGCCGGCTCAGCTTGGGCAGCGGAGTGGCTGTCGCACTGCTCCTCCTGTTGGTCTGGTGGGGATGGACAGAGGATGGTGAACAGGAAGGGCCGCGGAGGTGACGGGAACCATCCAAGCCGACGCTGCAGGTAATGTTGCTAGCGTCGGTGGCATCAAACTGCTACTGCTTGCGGCGCTCTTGTTGTCCGCTGTCTCCAACGCACGGGCCTCACCGCCGCCACATTCCATGCAGGTCGGCGTGGAAGGTGTAGTGAGGGTTAGGCCGTAACAGAGGCGACGAAGCAGGGACAACAGATGTGGATTGCTCGGTCTTTGTTCGATAAGATGTAGTATGTTAGCCAGGCATAAACTTAGGCGATATGTTTCTCATCTTGGGGATATACTCGTCATTATTTTTTAGACTATCGTAAGAATAAAGCAAAGCCATGTTCTATCATGCCGATTAGGACTTGTATTAGCTACTTTCTTTGAAGTTATATTGCTCTGTACCTTTGCATGATTGTACTGGTCATTATCATTTCCAATTGATTGCATTTCTTACTATATTTGTACTAATAAAATTTATTGCTTATAACACCCAGTATTTTTCTTAATGTTGATTCAGATATGACTGATGCCTCCATTTCTAATTCAGATATCTGATATTGATGCCGCTGGGAGATGAAACCTTGACGTCTGGAGGTATAGAGCAGCAACTTGCAGGATTATCTACTGGATGGAATCATCAGGCTTTCCTTTTGAGACGGACGCAGGCTTGTTTGCGGTGCTGACTGTTGTGCAGCTCGGTGCTTATTTTCAGATATGTCATGGGAGAATAGTTGTGATAATCTACCAAATTTGATTCACAAATCAAATATTACTAGACAATTTCTATTTTCTGGAACCTTTGTTCGTATCATTATATGCAAATGTGACCCGAAGCAGATTATGACTTGAGGCAGAGTAATAATATATACATTTATACAAATCGGTTCTACTATCTCTGTTGCTTTTTGTGAGAAGTTGCGCAAGAGATGCACATGACTTCGTACAAACTGGACTATATTTACTGCAAAAAGAATCAGGTGGCATTTGTTCCGCCGTCCAACGCCGGCAACGGCAACAGGTTTATTGCCGCGAGGTTGACTTTGAGGTTTGTGCTCGACCTCGCCACCGACGGTGATTATCGAGGCCTGACACGCACCTTCTCCCTAGAGCATGTGTATCAGCTAGTGCCTTATTACATGCCCGTGGGCAATGAACTAAAATGGGAAAAGTTTAGGCCTCCTTTGGTTTGTAGTAATTTCATAGGATTTCTGTAGGATAGGATTTGCAAAGAAAAATTTCCTTTGAAGCCCTTTGGTTTGTAGGAATGAATTCCTATTCCAATGTAGGATAGGAATCAATCCTTCACATTTTGGAGGAAAAAAACATTAGCTAAGACTCAATGGAAAAGTTCCTATCCTATGCATCAAATGACATCTCCTTCTCTATAGGAATTGAGATGCATGTCATCTCATTTCCTATTATTTTCCTATTCCTATAATATTCCTATCCTATGAACCAAAGGAGATCTTAGTCTAGCAAAGGCTTTAATCTCCTTGAAAGTGGTACCATTCATGGAACGATCATGCTCTCTGGTCCATTGACAGCTTGCACAAGCATCATTGAGTCCGTCTCCACGATCGACCACTGAACCCATATACCCCATTGCTGGGCCGCTTGTAGGCTTTCCAGGCAGACTATCGCTTCAGGAGATCCTGAACATAGGGCAAGTGACCGGCACCAGCAGCAACAGCTTCCCCGGACGAGTCCCTAATAACAAAACCCCAACCCCCTTAAGTTCAAAAAAAAAAAACCCAACCCCCTTGGCAAGTGGCAACTGTCAGCTGCCGCACTTCCATCACTGTTAATTTTCAGCAAGTCATCTGCAGGCGGTGTCCAGACAGGTGCAGGTTTCGGCTGTTGCTTCCTATCCTTTCGTCCCAGTGACTCGCAGTCTAGCATCTGTTTGACCCATATGACAAACAGCCTCAGGTGATCCTATCATGTTGAATTTTGTTAATGTATCCATACCTTTTCTCTGGTATCCCTCCTGTTGCTCGAGTAGTTCTTCTCAAAACAATCAATCGACCTTTTTGTAGCAACTGACCCTTCAGCCTGATCCTCATAAGAGTAAATGGAAATCACATTCATGGTGAACATCAATGCCCAAGACACCTCCACTAGGTAGCGATTTTTCCTCTCCGCCACCCCATCCCGAGGAGGTATGTCCAGCCAAGATGTTTGATGCAGGATGCCCTTTCTAGACATGGAGAAACCAATGGCCTTCTCCGGGCTTAGGCTTCATGGGCAAGGAAGTGGTAGTCGAGTCCACTGTCTTCTTGAGTTCTTCCAGCTCCGCTGATGCGAGAGCAGCCTCGACGTGCTCCAGGGTGGCGACCTCTGCTTCTAGTGCCTTCTCGGTGTTGTCGCTGACCTTGATGGTACCATTTGGGCCTAGCATCTTTAGATGTAGATAGGCATAGGATGGTAACGCCATGAACTTTACATATGCCCGCTTGCCTAGGATCGTGGAGACGGACTCAATGATTGCTTGTCAGTATCCTGGACATCGAGTACGTGCCGGATGTGGTTAAGTGGGTTCACCGAGGCATGATTTTTAACCTCAGATTGAGTTCGAGGACACCGAGCTCTTCTCTGAGGTCTTGGCTGCGAATGACGTTGATATGCTCGATAAGGATGATGGCTCGGGCAATAAGGAGGTGCGCGAGGATGACAGTGGGCGCAAGGCGTCTAACATCCCGGGTTCCGATGCACCGGCATCCGGGAAAGAGACTGCTCCATCGACGGTTGCACCCATGAACTCGCTGAGATTTGGGTCCTTCGAGCCTGCCTCCGCTCCTCCCTGATTGTGGAGCGATCGGATGGAGCGTGATGACATGCTTGAGAGATCGCTTCCTCCTTTGGATTTTGATATTGCTGATGATCCGGTGGTTGATGAGTTTGTTGATGCGGTACCCTCGGTGGAGAGTTCACGATATCACAGGTGGAGATTGATCTAGGTGTCCAGGAGGGCCTAGTTGGTGGGGATGTTCGTGGGCAGGCGGCCTTGCGATGTACATCTCCGCCTCCTCTGGCGGTGGCCGTGCCGCGGGACGGTGGTACGGTCGGACCGGGAGGGGGCGTGGGCAGGAGGCCTCCGCCCTTGCCTCTCCTTCGACGCACTCGGCCATGGTAGTCGGACAGGGTGGGGCGTGGGCAGGAGGCCCCCACCCCTGCCTCTCCGTTGGCGCGTTCGGCGTCGGCGGCTGGACCGGGAGGGGGCGCGGGCAGGAGGCCTCCACCCCTACCTCCCCCTTGGCGCTCTCGTCTGTGACGGTGTCCGTGGTGGCTGCATCGCCTAGGGTGGCGAGCCCGATGGTGACCATCCCTCACTCCGATGGTGGGGCCAGGACAGGAGGGGGGGCGCGGGCAGGTGGCCTCCGCCCCCTCTTCTCCCTTGGCTCAGGAGATCTTGACGGCTCTCGGGGGCCTCTCGGTGGCCCCAGTTCAGCTGAGTTCTGTTGGGGGTCGGGCAGGAGGCTCCACCCCGAACGGGGCCATGCGCGAGGAGATTATTGCTTTTGGAGGGATCCCAGATCCTGTGTCTGAAGGACGACGGATGATCAGTCGCCTTCAGGATCAGCCGGATGTTGATGACATGCAGCTCAGGTGCGCCATGCGGGCGGCCAAGCTTCGTGACATTGAGGTCACTACTGGTATGTCGGTCAACACGTCAAATTCGATTTTACATTTTTCAAATGATGAGATTGTTCACAATGCAAATCAATTCGGGGTTTCACTAGGTAGTAATGGTAGTGAAATCACTAAATCAGTTAATGATATTCTCGACCTCGAAGCGGAGCATGCTTTGGAATTGATTCGTAACTTAGCAGCCGTCAAACCCGTGAATGAGTCAGACATAGATGCGTTGGGTGTCAGGGTTTTTGACAGTCTTTGTGCGGATTTGGCCCCTTCACTTCCTGAGACGGAGGACGATGAGGGTCTCGACTCCCCAAGAAACTCGTTACATGTAGATGTTCCAGAAGTTATGTCCACGAAGTCCAGTTGTGAGGACCGGATGCAGGATCAAACTAAGCCTAAGTGGAAGTGGAAACGGAAGGTGTATCCCACTTCGGCTGTGCGTAGAAGTGCTAGAATCCGTACCTTTAAAAAAATTCATGATGAAATATGAGAGGCATTTTTTGGAATAGCAGAGGTCTTAAGGACTTGGCTAAAAGAAGATTTTTAGCGGATGCGTCTATTGAATACCAGTTAGATTTCATCACCCTATCAGAAACTGGGAGGGACAATTTCACCCCACCCCCCCCAGTTTCTTAGTACTTTATCGGGGGGTGTCGATTTTTATTAGCATTGCCTACCCCCCAAGAGGACGGTCCGGTGGGATCTTACTTGGGGTTAAATGTGAGTCGTCGGAAGTTCGGAGTATGGTTATGGGAGATTTTGCGGTAAAATTCCGGATAAGATCAAAGGCCGACGGTTTTAATTGGGCGTTGGTGGCGGTGTACAGTGCCGCACAGCCAGAGCTCAAGCCGTATTTTTTGGCTGATCTTGTACGTATCTGCGAGAGTGAGTGAAGGAAATATGCCCTAGAGGCAATAATAAAGTTATTATTTATTTCCTTATTTCATGATAAATGTTTATTATTCATGCTAGAATTGTATTAACCGGAAACATAATACATGTGTGAATACATAGACAAACAGAGTGTCACTAGTATGCCTCTACTTGACTAGCTCGTTGATCAAAGATGGTTAAGTTTCCTAACCATAGACATGAGTTGTCATTTGATTAATGGGATCACATCATTAGGAGAATGATGTGATTGACTTGACCCATTCCGTTAGCTTAGCACTTGATCGTTTAGTTTGTTGCTATTGCTTTCTTCATGACTTATACATGTTCCTATGACTATGAGATTATGCAACTCCTGTTTACCGGAGGAACACTTTGTGTGCCACCAAACGTCACAGCGTAACTGGGTGATTATAAAAGTGCTCTACAGGTGTCTCTGAAGGTACTTGCTGGGTTGGCGTATTTCGAGATTAGGATTTGTCACTCCGATTGTCGGAGAGGTATCTCTGGGCCCACTCGGTAATGCACATCACTATAAGCCTTGCAAGCATTGCAACTAATGAGTTAGTTGCAGGATGATGTATTACGGAACGAGGAAAGAGACTTGCCGGTAACAAGATTGAACTAGGTATTGAGATACCGACAATCAAATCTCGGGCAAGTAACATACCGATGGCAAAGGGAACAACGTATGTTGTTATGCGGTCTGACCGATAAAGTTCTTCGTAGAATATGTAGGAGCCAGGGCATCCAGGTCCCGCTATTGGTTATTGACCAGAGAGGTGTCTCGGTCATGTCTACATAGTTCTCGAACCCGTAGGGTCCGCACGCTTAACGTTCGTTGACGATATAGTACTATGAATTATGTATGTTGGTGACCGAATGTTATTCGGAGTTTTGGATGAGATCACAGATATGACGAGGAACTCCGGAATGGTCCGGAAGTAAAGATTGATATGTGGATAGTAGTGTTTGATCTCCGGAAGGGTTCCGGAATTCACCGGAAGGGGTTCCGGATGTTTCCTAAAATGTTTGGGCACGAGAACACTTTATCTGGGCCAAAGGGGAAAGCCCACGAGGTTTTTGGAAAGCGCAAAAGGAAGTTTTGCGGAGTCCAGGGGCCAGACGCCAGGGTCCCTGGCATCTGGGTCCAGACGCCGGGAACCCTGGCGTCTAGCCCTGGAGTCCGAGAAGGACTCTTGCCTTTCGGGTGAAACCGACTTTGTGGAGGCTTTTACTCCAAGTTTCGACCCCAAGGCTCAACATATAAATAGAGGGGCACGACTAGCACCCAAGAGAGATCAAGAAACACCAAGTCGTGTGCTGGCAACCCCGTCCCCTCTAGTTTATCCTCCGTCATAGTTTTCTTAGTGCTTAGGCGAAGCCCTGCGGAGATTGTTCTTCACCAACACTGTCACCACGCCGTCGTGCTGCCGGAAATCATCTACTACTTCGCCCCTCTTTCTGGATCGAGAAGGCGAGGACGTCACCGAGCCGAACGTGTGTAGAACTCGGAGGTGCCGTGCTTTACTTGGATCGGTCGGATCATGAAGACGTACGACTACATCAACCGCGTTGATATAACGCTTCCACGAACGGTCTATGAGGGTACGTAGACAACACTCTCCCCTCTCGTTGTTATGCATCACCATGATCCTGCGTGTGCGTAGGAATTTTTTGAAATTACTATGTTCCCCAACGGTGGCATCCGAGCCTGGTTTTATGCGTAGATGTTATATGCACGAGTAGAACACAAGTGAGTTGTGGGCGATATAAGTCATACTGCTTACCAGCATGTCATACTTTGGGTCGGCAGTATTGTTGGATGAAGCGGCCCGGACCGACATTACGCATACGCTTACGCGAGACTGGTTCTACCGACGTGCTTTGCACACAGGTGGCTGGCGGGTGTCAGTTTCTCCAACTTTAGTTGAACCGAGTGTGGCTACGCCCAGTCCTTGAGAAGGTTAAAACAACACTAACTTGGCGAACTATCGTTGTGGTTTTGATGCGTAGGTAAGAACGGTTCTTGCTCAGCCCGTAGCAGCCACGTAAAACTTGCAACAACAAAGTAGAGGACATCTAACTTGTTTTTGCAGGGCATGTTGTGATGTGATATGGTCAAGGCATGATGCTAAATTTTATTGTATGAGATGATCATGTTTTGTAACCGAGTTATCGGCAACTGGCAGGAGCCATATGGTTGTCGCTTTATTGTATGCAATGCAAACGCCCTCTAATGCTTTACTTTATCACTAAGCGGTAGCGATAGTCGTAGAAGCATAAGTTGGCGATACGACAACGATGCTACGATGGAGATCAAGGTGTCGCGCCGGTGACGATGGTGATCATGACGGTGCTTCGAAGATGGAGATCACAAACACAAGATGATGATGGCCATATCATATCACTTATATTGATTGCATGTGATGTTTATCTTTTTATGCATCTTATCTTGCTTTGATTGACGGTAGCATTATAAGATGGTCTCTCACTAAATTATCAAGGTATAAGTGTTCTCCCTGAGTATGCACCATTGCGAAAGTTCTTCGTGCTGAGACACCACGTGATGATCGGGTGTGATAGGCTCTACGTTCAAATACAACAGGTGCAAAACAGTTGCACACGCGAAATACTCAGGTTAAACTTGATGAGCCTAGCATATAACAGATATGGCCTCGGAACACGGAGACCGAAAGGTCGAGCGTGAATCATATAGTAGATATGATCAACATAGTGATGTTCACCATTGAAACTACTACATCTCACGTGATGATCGGACATGGTTTAGTTGATATGGATCACGTGATCACTTAGAGGATTAGAGGGATTTCTATCTAAGTGGGAGTTCTTTAATAACTTGATTAACTGAACTTTAATTTATCATGAACTTAGTCCTGGTAGTATTAGCATATCTATGTTGTAGATCAATAGCTCACGATGTTGCTCCCCGTTTATTATTTATATGTTCCTAGAGAAAACTAAGTTGAAAGATGTTAGTAGCAATAATGCGGATTGGATCCGTGATCTGAGGTTTATCCTCATTGCTGCATAGAAGAATTATGTCCTTGATGCATCGCTAGGTGACAGACCTATTGCAGGAGCAGATGCAGACGTTACGAACGTTTTGACAAAAGCTTGTATATGATGACTACTTGATAGTTAAGTGCATCATGCTTTACGGCTTAGAACCGGGACTTCAAAAATGTTTTGAACGCCACAGAGCATATAAGATGTTCCAAGAGTTGATATTGGTATTTCATACGCATGCCCGTGTCGAGAGGTATGAGACCTCTGACAGTACTTTGCCTACAAGATAGAGGAGAATAGCTCAACCAGTGAACATGTGTTCAGATTGTCTGGGTACTACAATTGCTTGAATCAAATGGGAGTTAATCTTCCAGATAAGATAGTAATTGACAGAATTCTCTAGTCACTATCACCAAGTTACTAGAACTTCGTGATGAACTATAATATGCAAGGGATGACGAAAGTAATTCCTGAGCTCTTCGCGATGCTAAAATCGACGAAGGTAGAAATCAAGAAAGAGCACCAAGTGTTGATGTTTAACAAGACCACTAGTTTCAAGTAAAGGGACAAAGGGAAGAAAGGGGAACTTCAAGAAGAACGACAAGCAAGTTGCTGCTCAAGAAGAAGCCCAAGTCTGGACCTAAGCCTGAAACTAAGTGCTTCTACTGCAAAGGGACTGGTCACTGGAAGCGGAACTACCCCAAGTATTTGGTGGATAAGAAGGATGGCAAAGTGAACAAAGGTATATTTGATATACAGATTATTGATGTGTATTTTACTAGTGTTCGTAGCAACCCCTCGGTATTTGATACTGGTTCAGTTGCTAAGAGTAGTAACTCGAAACGGGAGTTGCAGAATGAACAGAGACTAGTTAAGGGTGAAGTGATGATGTGTATTGGAAATGGTTCCAAGATTGATATGATCATCATCGCACACTCCCTATACTTTCGGTATTAGTGTTAAACCTAAAATAAATGTTATTTAGTGTTTGCGTTAAGCATGAATATGATTGGATCATGTTTATTGCAATACGGTTATTCATGTAAGTTAGAGAATAATTGTTGTTCTGTTTACATGAATAAAACCTTCTATGGTCATACACCCAATGAAAATGGTTTGTTGGATCTCGATCGTGGTGATACACATTTTCATAATATTGAAGCCAAAATATGCAAAATTAATAATGATAGTGCAACTTATTTGTGGCACTGTCGTTTAGGTCATATTGGTGTAAAGCACATGAAGAAAATCCATGCTGATGGGCTTTTGGAATCACTTGATTATGAATCAGTTGATGCTTGGGAACCATGCCTCATGGGCAAGATGACTGATATGTCTCCAACGTATCTATAATTTTTGATTTCTCCATGCTATATTATCTACTGTTTTGGACATTATTGGGCTTTATTATCCACTTTTATATTATTTTTGGGACTAACCTATTAACCGGAGGCCCAGCCCAGAATTGCTGTTTTTTTTCCTTTTTTTAGGGTTTCGAAGAAAAGGAATAGCAAACGGAGTCCAAACGGAATGAAACCTTCGGGGACGTGATTTCTCATCGAATACAACTCATGAGACTTGGACCCTACGTCAAGACACGTAACAGGAGGCCACGAGGTAGGGGGCGCGCCTACCCGGGGGCGCGCCTACCCCCCCCCCCCCCCCCCCCCCCCGACCCTCGTGGGCCCCCTGTTGCTCCACCGATGTACTTCTTCCTCCTATATATACCCACGTACCCCCAATGATCAGATACGGAGCCAAAAACCTAATTCCACCGCCGCAACTTTCTGTATCCACGAGATCCCATCTTGGGGCCTGTTCCGGAGCTCCGCCGGAGGGGGCATCGATCACGGAGGGCTTCTACATCAACACCATAGCATCTCCGATGAAGTGCGAGTAGTTTACCTCAGACCTACGGGTCCATAGTTAGTATCTAGATGGCTTCTTCTCTCTTTTTGGATCTCATTACAATGTTCTCCCCCTCTCTTGTGGAGATCTATTCGATGTAATCTTCTTTTTGTGGTGTGTTTGTTGAGACCGATGAATTGTGGGTTTATGATCAAGTCTATCTATGAATAATATTTGAATCTTCTCTGAATTATTTTATGTATGATTGGTTATCTTTGCAAGTCTCTTCGAATTATCAGTTTGGTTTGGCCTACTAGATTGATCTTTCTTGCAATGGGAGAAGTGCTTAGCTTTGGGTTCAATCTTGCGGTGTCCTTTCCCGGTGACAGTAAGGGAAGCAAGGCACATATTGTATTGTTGCCATCGAAGATAACAAGATGGGGTTTTCTTCATATTGCATGAGTCTATCCCTCTACATCATGTCATCTTGCTTAAGGCGTTACTCTGTTTTTAACTTAATACTCTAGATGCATGCTGGATAGCGGTCGATGAGTGGAGTAATAGTAGTAGATGCAGGCAGGAGTCGGTCTACTTGTCTCAGACGTGATGCCTATATACATGATCATACCTAGATATTCTCATAATTATGCTCAATTCTGTCAATTTCTCAACAGTAATTTGTTCACCCACCGTAGAATACTTATGCTCTCGAGAGAAGCCACTAGTGAAACCTATGGCCCCCGGATCTATCTTTATCATATCAATCTCCTACTACTTAGTTATTTCCTTTACTATTTATTTTTCCTTTATTTTACTTTGCATCTTTATCATAAAAATACCAAAAATATTATCATATCATATCTATCAGATCTCACTCTCCTAAGTGGCCCTATAGGGATTGACAACCCCTATTTGCGTTGGTTGCGAGGATTTATTTGTTTTGTGCAGGTGTGAGGGACTCACGCGTAGCCTCCTACTAGATTGATACCTTGGTTCTCAAAAACTGAGGGAAATACTTACGCTACTTTGCTGCATCATCCTTCCTCTTCGGGGAAAACCAACGCAGTGCTAAAAGAGGTAGCAATGACTAAGACTCCGTTCTCCGGAACAATGGAGCGAGCAACAGATTTGTTGGAAATCATACATACTGATGTATGTGGTTCGATGAATATTGAGGCTCGCGGCAGGTATCATTATTTTCTGATCTTCACAGATGATTTGAGCAGATATGAGTATATCTACTTGATGAAACACAAATCTGAAACATTTGAAAAGTTCAAAGAATTTCAGAGTGAAGTGGAGAATCATCTTGACAAAAAAAGTTTCTACGATATGATCGCAGAAGTAAAATATTTGAGTTACGAGTTTGTCCTTCATTTAAAACAATGTGAAATAGTTTCACTACTCACGCCACCTGGAACACCACAGTGTAATGGTGTGTACGAACGTCGTAACCGTACTTTATTAGATATGGTGCGATCTATGATGTCTCTTACCGATTTACCACTATCGTTTTGGGGTTATGCATTAGAGACAACTACATTCACGTTAAATAGGGCACCATCTAAATCCGTTGAGACGGCATCATATGAACTATGGTTTGGCAAGAAACCTAAGCTGTCGTTTCTTAAAGTTTGAGGTTGCAATGCTTATGTGAAAAAGTTTCAACCTGATAAGCTCAAACCCAAATCGGAGAAGTGTATCTTCATAGGATACCCAAAAGAAAATGTTGGGTACACCTTCTATCACAGATCTGAAGGCAAGATATTCATTGCTGAGAATGGATCCTTTCTAGAGAAGGAGTTTCTCTCGAAAGAAGTGAGTGGGAGGAAAGTAGAACTTGATGAGGTAACTATACCTGCTCTCTTATTGGAAAGTAGTTTATCACAGAAATCTGTTCCTGTGACTACTACACCAATTAGTGAGGAAGCTAATGATGATGATCATGTAACTTCAGATCAAGTTACTACCGAACCTCGTAGGTAAACCAGAGTGAGATCCGCACCAGAGTGGTACGGTAATCTTGTTCTGGAGGTCATGTTACTTGACCATGACGAACCTACAAACTATGAGGAAGCGATGATGAGCCCAGATTCCACGAAATGGCTTGAGGCCATTAAATCTAAGATGAGATCCATGTACGAGAACAAAGTATGGACTTTGATTGACTTGCCCAATGATCGGCGAACCATTGAGATTAAATGGATCTTCAAGAGGAAGACGGACGCTGATAGTAGTGTTACTATCTACAAAGCTAGAATTGTCGCAAAAAGGTTTTCGACAAGTTCAAGGTGTTGACTACGATGAGAGTTTCTCACTCGTATCTATGCTTAAGTCTGTCCGAATCATGTTAGCAATTGCCGCATTTTATGAAATCGGGCAAATGGATAAACAAAATTGCATTCCTTAATGGATTTATTTGAGAAGAGTTGTATATGATGCAACCAGAAGGTTTTGTCAATCCTAAAGGTGCTAACAAAATATGCAAGCTCCAGCGATCCATCTATGGAGTGGTGCAAGCATTTCAGAGTTGGAATATATACTTTGATGAGCTGATCAAAGCATATAATTTTATACAGACTTGTGGTGAAGCCCGTATTTACAAGAAAGTGAGTGGGAACACTACAACATTTCTGATAAATATATGTGAATGACATATTGTTGATCAGAAATAATGTAGAATTTTCTAGAAAGCATAAAGGAGTATTTGAAAGGAGTTTTTTCAATAAAGACCTCAGTGAAGCTACTTACATATTGAGCATCAAGATCTATAGAGATAGATCAAGACGCTTGATAAGTTTTTTCAATGAGTACATACCTTGACAAGATTTTGAAGTAGTTCAAAATGGAACAATCAAAGAAAGAGTTCTTACCTGTGTTATAAGGTGTGAAATTGAGTAAGACTCAAAGCCCGACCACGGCAGAAGATAGAAAGAGAATGAAAGTCATTCCCTATGCCTCAGCCATAGTTTCTATAAAGTATGCCATGATGTGTACCAGATCTATTGTATACCCTACACTAAGTTTAGCAAGGGGGTACAATAGTGATCTGGGAGTAGATCACTGGACAGTGGTCAAAATTATCCTTAGTGTAATAAGGATATGTTTCTCGATTATGGAGGTGACAAAAGGTTTGTCGTAAAGGGTTACGTCGATGCAAATTTTGACACTGATTCAGATGACTCTAAAGTCTTAATCTGGATACATTTTGAAAGTGGGAGCAATTAGCTAGAGTAGCTCAGTACAGAGCATTGTTGACATAGAAATTTGCAGTATACATATGGATCTAAATGTTGCAGACCCGTTAACTAAACTTCTCTCACAAGCAAAACATGATCACACCTTAATACTCTTTGGGTGTTAATCACATAGCGATGTGAACTAGATTACTGACTCTAGTAAACCCTTTGGGTGTTGGTCACATGACGATGTGAACTATGGGTGTTAATCACATGGTGATGTGAACTATTGATGTTAAATCACATGGCGATGTGATCTAGATTATTGACTCTAGTGCAAGTGGGAGACTGAAGAAAATATGCCCTAGAGGCAATAATAAAGTTATTATTTATTTCCTTATTTCATGATAAATGTTTATTATTCAAGCTAGAATTGTATTAACCGGAAACATAATACATGTGTGAATACATAGACAAACAGAGTGTCACTAGTATGCCTCTATTTGACTAGCTCGTTGATCAAAGATGGTTAAGTTCCCTAACCATAGACATGAGTTGTCATTTGATTAATGGGATCACATCATTAGGAGAATGATGTGATTGACTTGACCCATTCCGTTAGCTTAGCACTTGATCGTTTAGTTTGTTGTTGTTGCTTTCTTCATGACTTATACATGTTCCTATGACTATGAGATTATGCAACTCCCATTTACCGGAGGAACACTTTGTGTGCCACCAAACGTCACAACGTAACTGGGTGATTATAAAAGTGCTCTACAGGTGTCTCTGAAGGTACTTGTTGGGTTGGCGTATTTCGAGATTAGGATTTGTCACTCCAATTGTCGGAGAGGTATCTATGGGCCCACTCGGTAATGCACATCACTATAAGCCTTGCAAGCATTGCAACTAATGAGTTAGTTGCGGGATGATGTATTACAAAACGAGTAAAGAGACTTGCCGGTAACGAGATTGAACTAGGTATTGAGATACCGACGATTGAATCTCGGGCAAGTAACATACCGATGACAAAGGGAACAACGTATGTTGTTATGCGGTCTGACCGATAAAGATCTTCGTAGAATATGTAGGAGCCAATATGGGCATCCAGGTCCCGCTATTGGTTATTGACCAGAGAGGTGTCTCGGTCATGTCTACATAGTTCTCAAACCCGTAGGGTCCGCACGCTTAACGTTCATTGACAATATAGTACTATGGGTTATGTATGTTGGTGACCGAATGTTGTTCAGAGTTCCGGATGAGATCACGGATATGACGAGGAACTCCAGAATGTTCCGGAAGTAAAGATTGATATGTGGATAGTAGTGTTTGATCTCCGGAAGGGTTCCGGAATTCATCGGAAGGGGTTCCGGATGTTTCCTGAAATGTTTGGGCACAAGAACACTTTATCTGGGCCAAAGGGGAAATCCCACGAGGTTTTTGGAAAGCGCAAAAGGAAGTTTTGCGGAGTCCAGGGGCCAGACGCCAGGGTCCCTGGCGTCTGGGTCCAGATGCCGGGAACCCTGGCGTCTGGCCCTGGAGTCCGAGAAGGACTCTTGCCTTTCGGGTGAAACCGACTTTGTGGAGGCTTTTACTCCAAGTTTCGATCCCAAGGCTCGGCATATAAATAGAGGGGCAGGGCTAGCACCTAAGAGAGATCAAGAAACACCAAGTCGTGTGCCGGCAACCCCGTCCCCTCTAGTTTATCCTCCGTCATAGTTTTCTTAGTGCTTAGGCGAAGCCCTGCGGAGATTGTTCTTCACCAACACCGTCACCACGCCGTCGTGCTGCCGGAACTTATCTACTACTTCGCCCCTCTTTCTGGATTGAGAAGGCGAGGATGTCACCGAGCCGAACGTGTGTAGAACTCGGAGGTGCCGTGCTTTCGGTACTTGGATCGGTCGGATCGTGAAGACGTACGACTACATCAACCGCGTTGATATAACGCTTCCGCGAACGGTCTACGAGGGTACGTAGACAACACTCTCCCCTCTCATTGCTATGCATCACCATGATCCTGCGTGTGCGTAGGAATTTTTTTGAAATTACTACGTTCCCCAATAGTGAGCAGATCCCAATCCTCGTTAGGGGCGATTTTAACATTATTCGAAGGAGGGAGGAAAAGAATAATGATAATTTTGATGACAGATGGTCGTTTATGTCCAATACCATAATCGAAAGCCTGGACCTTAGAGAGATTGAGCTTTCGGGTAGGAAATTTACCTGGGCTAATACACTACCAAACCCGACATTTGAGAAGCTGGACCATGTCCTTGCTAGTGTCGAATGGGAACAGGAGTTTCCCCTGGTCACGGTCCAAGCGTTATCGCGCGCAATCTCAGATCACACCCCGTTGCTAGTTGATTCTGGCGAGGCCACTCACGTGGGGAACAAAAACACTTTTTCTTTCGAATTAGCATGGTTCGAAAGAGTAGGGTTCCTGGATCTGATAGCCAGAGAATGGGCTAAAGATGCAGGTGGGAGTTCTCCTGTGGAAAGATGGCAGAATAAGATTAGGCATCTACGAAGGTTCCTTCGTAGATGGGCTAAGCACATGCATGGGATTTATAATGCTGAAAAGGAAAGGCTCCATTTACTTATTCAATCCCTAGATTTAAAAGTTGAGTCCACCATTTTAGATACCAGAGAGCTGGAAACTAAAGTGGAGGCGGAGTTGAGACTGAAAGAACTCCTTCGAGAGGAGGAATTGAAGTGGGCACTACGGGCTAAGGTTTGCAAAATCGTCCAAGGGGATGATAACACTCAATTCTTTCATATGATTGCTAATGGCAAACATCGAAAAAAGAGGATCTTTCAATTAGAGCAGGACGAGGGGGCGATTTTAGGACAAGAAAACCTCAAAGTGTATATAATAAATTACTATAAGCAGTTGTTTGGGCCTTCGGAGGACAACTTTGTGTCCTTAGATGAGTCCAGGGTTGAGGATGTCCCCCAACTCGCAGCAGATGAGAATGATATTTTAACGGCCCCATTTATGGAGAAAGAGGTGTTTGAGGCTATTTCACAAATGAAAAACAATAAGGCTCCAGGGCCGGATGGTTTTCCGGTGGAGTTTTATAAAAAGTGTTGGCACATTGTCAAAGGGGATTTACTTCCGATGTTCCATTATTTATTCTCCGGACATCTTCATTTGTTTCAATTGAATTTTGGAATGATAACTTTACTTCCTAAGAAAACAGAGGACGTTCGTATTGAGCAGTTCAGGCCTATCTGTCTTCTTAATGTAAGTTTCAAAATTTTCACCAAGGTCGGGACCAATAGGCTTACGCAAATTGCGCACTCTGCAGACTGCTTTCATGCCGGACAGAAATATCCTAGAAGGGTTGGTCGTCCTGCATGAAACACCCCATGAACTCCACACGAAAAAAAATTGACGGAGGTATTTTCAAAGTGGACTTTGAGAAAGCGTATGATAAGGTCAAATGGCATTTCCTTCAACAGGCCTTGCGAATGAAAGGTTTTGATCAGGCCTAGAGGCACCAGGTAGACTCTTTCACGCAAAAAGGGAGTGTTGGAATTAAAGTGAATGATGATATAGGTCATTACTTCCAAACACACAAAGGATTGAGGCAAGGCGACCCGATGTCACCTATCCTATTTAACATAGTGATTGATATGTTGACAATTATCATAGGAAGGGCTAAGGATGCGGGGTGGGTAGGTGGCCTAGTACCGCACTTAGTTGATGGAGGTGTATCCATCCTACAGTACGCAGATGATACTATCATCTTCATGGAGCATGACTTGGCAAAAGCGCGAAACATGAAGCTTGTGTTATGCTTATTCGACCAATTGACCGGGTTAAAGATTAACTTCCATAAGAGCGAATTGTTCTGTTTTGGAAGAGCTAATGATGACTAAGAGGCATATAAACAATTGTTCGGGTGTGAATTGGGGGCTCTAGCTTTCACGTATTTAGGTATACCAATCCACCATCGTAAGCTGACTAACAAAGAACGGAAGTGCATTGAGGATCTATTTGAAAGTTGAGCTGCTGGAAGGGCAAGCTAATGTCATATGGAGGCCGATTAATTCTCATTAATTCGGTCCTCACAAGTATGCCCATGTTTCTTCTTTCCTTTTTCGAGGTACCTGTAGGGGTCCGGAATAAGCTAGACTTCTATCAATCACGATTCTTTTGGCAGATCGATGAAATAAAAAGAAAGTACAAACTTGCTAAGTGGGATATCATTTGTCGGTCAAAATACCAAGGAGGTCTAGGCATTGAAAATTTGGAGGTGAAGAACAGATGTCTTCTTAGCAAGTGGCTGTTCAAACTTTCGATTGAGACGGAGGCCACATGGGCTCAACTGCTGCGTAATAAGTACCTTCACTCAAAGACCTTGTCCGAGGTGGCAGTGAGGCGGAATGATTCGCCTTTTTGGAAGCGATTGATCTGTAACGCCCCGAGACCGTTGCGCCAGGTGTCTTCCAGTTATTTGCTGTTGTTGCCTTGTCATTTGTTTGCGTGTCATGCATTTCATATCATGTCATCATGTGCATCGCATTTGCATACGTGTTCGTCTCATGCATGCGAGCATTTTCCCCGTTGTCCGTTTTGCAATCCGGCACTCCTATGTCCTCCGGCGCTCTCTTTTGCCTCTTTTCGTGTGCGGGTGTTGGACGTCCTCGGATTGGACCGAGATTTGCCAAGCGGCTTTTGTTCACTACCGGTAGACCGCCTGTCAAGTTTTGTGTCATTTGGAGTTCGTTTGATACTCCAACAGTTAACCGAGGAACCGTAAAGGCCTCGTGTGTGTTGCAGCCCAACACCCCTCCAAAGTGGCCCAAAACCCATCCAAACCCCCTCCATCCTCTCGGTCGTTCGATCACGATCGCGTGGCCAAAAACCTGTAACGCCCCGAGACCGATGTGCCAGGTGTCCTCCAGTTATTCGTTGTTGTTGCCTTGTCATTGCTTGCGTGTCATGCATTGCATATCATGTCATCATGTGCATTTCATTTGCATACATGTTCGTCTCATGCATCCGAGCATTTTCCCCGTTGTCCGTTTTGCATTCCGGCGCTCCTATCTCCTCCGGTGCCCTTTTCTACCTATTTTCGTGTGTGGGGGTTAAACATTTCTGGATTGGACCGAGACTTGCCATGCGGCCTTGGTTTACTACCGGTAGACCGTCTGTCAAGTTTCGTGCCATTTGGACTTCGTTTGATACTCCAACGGTTAACCGAGGGACCGAGAAGGCCTCGTTTGTGTTGCAGCCCAACACCCTTCCATTTTGGCCCAAAGCCCACCTAAACCTCCTCCATCATCTCGGTCGTTCGATCACAATCGCGTGGCCGAAAACCTCACCTCATTTGGACTCTCCTAGCTCCCTCTACCTATAAATATGTGGCCTCCCTCGAAATTTTCGCGCAGTCTAACCCTAACCTTCGTCCTCCTTGCGCCGCCGGACACGTCCGCCCGGCGGCCGGACATGTCCACCCCGTCCGGCCACGTCACCTGACCAATGGCGCGCTGCCACGTCGTCACCGCCGCCTCCCTCCTCCAATCCCGTTGCGCCACGTCGCTCCCGCCGTGTCCCACCGCCGCCGCGGCCCGCCAAGCCCATCTGAGGCCCGCCCGGTCCTGGATCTCTCCCTCGCCGCGCCCGCAGGACCCGGCGGAGAGCGCCGCCCGCCCCCGCTGAGAGGCACGCCTTTCGCCGGCCGCCGGGAGCCATCTCCGCCGCCGCCTCATTTTCGCCGTCCACAACCGCCACCGCCCGCGTCAGACTCCCTCCGGCGAGCTTCGCCATCGCCGGTGCACCGCACCTAGTGCACGATCCCGCGTCGGATCCGGAGAGCCGCCGCCCGGATCTATCGATCCCGCGCCGTCCTCGCCTCCTCGGCGCCCCGCACCTCCCTCGCCGGCCCTGCGTACTACGCCACCGCCGCCGCCGCCATGGCCCTGCTCGGGAGCGAGCAGAGGAGCCGCTCGCTCCCCGTGCCCATTGACCGCGGCCCACTTTGGGTCATGGCCCAGCAGCGCCTGTCGGCCCACCTTCCTCTCCCTCCTTCCTGGGCCGAGCCCAGTGGTGAGCGCCTCTAAACCCCGCCCGTGCGTCTTTTAATTATTTCACGCTCATCATGTTTTTTTCTGGAAAACTGCTAAGTCCCCAGATCCCAATATTTTTTATGCATTTTCATCGCATCATAACTCATCATCTGTGGCTCCGTTTTGAGCGTGTAGCATATCAAAATGTTCGTCTCAACGAGTACATCATTTAATCTCATTGCATCATTTTATTTTGAGCTCATCTTGATGCCCGAAATGCTGTTGGAAGAGGGCTATGTGATAAACTTGGAAGATCTGTTTCATCAAATAGATATTTGTCTTTTTTCCCATGCTTAATGTGTGCATGATATGCTCCTGAGTTCTACATGAGTTTTGTTATATGACTTGCCATCTTTACATAGGTGCTTACCATTTGTTTTTGTGATATGTGTGGTGACTAGCACAAGCTTGCAAAGTAGTGCATTCGCTAATGCTGATTTCAGGGACTTAGAATTTCACCAAGTCCTTGTTCTATTTTTGTCATTATGCCATATGTTCATGTTGTTTCCTAGTGATCCGTGCCTCTTTTGAGGATGATCAGTAAGGATGATTTGTTTACATTGTGGTGCTCTATGCATTCATGTCTTTGTTTGCATTTATGGAGAAACCTAGCTTGAGTCAATCGAGCTCTACTTTTGCTATTTCGTGAATCCTGGCAGATTGTCGACTTGTTAGCGATTTTGCCGAGGATGTTGTTATTGATCCGTGCATGCTATGTTGTTGTTCTTGCCATTTCTAGCTTCTATGCCATGTATTCTTGATGGTTGTATGCTTAGTTTGTCATGACATTCTCTGTAATGAGTGCATCGAGCTCGTGAACATGCCTACTCGTTAACTGATTTGCATGCTCCAGTTTTTCACTAAGTCTGTAATCTGATTATGTTGTTGCCATGTTCACATGCTTGCAATTGTAATTTCGGATCCCTTTTGGTTCAAGGTCACTAAGGGACTTTTGTTAAGTGCTTTGAGTAGCTTCATGACATGCCTTGCTTTGCCATGTTAAGTTCCTGTAGCATATAGTTTTCATGCTCTAAAATGTGCTTCCTGATGTTAAATTCCAGACTTCTGTTAATTTCACTAAGTCTGAAACCTGTTATCATTTGCACTTTTGCCATGCTTGTTTGAACCTGTTAATGGATGAATTGGCCGTAGCTCAGTGTTCATCTTTTGCCAAGAATCATGAGTGGATCCCTGCCATGTATCTTGTTGCCATGTTTGAGTGTTGTAGCATATTTATCTTGATGCATTTAGATGGCTACTTGCTGATTATCGCAGACCGGTGCCATATTTGTTTTGCTTGCCATTTCCAAACCGTGCATCCGATTTTGGTGATCTTTATATCGATTTCAACCGAAATCACCTCACCTTTCCAGTGGCACTCTTGGATTTCCAGGTTGAGTCCAGGTTCAATCATTCCTTTCCAAATTATGCATATGCATCGCATACCACATCCCGCATATCATACCATGTTCATCTGTTGGTTGTTTACTATGTTGTGTGCTTCTTTCCAGTGTTGCTTCTTCAGGTTGGTTCTGGTAACGTCGCGTTTGTGAGGACCCTTTCGACTACGTCCGTTTGTCTTCTTCATGGACTCGTTCTTCTTCCTTGCGGGATTTCAGCAAGATGACCATACCCTCTAAATCACTTCTATCTTTGCTTGCTAGTTGATCGCTCTTTTGCTATGCCTATGTTGCGATACCTGCCACTTGCTTATCATGCCTCTCATATTGTTGAACCAAGCCTCTAACCCAGCTTGTCCTAGCAAGCCGTTGTTTGGCTATGTTACCGCTTTGCTCAGCCCCTCTTATAGCGTTGTTAGTTGCAGGTGAAGATTGGAGCTTGTTCCATGTTTGGAACATGGATATTTTGTTGGGATATCACAATATCTCTTATTTAATTAATGCATCTATATACTTGGTAAAGGGTGGAAGGCTCGGCCTTATGCCTGGTGTTTTGTTCCACTCTTGCCGCCCTAGTTTCCGTCATATCGGTGTTATGTTCCTGGATTGTGCGCTCCTTATGCGGTTGGGCTATAATGGGAACCCCTTGACAGTTTGCTTTGAATAAAACTCCTCCAGCAAGGCCCAACCTTGGTTTTACCATTCGCCACCTAGCCTCTTTTTCCCTTGGGTTAGGCCAGCCCAAGGGTCATCTTTATTTTAAACCCCCGGGCCAGTGCTTCTCTAAGTGTCGGTCCAACCCAGAGCACCATGCGGGGCCGTCCCTTGGCAACTTGGGTTACGTTGGCTCCCGTACGCTTAGCTTATCCGGTGTGCCCTGAGAACGAGATATGTGCAGCTCCTATCGGGATTTGTCGGCACATCCGGGCGGCTTTGTTGGTCTTGTTTTACCATTGTCGAAATGACTTATAACCAGGATTCCGAGTCTGACCGGGTCTTCCTGAGAGAAGGAATATCCTTGGTTGACCATGAGAGCTTGTGATGGGCTAAGTTGGGACACCCCTGCAGGGTTTTGAACTTTCGAAAGCCGTGCCAGCGGTTATGGGAAGATGGGAATTTGTTAATGTCCGGTTGTAGAGAACTTGACACTTAAGTTAACTAAAATGCATCAACAGCGTGTGTAGACATGATGGTCTCTTTCCGGCGGAGTCCCGGAAGTGAACACGGTTCTTGTGTTATGCTTGAACATAAGTAGTTTCAGGATCACTTCTTGATCACTTCTAGTTCACGACCGTTCTTTGCTTCTCTTCTCGCTCTCATTTGCATAAGTTAGCCACCATATATACTAGTGCTTGCTGCAGCTCCACCTCACTACCTTTTCCTACCCATAAGCTTAAATAGTCTTGATCGCAAGGGTGTGAGATTGCTGAGTCCCCGTGACTCACAGATTACTTCCAAAACCAGTTGCAGGTGCCGATGATAATCGTGCAGGTGACGCAGCCGAGCTCAAGGAGGAGCTCGATGAAGATCGTGTTCGTTGGTTGTTTCGTTTCCAGTTGATCAGTAGTGGATCCCAGTCGGGGCGATCGGGGATCTAGCATTAGGGGTGGTCTTCTTTTATTTTGGTTCCGTAGTCGGACCGTGTTTGTATTCTAGATGTTGTAATGCTATATTTATGTATTGTGTGAAGTGGCGATTGTAAGCCAACTCTTTATCCCTTTCTATTTCAGTGCATGGGATGTGTAAAGATTACCCCTCTTGCGACATGCCTACAATGCGGTTATGCCTCTAAGTCGTGCTCCGGCACGTGGGAGATATAGCCACATCATGGGTGTTACATGATGAGAGTCAAATCACTCTTTTTCAACAGGACAAGGTTCATAGTTGGAAACGATACCAATACAAGATTCTGGGAGGACACATGGCTAGGGGACACGCCCCTTGCACTCCAATATCCGTCATTGTATAGTATTGTTCAGCGTAGAGATGCGTATGTGGCTTCAGTACTCCAGTCCATTCCGCTCAATATTCAATTTAGGAGGACGCTAGTGGGAAACCGTTGGGAAGTTTGGCTCAATCTTGTGAGAAGATTGATGAATGTTCAGCTGTCTCAACAGCCCGATCGGTTATGTTGGAAGCTAACTAAGAATGGAGAGTTTTCAGTCAAATCCATGTACTTGGATGTAATCAACTCTAGCGTGATTCCTCGTTCAAAGCATGTTTGGAAAGTCAAAGTACCTTTGAAAATCAAAGTGTTTATGTGGTTTGTGCATAAACAAGTTATTTTAACTAAGGATAATTTGGCAAAACACAATTGGATAGGATCTACAAGATGTAGCTTTTGCGACCAACATGAGTTGATCAAACACCTTTTTCTGGATTGCCCTCTGGAAAAAATACTGTGGTGGTCGGTTCACATAGCTTTCAACATCACTCCTCCGAACTCTATCACCACGTTATTTTGGAAGTGGCTAGATGGGATAGATTTCGCAACAGCCAGACACATTAGTGTAGGAGTATGTGCTTTATTATGAGCAGTCTAAAACTGCAGAAATGATTTGGTCTTTAACAGAACAATAAATATTCATTTTTTGCAGGTTATTTTCCGAGTCACTGCGTTGATCCGTATGTGGTTGCTACTCACTCCGACGGAGGCCCAGGAGCATTTAGTTACTGGATCTATCCGATGGAAGATGGTAGCTCCGGATATTTTCAACTGGTTTGGATGGCGGTCATGTAATAGGATAGGCATTTAGTTCCTCTCGTTTTTGCCAGCTGGTTGTGGCTTCTCTTTTACTTTTTAGCTCTTTGTGAGCCTTTTGTTCCTTGATTGAGACAGCAAGACTTGTGTAAGACCTTTTGCTTATTAATAATCATGGTTGTATGCATCATTCTGATGCAGAGGTCGGGCGAACCCCCTTTTTGAAAAAAAAATCCCCGAAGACAACCTCAAGAGATATTTGCCCCAAAGGCCACACCTTCTTCCCTGGCATGAAACCAGGGAAACCGTTTGGCGATGGGAATTGCTTACTCTTAACTAGGAAGGTGTTGGCCCCAAATGCAAGGGTTTGTAGCGAGCAACAATTTCTCTCAAGTGACCTCAAGGTTTATAGAACCAATAGAAGCTTAGTAGCACAATCAATGATCAACACCTACACACACATATACAAAACTTCCTTGACCCCCAAAAGGACTAGTGAAGTTGTCAGCCTCACTAGCTTGCTAGTTGCAAGGATTAAAAACACAAGTGTATGGAAGATTTGATTACGGTGAAAAGTTAAAACAAGAAATTAAAAAGAGTGTTGATTGAGACTGAAAGTTTTGCACATTATTAAAGAAAAGGCATTAGAATTACTCCATAAAACATTATTATGTATAAAAATATTATAAATAACAGTAGAAAAACATGAAGAAAAATGGACGTATCAGCCGCCGACCGCGGGGGGCGGAAACAGGCGGCCCGGCCGGTGGCAGCAGGCGGTGGGAGGAAGAACACAGACTACTGCGATCCATTTTTTCAGGAAGAAAATTGTTGGAGAAAGAAGACGTAATTGATTAACTGACAAAAGAAATCAGTCAGACTGGCTTCTAGCCATTCCTTTTCTATGTACTTATAATATAAGACCGTAATTAGGATGGTTTTATGCAATGGAAAATGTTTGTGGCCGGTGCGCCGGCCAAAGATTGGGCCGGTCGCACGCGGCACGTACGATGGAAGAACGATCGAGTGCTCCCTCGCCCTCTCGTGATGACGTGTCCTGTGGGACCCGTGCACCGCCCTGTCCTCCCTTCTTATCCACCCACGCAATATTATCCTCTCCCTCCATTGTTTCTATCCCCCTCAATCTTGTCTCCTCCTCTCTGTCTCTTCTTCCCCACAGCGGCCATGACCTTGCCTGCTCCACCGCGTATGAGTTCGCTGCCACGAAACAGCTCCAAGCCCGCTCCTGCGAGCACCTCCAGAACCACCACATGAAACACGAGCTCACTGTTGGGCATGGCCCCCATTTTGCAACTCCAGCGACCCTCCTCCCTTCCTCCCTCCTCCACATTCTATCCTTGCTGCCGCACGGCGGCGACCAACACAGAGAGGAGATGCAGTTTTGGTGGCAAACCACCGCCGGTGAGCAACAACGTGCGACGACAGCGACGGCGACAAGTGGTGCAACTAGGACGGACACAAGTGCTGGAGATCCCGCGGCGGCCGGCGTTCAAGATCTCGGCCAAATTTTTTTTGCTGCAACGAAGTGTACTTTTTGCTGGAACCACCTTCAAATTTTGCTACCAAGTATTTGGGTTTTTGTTTGGAGTGAACCAATTTTTTTGCTTCCATGCTTCTTCCCTTGTTGGAACCAGTGTATTTTTTGCTACAACTGTCTTCAATTTTTGGTGGAACTAATATTTTTTTTGCTTCCATGTCATTTCTTGCTGGAACCATTGTATCACTTTTGCTACAAACGTTTTGATTTTTTGCTACTACCGCCGTGTTGATTTGTTACATCCATTTTTTCATGAGGTTATGGAGACCATAGTGTTGAGGTTAGGGAAACCGCCCAATATGCTTCCACCGGATTTGGTTTTTGCTGGAACCCGCTCTAAAAGATGTTGCACCCTGCAGTGGTGCGGTCGGCGTCCATGGTGTGACGAGCTACAACTGAGGGTCTGCGATAATTTTCGTTACAACCTTCATCGGCGTTTCACTACTAGGAAAAGGGCTATAGATGATATGGCCACTAATGGCGCACCAGACATGTGGTGCACCACTACTATATAGTAATGGCGCACCATGAGTTGGTGCGCCATTAGTGTGGTAGACACTAATGCCGCACCAGACACACGGTGCGCCATTAGTAACAATTTTTTTTTAATTTTTCCAAAAATACTAATGGCGCACCACCAACGCAGTGCGCCACTACTATTTTTTTGGCAAAACTACTAATGGCGCACCTACTAATGGCGCATTTGTGGGTGGTGCGCCATTAGTAACCTGGGACCAGCTAGATATTTTGGACAACCACACCTACACACTCACTTTCCCCACTTCATTCTCTCCACCTGCTCCTCCAAGCTTGTGTCGGCTGCCTCCTCCTCCTCACCTCATTTGCACCATAGATTCATCAAAATTAAGTGGTTAAATTACCTTTTTTGATAGGTAAGTAAGGGGAAAGCTATATTTATGTTGTAGATCTACTTTTTTTCTCCCTAGCTCGCTCCAACAACGTGCACATGCACTTTTTATGGCCTTTCTAGATCTATGTATGTTTGTGGTGTTGCATATGTTTGTGTTTGCAGGTACCGGTATTTGAAATGTGATAGTTGCCAATATTTTGCAGGAATGTTGATTCATTTCTGCTTCAGCGAGAATTTTGGCACTATGCATTCTTTTTGGTCCTATTTTTAGGGAAAGTCATGCCAAATTTTTTCTTGGTTCTAAAATATCGTTTTGCTCTACCCCGCAGGCGACCATGGTCCGCACGATGACCGAAGGCATCGTGAATAGGTTTTTGAGCTCCGCGAAGGCCGAGATGCTTCAAAAGAACGAGACGGAGATAAGATGTCTATGTCGAAGATGAAAGTTGAAGAGCCTTATTGTGGACCCGGATTCCGGGAAGGTGCTGGACCACCTGCTCTTGCGTGGCTTCATGGATGGCTATCGGTGGCAAGGTGATGAAGATGATTATGAAGTCGTCCATGGGGGGCGGGCAAGAAATGAGGAAGGGCAGCAAGACAACCACCGCGGCGAGGGCGGGCGAGAAGACGAAGAATCTTCAGGACATGATCACGACGGTGATGTTGTACACAGTCATCATGTAGAAGATGCCGGACATGATGATGAGGAAGATCAGGACGAAGGGCATGATCATGAAGATGAAGATGCCGGAGCAGACGACGATGGAGGCTGGGTGCAGGACCCTCATATTCAAGAGCTGCTTCTCAAGCAGACGGATAACGCAAGAGCTGCCGCCCGATAGAAAGCCAAGCTGGATCAACTGGAGATAGATGCGGTTACTCCATTGTATGAAGGATACAGGCCCGAGGATACCCGCCTGAAAGTAACGCTCATGGCTCTAGATGAAGGTAAAACACAAAATGACCGATGCATGCTTCGACAAGAACATGTCATTCTGGCATGAACGTCTTCCCAAGGGGAACAAGTGCCCGACCAGTTTCGAGGAGGCGAAGAAATCGTGTGTCCTCTGGATTTACCACACGTGAAATACCATGTGTGCATGAACAATTGCATCATTTATCGGGATGAGCACGCGGAGTCTACCATATGTCCGGTGTGCGGCGTCACTCGATACAAGAAGAGGAAGAAAGCTCCTCGAAAAGTGGTGTTACTTTCCGATCACTCCTCGTCTGCAGCGGTATTTCGCGGACCCTAAGGTAGCAAAGCTCCTGCGTTGGCACGCGGATAGGGAGGACAAGAAGCGAGAAGATGACGGAAATGATCTGGAGATAAATAAAAAAGACAAGATGCTGAGTCACCCTAAGGATGCGACCCAGTGGAAAGCGTTGAATTTCGAAGACCCAGAATTTGGGAATGATCCAAGGAACACCGTGCTGGGCGCGAGCACCGACGGAGTCACTCCGTTTGGCAGCCAGAGAAGCACACATAGCACCTGGCCTGTGTTTGTGTGGATGTACAACCTTCCCCCTGGTTGTGCATGAAGAGGAAGTACATTCACATGAGTATGCTAATTGAAGGGCCGAAACAACCAGAGAACGACATCAATCTGTATCTGGGGCTGCTGAAAGGGGAGCTAGACACGCGGTGGAAAACGCTAGCCAATACGTGGGACGCCGCAGAGAAAGAATATTTCCCTATGAGAGCTGCACTGCTCATGACGGTGCATGACTATCTCGGTTACGGATATCTCGCAGGGCAGGTGGTCCACGGATTTTCTGGATGCGTCAGGTGCATGGATGACACAATGTATCGCCAGCTAGATAGAGATCCCGGGTCTTCGAAAACCGTGTTCATGGGACATCGAAGGTGGCTTCGCGATGATGACCCGTGGAGAAAATGCAAGGATCTGTTCGATGGTGAAACCGAACCCCGAAGACACCCACGTACGAGGAGCGGCGAGGAAATAGATGAGCTGTTGAAAAATTGGAAAGATTGCCCATTGCCGGGAAAGAAGCAAAAGGCGCCAGATCCGGGAAAGAAGAGAAAGGCGCCAGAGCCACTGCTGAAGGTATGGAAAACGAGGTCTGTTTTCTGGGACTTGCCATACTGGAAGATCCACCGTGTGCCTCACAGCCTTGATGTCATGCATATCACGAAGAACGTGTGCGAGAGTCTGCTTGGTACCCTGCTCAACATGCCAGAGAGGACCAAAGATGGGCCGAAAGCAAGGGCAGACTTGAAATCAATGGGCATCAGGGAGGAGCTTCACACTAATGATGATGATGATGAGGCGAAGCAGGACACAGAAAGTCATCGCAAAGGCAAAAAGGCCAAGAAGACCGGAAATGACTACCCTCCCGCGTGCTTCACTCTAAGTCAGGAGGAGATCGAGCAGTTTTTCACCTGCCTCGTAGGAGTAAAACTTCCTTGCGGTTACACGGGGAAGATAAGCAGATACCTAGACCCAGCGAAGCAGAAGTTCAGCGGGATGAAGTCTCACGACTGTCACGTGTTGATGACGCAGATACTTCCAGTTGCAATCCGTGGGATCATGGACGCGCACGTCCGTGAAACGCTATTTGGCCTATGCAACTTTTTCGACGTCATCTCTCGGAAGTCGGTTGGCATGAGGCAACTTAGAAGGCTACAGGAAGAGATCATGGTGATACTATGCGAGCTTGAGATGTACTTCCCGCCCGCATTCTTCGACATTATGGTGCATCTGCTGGTCCATATCGTGGAGGATATCATCCAACTCGGGCCGACGTTCCTGCACAGCATGATGCCATTCGAAAGGATGAATGGTGTCATCAAAGGATACGTTCGCAACATGTCACGTCTAGAGGGAAGAATAGCCAGGGGCTTTCTGACCGAAAAGTGCATCTCCTACTCCACGAATTATCTAGGCATCGAGAACCCCGTTGGTCTGCCCGTCAACAGGCACCTCGGCAGGCTCGCTGGATGGGGTCACCGTGAGGGTCGCCATGAAATGCATGTCGACTTCAAGGGTCGACTCGCCGACTTTGAAAGACCAAACCTAGTCGCGCTACAACACATAGACGTGGTCGATCCTTGGGTGGTAGAGCACAAAACCTTTATTGAGAAGACGTACAATGACCGAGGCCAACAGAGGACGGACGTAGATATAATCAAAGAGCACAACTCATGTTTCACGCGTTGGTTCAAGCAGAAGCTTCTGTCGTGCCCTTTACATGAGGATTCTTCCGCGGAAGAACAACTCATATTTGCCTTGTCACAGGGCGCCGAGCACAACCTGATGACCTATGAGGCGTACGATATCAACGGCTACACATTCTACACCGAGGACAAGGACATGAAGAGCGATGGTTATCAGAACTCTGGGGTAGTGATGGAATCCTACAACGGTAACGACAAGGACAGATACTACAGAAGGATCGAGGAGATCTGGGAGCTGAGCTATGCTGGAGAGAAGGTCCCGATGTTCCGTGTCAGATGGGCCAAGAGCGTCCTAAAAGAAGATCGGTATTTCACCACCATGGTTATACCCGAAGCCAAATCCAAGACCGCGGGCGCAAGCGTCACCGCGAAAAATGAGCCATGAGTACTTTCCCAAGTGGACCAATGCTTCTTCATTACCGACCCGTCAAAGCCCAGTCATGTTGTCGTGAGGAGAGGCAAAAGGAAGATCATCGGAATGGATGGAGTCGCCAATGAGCAAGACTTCGACAAGTACGGCGACCCGAAGATGGAACATGACGACGACGATGAAGTAGCAGCATACACCACAAGAAGAAGCAGGACCACTGAGGGAGTCCTGGATTAGGGGGTGTCCGGATAGCCGGACTATACCTTCGGCCGGACTCCTGGACTATGAAGATACAAGATTGAAGACTTCGTCCCGTGTCCAGAAGGGACTTTCCTTGGCATGGAAGGCAAGCTTGGCGATGCGGATATGTAGATCTCCTACCATTGTAACCGACTCTATGTAACCCTAGCCCTCTCCGGTGTCTATATAAACCGGAGGGTTTTAGTCCGTAGGACAAGAATACAATCATACCATAGGCTAGCTTCTAGGGTTTAGCCTCTCTGATCTCGCGGTAGATCTACTCTTGTACTACCCATATCATCAACATTAATCAAGCAGGACATAGGGTTTTACCTCCATCGAGAGGGCCCGAACCTGGGTAAAACATCGTGTCCCCTGCCTCCTGTTACCATCCGCCTAGACGCACAGTTCGGGAACCCCTACCCGAGATCCGCCTGTTTTGACACCAACATTGGTGCTTTCATTGAGAGTTCCTCTGTGTCGTCACTTTTAGGCCCGATGGCTTCTCCGATCATCAACGATGATGCGATCCAGGGTGAGACTTTTCTCCCCGGACAGATCTTCGTATTTGGCGGCTTTGCACTGCGGGCCAATTCGCTTGGCCATCTGGAGCAGATCGAAGCTACGCCCCTGACCGTCAGGTCAGATTTGGAAGTTTAAACTACACAGCGGACGACCGCGGAGACTTGATCTTCGACGGATCTGAGCCGTAGCCGAGCGTGCCGCACTATCTCGGTGGGCATGATCTAGCTCTGTCGCCGAACAGTGCCCTGGAGGCCGCACCTGTGTCCGCCCCGACCCTTGGCTCAGAGCCAACCACACCAATCGAGGATGGGTGGTTAGACACCGCCTCGGGGGCTGCAATCTCTACGGCGATCAAGCCGAACACCAGCCTTGTCCTCTGCGAAGCCCGTGACTCCAAGATGTCGGACTCCTCTCCGGACTCCAAGCCCTCCGCGCCCCTACCGATCGAATCCGATTGGGCGCCGATCATGGAGTTCACCGCTGCAGACATCTTTCAGCACTCGCCCTTCGGCGACATTCTGAATTCACTCAGATCTCTCTCTCTCTCTGTCAGGAGAGTCCTGGCCAGACTATGACCGGCAGGATTGGGATATGGACAACGAAGAAATTCGATGCCCACCCACCACCCACTTTGTAGCCATTGTCGATAATTTAAACGACGTGCTCGACTTCTACTCCGAAGACATCGACGGTATGGACGACGATGTAGGAGATGAACATGAACCAACGCCTATAAGGCACTCGACAGCCACCTCATCTCATGATGTATACATGGTGGACACACCCAAATGAAGCGACGGCGAGGAACACAGGGATGCAACAAGAGATCGTTCACTCGAAAAGCAATCAAAGCGGCGACGTAAGCGCCGCTCCAAGCCCCGCCTCGACAGAGACAGCAGCCATACAGTCCCAGCCATAGAGCAGGACGAGCCGGCGGACGACGAACATGCCTTTAAGCAACCGTCAGAACAGGGCAACTTGGATAAACAAACCGAACACCCCTTCCCCGGTGAAAACAACAGTCCGGATGACCTTACGCCGGATAGGCTCATGGAGCAGAAGAACCTCCACAAAAGGCTCGTCGCCACTGCGCGTAGCCTTAAAAAGCCAAAGCGGAAGCTCAAAACTGCGGAAGATGCACTCAGAATCAGATGGAGCAAAGTACGCAACACCGCACACAAATATGGCGGTAGTCGCCGCACAAAAAGCTATCCAAAGTGAAAGCTACTGCCTGAATTTGACGAGGAGGCCTTAGAGCCCCCGCAGTCAAAAAATAGGAAAGCCACCCGGTCGGATAGACGACCGCATGGCCAGCATGGAGCGGCAAGCGGTGCCGCACACAAGCCGGCACACGATCCACCAAAGGATCCGCATCAAAAAGATGGCCCAGCCAGATCTATCTACGGGCCAAGAAAGCAAGCTCTAGTAAGCAATGCAACACAACAAATATCCGAACATCACGGCACACCCAAATACAGGGGTGCCGCACACCCCCTATGTTTGACCGATGAGGTGCTGGACCATGAATTTCCAGCGGGATTCAAGCCCGTAAACATAGAGGCGTACGATGGAACAACAGACCCTGGGGTCTGGATCGAGGATTATATCCTCCACATACACATGGCTAGAGGAGATGACCTCCACGCCATAAAATACTTACCCCTCAAGCTTAAAGGGCCAGCCCGCGCCATTGGAAGTTGGGAAGAGCTTGAGGATGCTTTCCGGGCAAATTTTCGAGGGACCTATGTCCGCCCTCCGGATGCAGACGATCTCAGTCACATAACTCAACAGCCCGGAGAGTCAGCTCGGAAATTCTGGAACAGATTTCTTACTAAAAAGAATCAGATAGTCGAATGTCCGGACGCCGAAGCCCTAGTAGCTTTTAAGCATAACGTTCGAGACGAATGGCTTGCCAGACACCTCGGCCAAGAAAAGCCAAGAACAATGGCCGCATTGACAAGCCTCATGACCCGCTTTTGCACAGGAGAGGACAGCTGGTTGGCAAGATGTAGCACCAGCGACCCATGTACATCCGAAGTTAGGGATGGAAACAGAAAACCCCGACGCAGCAAGGAGCAGCGCTGGAATAAGGGAAACAGCCCAAAGAGCACGGCAGTTAACGCCGGATTCAAAAGCTCGCGGCAGAATCAAAGAAAGCTGCCCCTCAAGGATAACAGGGACGAGCTATCCAACTTAAACAAAATCTTGGACAAGATATGTCAAATACACAGTACTCCCGGGAAGCCTGCGAACCATACCCACAGAGATTGTTGGGTTTTCAAGCAATCCGGCAAACTTAACGCCGAACACAAGGGGCTTGACACACCAAGTGAGGACGATGACGAACCCCACAAGCAGAGCACCAGGAAACAAAAGGATTTCCCACAAGAAGTAAAACAGTAAACTTACTTCACGTGACGAACAGAATGGCGCCAACAGAGATACGCGCCATATGGCCTATCCCAAAGGAGCCTCGCCAATGGTTGTTAAAACCGATCACCTTCGACCATCAGGATTACTCTAGAAGTATCTGGAACGCAGGTTGGACTGCCTTGGTATTAGATCCAATAATCAACGGACTCCACTTTACAAATGTCCTGATGGACGGTAGCAGTGGTCTAAACCTGTTATACCAGGACACAATCCACAACATGGGGATAGACCCAACAAAAATTCGCCATAGCAAAACCACCTTTCAAGGGGTAACGCCAGGCCCGGATGCCCGTTGCATGGGTTCTCTCCGGCTAGAAGTTATGTTCAGCTCCCCCAATAACTTCCGTCGCGAACAGCTAACTTTCCACATCGCCCCATTCTCCAGTGGCTATTAAGCACTGCTGGGACGCAAAGCTTTCGCCCGCTTTAACGCAATAGCGCATTATGCATCTCTTACACTTAAGATGCCCGGTCCACGAGGCATCATCTCATTAAAGGGAAAACATTGAGTGTTCCTCCTGCGCGGAAGACAGTGCGGCCGCCTTGACAGCCGCACAATAAAGCGGCTTCACCAGCCAAAGCACCTAAACAGGTCGTCAAGACCACAGACACGGCTAGACGAGTCCGGCATGAACATACAATTGATAAAGGCTTAATAGCCGTATACCCCTATACTAGGAGCTCCGCGCATATAAAACAAGAGACAATAAAGCTCAATTTTACCCATTTCAATTTATACTTTGTTTATTTAGTATAACTCATATTCGGCACGATCTTTCTTCAACTAAGTTCCTCTCTTTTACAGATAAACACCGTGGTACGCCCGTCCAGGATACGACACAGGCGCAGACGTGCAGCAGGGACCCGTTCCAAGGATTCTTTTCAGATTAAGACCCTGCGTAAACCTTTTTTACTGTCTCTTGTTGATACACATCCCCTGGTTTCTTGGTATAACCAAGGAGGAGGCTGGCGTTTTGGCATGTGGCCACATCAGAGTTTTGCGCGTACCTGGAAACTAGGGGCTTATTACTAAGGGCGTTATCCCGCTCGCCCTCATAAAGACCGAATACCTTAGGGAGTGTTCGGCGTCGCGAGTTTGGCCTTATATGCATCAGCTCCGAATCATGTCTGTGGTCAAATGTTGGGTTTGCCCGGCTCCTGTGTTTTGCTACCTTACGTTCCGCTCTATCGGCTAAGGCGGCACCAGGAGAACTACTGCGATTGTGCCCCGGTTCGGCCAGGCGAGCACCTCAGTAGAGAAAGCCGAAAACTGACTGTCATCATATAGCGTGAGACTCGTCAACCACTCAATGACTTACTGGAATCTTTAGGATTCCTCCGCATTAACGAAGGGCCGCTTCCCGGCCAGGCACATACGCGCCCTGAGTTCGGGCGAGTGCAGGCACCACCAGGGGCTATATAAGTAGCCTCACTGTCAAACTCCTATGGCTAAGTGAAAGTGATAAAGCATCATAGTCCGATTGCCTAGTTCGCTGCGCTATCACCTCCTTTGTAGGACCAAGATGTTGGATCAAGTGTGAAAATGCGCCTTCTGCGAACACCCCCGCATTATGTGCGTGGGGGCTGAAGCCAACGACTGCCATCTTTCAGATTATATATACATATATGTTAAACGGCCGCACAGGAGGTATTATAATACTTGCAGGCACAAGTATAAAAAGCTTCTACAATTTATCAAAATATTGTTTTACAATAATATATGCTATTCGAATATAGTATCCTTCGAGCACTGCGTCTCTATTAAACGAGCGCCTTGCAGAACTTCCTGAAAATAGTGCTCGGCAGGTACTCGGCTTCCATCCGAGTCTGGGGATGCAACAGCGGTGGCCTCCATTTCCGCCCAGTATGTCTTGACACGGGCAAGAGCCATCCGCGCACCCTCTATGCACGCTGACCTCTTCATCGCATTGATATGCGGCGCCGCACCAAGGAACTGCTGCACCAAGTTGAAATAACTTTTCGGCTCTGGCCTCTGTGGCCACAGATGACTCATGACATACTTCATGGCGAGTCCGGACAACCTATTTAGCTCGGTCCATTCGGCCAAATGATCGGCTAATGACAATGGACGCTCCGGATTGTGGAACTGCGACCAAAAGAGCTTTTCCACTTCGCGATCTTCTTGATCTCGGAAGTGTTCGGCCGCATCTGTGGCACTCGCTGCCAGATCCAGATAGGTGTCCGCCGTACTCCACATCCGGTGTAACGGGGCATGTTTAGGATCACAAAACTTCCACCACAGCATAAAGGGCTTTCCAGCCGCGATCTCTCCGGCCTGACACAGCTCCTCCTTCATAGCTCTCATCGCAGAGCGAGCGTCCTTGGCATCGGCAACGGCCTTCTCCAGGTCCGTCTGTTCCGCCCGATCTTCTTTTTCAAGAAGCTTGCAACGGTCAGCAGCGCTCTTCAGCTTCACAGCCATCTCGGCCATTTCCTTCTTGCTTCGGCAGTGAGCAGCCTGTTCGGCTTTCAGCTCTTCAATTGCCTTTCCGGCAGCCGCATCACTTTTCCTGGATTGCTCGTTGGCTCGGGCAAGTTCCGCCCGAAGATTCCCCATGGCAGCAGCACCATCTGCATCAAGCGCACACATTGTAAGATACTGGCATAAAGCTCCTCTTACCAGGTGCCGCCAGAGAAATTACATACCTTGTGCCTCGTCAAGCCGCTTGTTGACAAGCGCGATGTCGGCATCTGCCACGTCAAGTTGCCTCTTTAGCTCGGCAAATTCATCAGTCCGGCTGGCCACCGGACACTTCGCCACCTACGTATGAAGGCGACATATTAGACCTGGGATTATGATCCTATGCGCGCCGTCACTTTTGACAACGCACAGAGTCTCAGGGGCTACTATCTACACAGGGCGCATCTTATTTATGCGCAACTATCCAAAAAGGGTACATTATTTCGCGTACCTCAAAACCTGTCAGTAAACTCCTGACGGCCTCGTGCAATCCGCTCTCCGCGGATGAAATCCTCTCAATCACCATACCCATCAATGCACGGTGCTCCTCTGAGATAGATGCTCGCCCTAGCAGATCCTTCAGCTCCTCTGACCGCGCACCAGATGGTGCCGGACTCGTCCGATGGCCCTTTTCGAAGGCCGGACGCGGAGGGCTTTGGGGGGCCATATGACTACCTTACGGCCCTGCCGGATTCGGAGAAACCCTCCGCGACGATACCTCAGGGTCGCTCGCCTCGCATGGCGGTACGGCAGGGGGAGGCGTTCCGCTCTCCATCATCTCCGGAAGAAGATCCCCCGAAGACGAGCTCTGCTGAGAAGGGCTAAGGTCCGAGCTACAGGGTAAATTTTCAATTACTTTTCTCAGATATAAAGCAAGGATTTCTCTCATTTCTTAAAAAGAAAACTCCTCTCTACTTACGGCTCGGTGGAGGGCTGATCCCCTTGAGGGCATAATTCGGCCGAAGTATCCCCCAGCACAGGACTCTCTGGCGAAGATTTCTTCCCCCGCTTTGAGCCCATGGTTTCCAGGTCTTCAGAGGCGGTCCTCTTCTTCCCCTGAGGAGACGAATTTTTGATTCCTCCCTTCCAAACAGCCTCCTTCGAGGAGGCCGTAGCTTCCTTGTCCCCTCCCTCACTTTCCTCCGAAGGCACAACCTCCAACATCCTGACTAGCACGGGACCCGGCATGGTCTCGGGGAGGGGGCCGGACACCTGATTAGCTTTGCTTTCGCTATCCACTCCTGTTTAAAGGACGGCTCTTTTATGGGCAATTTTATGATAAATATGTGGATTGCGAGTCCGGTCACAGGGCTACTTACTTGAGTATCCGGGCGGTTGCAGCTCAGACCTGCATCCTTGGTCAAGTCCGGACACATTGCTTGTGATCCGAAGAACAATTTGTACATCTCCACGGGCGTCGCGCCCATAAAGTGTTGGAGAGCTCGTGGTCCCTCCGGATTGAACTCCCACAGGCGGAGGGGGCGACGTTTGCAGGGCAGAGCTCGGCGAATCAGCATAACCTGTGTCACCATGACCAGACTGATATCTCTTTCTAGGAGATCTCGAATGCGGCCCTGCAACAAGGGCACGTCCTTGGACGGCCCCCAGTCCAGTCCTTTATTGACCCATGACGCTAGCTGTGGTGGGGGACCCGAGCGGAAAGCAGGCAGCGCCACCGACTTGGTGCTCCTGGGAGCTGTGATATAAAACCACTCTTGTTGCCATAAGCTGGACTCCTCTTGAAAAGAGCCCTTGGGCCATGGAGCACCGGCATTCTTGCTTATAAAAGCACCTCCGCACTCCGCGTGCCGTCCCTCGATCATCTTCGGCTCTACTTTGAAGGTCTTGAGCCATAGTCCGAAGTGAGGAGTAATAAGGAGGAAGGCTTCACACACGACGATGAATGAGGAAATATGGAGGATGGACTCCGGAGCTAAGTCGTGAAATTCCAGCCCATAATAAAACATGAGCCCCCTCACGAAGGGATCCGTCAGGAAGCCTAGCCCCCGAAGGAAGTGAGACATGAACACCACACTCTCACCAGGCTTGGGAGTGGGAATGACCTGCCCTTGAGCAGGCAGCCTATGCCAGATTTCACCAGTCAAGAACCTGGCCTCTCTCAACTTCAGCACGTCCACCTCTGTGACGGAGGAGGGCATCCATCGGCCTCAAAGGTCGGAACCGGACATTGTCGAAGGTCCGAAGCGCCTGAAATCTGGAGCCTTGGGTGTTGGAACTCGAGGCGAAGGGCGAACTCATTTGAGATTGAAAGAAAGGAGTAAGGCCTTGGTCTCTTTATAAGAGGTTGAATACCAAGGGCCCTCCCCGTGACCGTTTGGGACTCGCCTTTGATCGAGAAAACATACCAACGGGTACGACTGGGTTACCCACGCCCGTATTGATGAGAATCCCGGAATAAGGGGACACGATCTCTGCTTTCACAAGACGTTCCAAGGAAACCGCCTCGCTAAACGCGCTGAGGTGGGACAGTAAATGATTCAAATAAAGACTTGGTCGTGGTGTGATGTCACGCTACGGAATACGTCAGCAGATTAGATTTGTGTAAATATTATTCTCTCTATGGAAATATGTGGAAACTTATTTTGTAGAGCCGGACACTACCTTTGTGTTCAAAATCTTCTATGAAGTACTTGGAGGAGGAACCCGCCTTGCAATGCCGAAGACGATCTGCGCGCTGGACTCGTCGTCATTGAAGGCTGGTTCAGGGGCTACTAAGGGAGTCCTGGATTAGGGGGTGTCCGGATAGCCGGACTATACCTTCGGTCGGACTCCTGGACTATGAAGATACAAGATTGAAGACTTCGTCCCGTGTCCGGAAGGGACTTTCCTTGGCGTGGAAGGCAAGCTTGGCGATACGGATATGTAGATCTCCTACCATTGTAACCGACTCTGTGTAACCCTAGCCCTCTCCGGTGTCTATATAAACCGGAGGGTTTTAGTCCGTAGGACAAGAATACAATCATACCATAGGCTAGCTTCTAGGGTTTAGCCTCTCTGATCTCGCGGTAGATCTACTCTTGTACTACCCATATCATCAATATTAATCAAGCAAGACGTAGGGTTTTACCTCCATCGAGAGGGCCCGCCTCCATCTCGATCGCTATCCCCCTCCATCTCGATCGCTATCCCCCTTCATCTCGATCTCGATCCCCCCCGCACCCTCCCCCGCTAGCTCCACCGCCGCCGACGACCCACCGCACCCTCCCCCGCTCCACCGCCGCCGCCGACCCACCGCACCCGACCCCCCGCTCCACCGCCGCCGCCGACCCCCCGCACCCTCCCCCGCTCCACCATCACAAATGAATGCAACTAAAAATCCAAAAAAACAAATTTGATTATATTTTCAAATAACAAATTTGATGATATTTTCAAATAATAAATTTGATGATATTTTTCGATTCCTAAATATTTTCAAATAACAAATTTGATGATATTTTTTAAAAAAATATTACTGTTTCATATTCATATTCATTTTCTAAAAAATTAGTAGATGCAACAAAAAATAATAAAAACAATTTACTTATGGCGCACCTCTGGCTAGTGCGCCATTGCTATGCAAAAAAAGTTACTTATGGCGCACCACTGGGTGGTGCGCCATTGCTATCTAAAAAAAGATTACTAATGGCGCACCGCTCGGGGGTGCGCCATTGCTATCTAAAAAACATTCTAATGGCGCACCGCTAGGTGGTGCGCCATTGCTAAGCCTCCCCCCACACTAAAATCCCCAATCTCTCACATTTCCCTCTAATCCCTCCCCTGCCTCATCTCACCCGCAACCGACCACCACCGACCACCACCGCCCCCGTGCTCGCCGTCCCCCGCCGTGCTCGCTGCCCCCCCCCCACCCCACCACCACCGCCCCCTTCCCTAGCCGAGCGTCGCCTCCCTCGCCGTCCCCCCTCTACCCGCGCCCGCGCCCTCGACGTCCTCCCTCCCAAGCGCCCCCTCCCCCCGTGGCCCCGCCTGCGTCAACCTCGTGCTCGCCGTCCAACACCGCGCGGCCTGCCCAGGAGGACTGTCGATGTCTTCCTCTTCGACTACGAGGACCCGTACGAGCTCCGACACCCTCGAGTCATCCCTTCGACGCTCGTTAATTTCCTCCGCCTCGGCCACCATCTCCACCGCTCGACGCCGAATTCGCGCCGCCTTGACTAGCTCCGGCTACCCCGAGTCGCCCTTGACCTCCCCAGTGAGCACCCGAGCCGCTTCCCCCTCTTCCCCCTCTTGATTTCCTTCTGATGTGTTCTAGGGTTGGGGGTTGGAGAATTTTGGACAAGGAAAGGGGGTTGGAGAATTAAGTAGCTAGGGTTGGGGGTTTGCAAGAGGAGAATCTGTAGTGTTTGTGCAGCCCAGGCAGTGTTCAATTTACTCTTTTTGTTATGGCTTCGGAGCACTGATCGGCTATAGTTGGTGCAGCAAAAGCTTTGATCATCGAACTGATTGCTATGGCTGTGCAGCATTCTACTTCCAGGAATTCTCCTGATGAACCTGACATGATTTCTTGGTAGGGGTTCAGTATTCACGAGTCTACTAAGTCCAAGTATCAGTAGCATTTTCTTCTTCTTTTTCTCTGTCTATGTATAGATGTTGTAGGATCTCATTATAGAATGGATCTGGCATATGAAAATCCCTCTTAAGACTCAATGCTTACTAATCAGAAATAATTGACTGGCAATACTCTATGATCCTTGATTGAATTGAAACTGCTTAGATGGATGATGTCTTTTTCTATAGATGGATCCTCGATCGGTCTTAGTTTGGTCTTGCCAAAGTAAGTGCAAGCAGATTTGAGGTGACTGTAGTTTAGCATCTTCAGAATTTCACAAAGGTTGATAACCTTCTAATCAGCACTCACATATGCTGCTCTTGCACTGATTTCAGCTCCCTCTCTCAGTTGTTCTATTGCATGACCATGTATAGATAGAAGTTGTTCCCTGTGTTCCAAATAGGTGAGTGAGCCATGCATCGAATTGCCCGCAAAAATCAAAATGTAACTAGTATATCACTGGATATTTAGTGTAGAATCTTGAAAACTGAATTTATGGCAGAATTAGTACATGAAAACTGAACTTATTGTTACTGTAATTTAGTTACCAGTTTGGGAGTACAATTTGGAACATAGTATCAGTACTGATCTATTCTGAAAGATTAAAGGTAGATGGCCGTTCCTTAAA
Organism: Triticum urartu; assembly: GCF_003073215.2. NCBI lineage: Eukaryota > Viridiplantae > Streptophyta > Magnoliopsida > Poales > Poaceae > Triticum > Triticum urartu. The sequence continues at coordinate 67,804,762 of NC_053023.1, read as the reverse complement.
GAAACATGGCACAACACAATTCAGAGGAACATCCTGAAGCCCATGTTCTTATGCAGGCAAATTCCTTGTGTTACTGTAATACTCCATGCAGGAAAAATTCCTAACTATTGGAGAAGCTTCTTCATAAGCTTTTTCTTGTTTATATATACTGATGATGAGTCTTGTTGAAACCTTACATATGTTGGTTCCTGCTTATTTGCTCCAATGGCACAAACTTGAGCTACTGTCAAAAAATTCAGTTAGGTACAGTTAGCATCATGTAAGAAAATGGCCATAATGTGCCCTGATAATGATGTATTTTGTCATAAAAATATATAGTGGACTGCCATGATAATGACATGCTGCTAGTAGTTACTTCCATGAGTTGTTTTATTGACATGGCACATTTGCAATGGAGTTTTATATATCTTTAGCCACTGTTCATTAACAGCAAGTCAGTTTTGTTTATAGTTGAAAGTAAGTGTGTGGTTTGAAATTTTGATCTGATTATGGCATCTAGAATTATGTCTGTTTTGTTTTGTAACTAGAAGACCAAAGTGTGTTACTCACCTGGGATCTTAACTGTTGGGGGTAGTATTGTAACTAGAAGACCATGTATTTTCAGAATTGAGCTAAAGATTTGGGGGGTAGTATTTCTGATTTTAGAGCACCTTTGCTGGATGTATTTTACAGTAGCTGTTGGAATCAAAACAATGCTTGTGGGTTGTCCTGTTAAGTTGAGTGAGTCATTAGAGGGCAGATAGAGTCACCCACACCAATTAATGTTTATGAAGAAGAAGAATAAACCTACTGCTGCTGCTGTTATGCCTGTGTTCACTGTTGCTACTGCTGTACTTGTGATGATGCTACTTGTGATCTTCTGAAATGACCCATTGGCGACTTCATTACATGGGGATAATGATTTTGCAGGTACCCCGAGAGGCCCTTGAGTTTGCCGGAATGTCGATTAACTTCCGTTTCGGCAAATTCAGGTACTCCATATGTCCTATTTTTAGCAAAGGTCATGCTGAAATTTTCCGTGAATTTAGCATGACTTTGCTAAAAAATAGGACATATGTGGTACTTGCGACTAATGCATGGGCCGGGGTATCTTAGTACTTAATTAAGTAGGATCAATTGCCCCGCCATTCTTCCTGCATTAAACCATAGGTGGCAATAGAGCCAAGTAATTAATCCCAACTTAGAATTCTCCTTCCTAGCTTAGCTTTTAGGGTGCCTCGGCGTCGACAAACCCTAAATGATAAAACCTTGGCTTTTAGGGTGCCTCAGTGTCGATAAGAACCTAAATGATGAAAGCTTAGGCTTTTAGGGGTGCCTCGGCATCGACAAACCCTAAATGATAAAAGCTTAGCTTTTAGGATGCCTCGGTGTCGACAAACCCTAAATGATGAGACCATGATCTTGTTCCTTGACAATAACCAACTTTTTGACCAAACTTTTTTCCTATTTAGAGCGAAACATGGCCCACAATGATGAGGCCGGCGGTTCGGGCGGCAAGCAATTCTGGGAGCTGTCCCAGGAGATGGAGGAACAACCTCACCGCTATGAGGACGCCACGGAAGACACCGATCCTAACTACACAACCCCTAGTGGCGTCGGGGATGACACCACTGATGGTGCCGCCGAGGATGCCACCACTGATGGTGTCGCCGAGGATGCCACAACTGATGATGCCAGCGCACGCACAGATGGTAGCCAACCGAAGAGGCAACAGAAGGACCGGCGCCCGAACGTGCTCCGCACCGTCAAGGAGGAATTTACTAAAGTGAACTCCGACGGGCATCTAACGGCACCCAAAGAATTAGTCAAGGGGTACTCGCTTCAGCTCGGGTGCATTCTCCGGAGCACCGTGACGATCAACACCGAGAACCTAAGGCATAAGGACCGAGGGAATTTGCGCAACCTCCTCTTCACGAAGCTGCACGAACGATACAAGTTCCCCGCTGAATTTGTAAACACACGCCTCTCAGGGAATAAACTGAATAGTGCCGCCCTCACGACGATGAGCACGGCCCTGTCTACTTGGAAAAGCGCGGTGAAGAGAATGATTGACAAAGGTGATAGTTATGAGAAGATCAAGGCGAAAAATCCTTCGATCAGCGAAGATGACTACAAGGAGTTCAAGATCAAGTGCGAGAGCAGCACAACCTCAGAATCAAGTCAGTGGGGGAAAGAAATGCGGGAGTTGAACTTAGGGGAACACAAACTCGGTCCCGGCGGTTACAGAGTGGCGGAGCCTATATGGGACAAGGAGGACGCGGAGCGTGCCGAGCAAGGCCTACCGCCCCGCTTCAAGAAATATCGTGACAAACAGACCAAGAACTATGTCAGGGCCCGGTACAAGGAGGACCCGATAACAAAGGAGCTTACCACGGATCCGAAGACCAGGGCGCTTGAGCTTGTTCAGGCGCAGGAGACTGAAAGCAGTAGCGCGGGGTCGTCTCAGAGCACCCCTTGGGACAACACTCTAAATAGGGCGTTGAACGTAATGAAAAACAAGGATAAGCTCAGTAAGCCGTCATCAGCTGGTCGTGTGGCCGGCAAAGGCTTGTCCACAAAATGGTCATCATACTATAATGCTGGTGGGCGAAAGGAGAGAAAGACCAGCTCGGAAAGCCAGTTGCGCGAGGTTCAAGAACTCAAGGCACAAGTGGCGCGGATTCTGGAGATTGTCCAAGAGCAAGTGCAACAACAACTGGGATCGACGCTCACCGGCATTATGCCTACCTTGATTCATGGGCTGACGACGTGGATTGCGGGCGGCCAACAGGGGCCGCCCCCGATTCCCATCTTCACGGCCAGCAACTCGCACAACGCGCAGGCGGCGCCATTGGTGTCTCCGGCGGAGGCGGTATTGGTGTCTCCGACGCCGGCATGGGCATTGGAGCTTAATGCACCCGGGTGTACGCCGGCCGGCACCTCGGTAGCAAGCGGCCCCTCCGTCAGTTGCACGCCCGCCGTTGGCGATGCCTCGACATTAGCTGAGCTTGACGCCATCATCACGGTAACTAATTAAGCCTCTCGGCCGAGGACTTCATCTCCTTGCCTTTTACTGGGCATCCCTGACGCCCTACATGTTTTCGCAGGGCGCCGCCGACGTTCCGTGCACTCTCCTGCACTTCGTGAACGACGAGTTGGTCGATGTCGCCAAGGGCAAAATTGTTCAACCGGGCAACCCCGTGTTCCACGGTAATCCGATGCCACCCACCGTGTATAGGGTTCAACTGGTTCGGGTGCTGCCAGGCTGCGACGAGTTGTTACCTCTGATTTGACCCGCCGAGGCCGACGAAGATGATCTGATGACCCTTAGCGCCTACCTAAGCTGGCCCCTGCTTTGGCCGAAGAGCCAGATTCGTTTGGGGGCGGGGGAAACCACCCCAAATACAACACGCCAGTCGTGCCGGCGCCAAGCCATGGCAAGACCGCCGCAACACTATCGGACATGCCGGACATCCCTATGGCACAGGATCCGGACGACAACGACGATGATACATTTACCAACGTCGATAAGTACTTTGCCGAACATGGGTACAGTGACAAATTCTTCGGGCCTCCTTCTCAAGAACCCAACCCTAAAAAAGACGACCGCGATCATGCTGGTACCGCGGAGAAACCAAATTGCAACAGGCATCGTCTGGCGTTCAGTTCTCAGGAGACGCCTCCAGCTGCCGCCTTCACCGAGCCTCAGATAGCCAAGGTGCCAACTATTATCAGCCCCAACACACTCAAGAAGGCGGTCTGTGAGCAGAACTTGATCCCATTATAGCAGAAGAAGAAGAAGGGCGGAAAAGAAAGAGTAACAAGGGTGCCAGCCATCCGGCACCGAGTACGATCCATGCTCAGGACGGTCCACCTTCACCTAAGGATATCTCGAGGAGGGTGCATGTGGCGGGTAGGCCGATGCTACCGACTAATCTGCTCAATGCTGCAACCGGTGCTATGCGGAGTCTGCATGACAGTGTTCTTTCTTTGGAGAAGTGGCGTCTCTCCGAGAATGATGTGGCATACCCGGTTTTCATGGCCAAGGTGCCAGAGGGCAAGGGCTTTGTGGATAATGCCATCGGGGGTATGATCGTCATGTGGTTTGATGACATCTTCGCTATGTTTAACCTTCATCCGCGGCACTACACCTTCGTTCGGCTATTTTCGCTGAGTATGGAGATGCGGATCATTAGAGACAAGACCCCGGACATCGTGATAGTCGACCCCTTCTACATGCATGCCAAGATCTTGGGAAACGCTGGGGACCGGCAGGTCGCGAGTTCTTACCTCGAAGGCGTCATTCTGGCAAACCCAGATAAGGATAACTTCCTCGTGCCTTACTTTCCCGAGTAAGTCATCCCCTCACCGCCCTGTAACATATGATTTCTTAGATTTCGATCGTTCTTTTTTTTCTAACATTCCGTGTTTTATGCAGTGACACACATTGCACACTCATCCACTGAAGCATGAAATATTCCATGGCCACCTATTTTGACTCGGACCGTCAGTCGAAGAAAGACTACACAAATATCAAGAAAGTTCTTGATGGTGTTCTCCCCGGCTACGCCAAATCTGGAGGCACCTTCACCAGGCGAGTTCGTAGGTACGGCAAGCACGTGTTCGCCCACACTACGATGTTCTCCTGCGTCAAGCAGCCGCCTGGCGGTCATAAGGATGCCTACTACGCCCTCCATCACATGCGGGCGATCGTACGGGACCATAATCACCTTCTGCTACCAAATAATCTCAAAGATTGGGCCGCAAGGTTGTCGGCAATCCAGGACGCGGACATCAGACAAGAATTCTTTCGCATCCAGTCGGAGTTTGCGGAAATCATCCATCAAGATGTCCTTCGTACCTTAGGGCAGTTCTACCTCAGATATCAACCGTCCAACAGTGAGATAGACACAACACTACAAATGCAGGCGGACAACGCCCGCAATTTCATGACCATCACGAGAGACGGCAGCTTCATCCACGCTCCGGTCCCTGAGTTGAGTCGAAAGTAGTGATGCTATGTGTAGTTCTGAAACATCGATTGGCTCATGTTGTAATTAAACTTTAATGAACTTGTATGTCTCTTTGGTTTGGACAGTCGTTCAACTTAGATGTAATCGATGCTATTTATTAGTAGGACCATGAATCGTGCTATTAATGTGTTGCTTTTCTCTTCTGATCCTTTTGTTGCATACTTATATATTGCTTATGTATTGTCTGTGAATTGCTACTAACGTTTTGTTTGGCTAGTGCATAGAGATGCCGTCGTATGTCGTGTACAAGGGTAAGGTTCCCGGAGTCTACGACGACTAGGAGGAGTGTCGGAAACAGGTTCACCGTTTCAGCGGTAACAGTTATAAAGGGTACACCACTAGGGCGGAGGCGGAAGTTAGATACGCGCGTTATCTAGCGGGAGAGAGGAGGGAGCATTGGAGGAACCGGATGAAAACCAGTTTCATCGCGATTATGCTCATCGTGATGACCGCGGCTCTCTTCTATGTGATGGTAGTTTAGATGATCGATATCGACTTGTAATGTGAAGACAAACTCGCTACTCGCGGTTTCAAGACTTGTAATGTTCTAACTTTGTTCGGTATTTTTAATTCGGAGACTAATATGATGAATTGTATTCGGAGACTAATCTTCTATTGTATTCGATGAATCTGCTGTTGCTGTGTGGTCTACCTATATTCTGTCCAATAATATATTTTGTAACCTGTGAAAATATCAGAAAAGAAAAAAATCCCTGATATTCATACTAGTGGCGCACCACCACATAGTGCGCCATTAGTAAGACAGAGCACACTAATGGCGCATCATCCACAAGTGCGCCATTAGTATGCCAAAGCACATGGGTAAATATGGCCCCTTGGGAGGCATACTAATGGCGCTCCATGGGCTATACTAATGGCGCACCACAGGTGCGCCATTAGTAAAAAAATACTAATGGCGTGCTAGTAGTGGCACACCTGTAGTGCGCCATTAGTAGGCAAAACAGGTGCGCCACTAGTAGGCCTTTTCCTAGTAGTGTTTGCTACAACCAATAATTTTTTCTGGAACTATGTTTATTTTTTTCTACCACATAATTTCTGATCTTTTGTTGGAATCAGCGCCAAATTGTTGCATTTTTTGCTACCACACCCGTTTTGATTTGCTGGAACCGGCTCCATTTTTTGGTACTACGAGTATTTCTGGGTTTGCTGGAACCATCCCTATTTTTGCTACCACGGCCAACCATGGCAGCGTCGCCATTGATTTTGTGGGGGTGGGGGGGAGGGGGGGGGAGGGAGGGAGCGAGGTGGGCAACACAGGTGAGGGGCGCGCGGGAGGCTACTGTCGACGACGAGGGAGGGGGCACGTGCTGCATGACGGCAACGAGCATCGGCGGCGAGGCAAGCCGGAGGGGAACTTCGATCTGTCAGCGGGAGGGCGCGGGGCACGGCCTTGCCCAATGCGAGCGGACGATGTTTTTTTCCTGCGGCGAAGAAAAAGAATATTGCGGGATCCAATCGAGTGGCTGTGGATGCATGTATCGGGCGGCTAGGAGCAGACCGGCCGAAAGTATTCGGCCGGCGCGCCGGTGCCTAGTGGTCGCCGTACCCCTCTCTCTCGACTACTGTAGATCAAACGGCACGTTTGATCCCCGTTCATTTGTTCTCTGGTCTAGCCTCGTCTTCGGCGGCGACTGAAATATTCCTCCGCTGCTAGAGCGAGAGAAATCCTATCCCCCACTCCATATCCCAATGGCGTCGACACATGGCCGTCCTAAAGCCCCGCCGACGACGCTGCTCACCCTACCCGAGGAGCTTCACGAGGAGGTCCTCCTCCGCCTCCCCGCGGTCGCTGACCTCGCCCGCGCCTCCATTGCCTAGGTCTCCTTCCGCCGCCTCATCACCGACCACCGCTTCCTCCGCCGCTTCTGCTTCCGCTTCCGCGCCCGCCAGCCGCCGCCTCCCCTAGGCATCGTTTCTCACTGATCCCACCGGTACCTGCCGTTGCTGCAGCTGGCCCAGCCGCCGCACCCATCCGCCGCCGCGGCGAGCACTTTCGCCGGCTCTCACGCCGCCGACTTCTCGTGCTCCTTCATCCCCTCCGCTGAGCGTTGGCAGGTGCGTGACCTACGGGACGGCCGCGTCCTCCTCCCTGGCATCCCAGAGGGGAGCAAATTCTGTTGCCGCGTCTTGGCCAGGGACCTGGCCGTTTGTGACCCCTGTACCGGCGCTACACCCTGCTGCCTGCCATCCCCGACGACCTCGCCGCTTTAGCGCAGCAGTCGGACATGGGGAATTTCGAGCCCTTCCTAGCTCCTCCGGCCGCCGAGGATGAGAAGGGCATTTCATTCAGGGTTATTTGCTTGGCGCGCTGCACAACCAGGCTGGTCCTCCTCATCTTCTCTTCAGGTTCAGCTGATGGACAATGGCGTGCTGTTACAGTTGACAATTGGGTCAGTCTGCTCACAGGATTGGACAACCCAGCTCCAGGCATCCAGCCAGAGTCGTACTTGTGGCCGCGAATGCGCCACTATGCACACGGATACTTCTGTTGGGCATTTTATCTGGCGAACAAAAACAAGTTGATCATGCTCGACACACGCAGCATGGATTTCTCTGCCGTCAATCTCCCACCTGGCACCAGAAATACACAGGTTGTCATTCTAAAGGCAGGGGGAGGAAGGCTTGGGATGTTTACCAATGAGTATTTGACACCTGAACTCGGGTATGCTGTGTTGCAAAATGATGGTGGTGGTGCAAACCAGTGGCTATCACAAGGAAGGTTCAGTTTACCCGTAAACTATCGCTATATGCTCGTGGGTGTAGATGGGGATACTTACTCATACAAGGGATTCCGGAACCTGGTTATTCCAGAGACCCTTCGGCAGAAGTGGTGGACTCGGAAGTTTTAACTCTGAATCTAAGGACTTTACAGGTTGAGTGGTTCTTGACATCTCAGTTCAGCAACATGGGTTCTCATTTGTTTGCCGGTTTCCCACCATCCTTGTCTCCACCATCTCTTCAAAATGGTAACCTTGCTCTCACGTATTTGCATACTTGTACTTTGGGCTCTATATGTGACGCCCCGAGACCGATGCGCCAGGTGTCTTCCAGTTATTCGTTGTTGTTGCCTTGTCATTTTCTTCCGTGTCGCATCTTGCCATGTCATCATCCGCATTGCATCATCATGTTTTCAAAACTTGCATTCGTCCGGGTTCCCCCAGTTCTCTTCATTGTTCGTTCTGAGCCCAGACACACTTGCACGCGCCCGCGGCATGTCCGGAATATTATTTTATAAGTGGCCAAAAATGTTCTCGGAATGGGTTGAAAGTTGGCGTGCGGTGTTGTTTTGTTGTCAGTAGGCTGCCTGCCAAATTTCATCGCGTTCGGAGTCCGTTTGATGACCCAACGAATAACTATAGTGGCAGTATAGCCGGTCAAACGTCGGACGTTTTCGGTCTCCGGAAACGGTTGCCAGGCTGCCTTCTTTCCTCTCCTCTTAGCCCAAGCCTCTCTATACATTTCACTACCGACCGCCAGGCCAGCCTACCCCTCTTTGCACAGTGCATCGTCCCCTCGCGCGTGTTCGAAACTCAGCCGAACCCGACTCGGATGGTCCTCACCGTTGGGTCTGGATCATCCCCTAACATCTACAAAATGTCTTTGTTTTCTTATTTGATCTCCCTAGCCTATTTATCTGAGACCGTCCGATTAAGATCGGAGGGTCCAAATGCCCCTAAACTTAGACTTTTTGCTATATATACATCAAACTCTAGCCTAACCCTAAAAATCCTTCCCCTTGTCCCATCGCGCCACCGCCACCCACTCACCATTCCCCTCAGGAAATTCCCAGATCCACCTCGTGTTGCCCATCCACCCAACTGGCAGCCTCCACCTCTCCTCCCGATTCACCTACAGCCAATCCATCGATCCACTGCCTTCCTCGAGCTCCAACGGGACCGCGCCCCTGGATCCCCTGCTTCAAGCACCTCCATGGAGCCAGACTCCCGCGCCTCCGCTTGTTCTCCACGAGGACCAGCAGAGCTCACCCGCCTCCTCCACCTCGCGTCGCCGCCGACGAGCTTCATCTGAGATGAGCACCACCGCCTCTGCTGCGCCCCTGCTCCCTACTCTGTCCATCTCTCTTTACTTCTTCTCCCTGTCTCTAAGATCTCCATCTCTCTCTATATCACGCAGCAACAGGAGACCGCCATGGCGCCCGGATCTCGACTTCGTCCGCCCCCCCCCCCATCCAAAACCATCTCCGGGGACCAGATTCGCGCCCCATCATCCATCCCAGCCGTCCACGCGTCGTCAGAGGTCACCCCGAGCGCCAAGTTCGCCGCCGCCGCTCCCCTGCATCCCGCCTCTGCCTCCCCTGTTCCTGTGAGAACACAAGGACGAGGGCGAGCCCCTTGCCTCGTCTCGATCCCATGGATTCGAACGCCCAGCGCCGCTCATCGTCCTCCGCCAAGATTCTGCGCCACGCCAAGTCTGTTGCCGTTCCCGAGTCCCCTGCGGGAACCATGGAGCCTGAAGCAATGGCCGCGCCTCTCGTTGACCTCAACCGCCATGGCCACCGCCCGTTTGTCACCCCCGCTGCTGGATCCGGCCAGTTCCAGCATGTCCCCGCCGGCTCCGCGTCGTCTGCCTCCCTCCATCTCGCCTGCATCCCTGCAGCACCGGCGCCATGACCCTGTTCTTCCTGGAGACGCACGCAGCGCCAAGCCTCCCGCTCGCTCGCTCTCGTGGTCGTGTTGACCGTGGGTCAGCCTGTGGACCAACCTCACCCCGTCGGAAGCCCAACCTCCCATCCAGCGCCGCGCGTAGGCCCAACGTCTCTCCAGCCGCAGTGCCTAAGGCCCGGCCTGCTCCCTTCCAGATCCAATCCGGCCCAGTCAAGCCCGATGTGAGCAGCTCCCCAGCGCCCCACCTTTTTTTCTTTCTTTCTTCCTGTTGTTGGGCCAGCAGTTTTGGCCCAGAGTATTTTTTTTAGGCTCTGGGATTTGCCTAATTTTCCAGGGAATGATGTTTTGCAAAAAACCCTTCATAGTTCATGCATATAATAACTTAATAACTAAGCATCACATGTAAAAACTTTAGATATGAAAAATGCTTAAAAATTGTGTCTAGTTTCAAAATATGTCATTTTCATCTATGTTTAAAATGTTTAAAATTTTGTTTGTTTAAATTTGCTCCTATGTCATGCTAAAATGCTTTAATTCATAACTAAATAACCGTAGCTCCAAACCTAACAAACTTTATATGTAAATGGGGTAGAAAAATGCATAGTTTAACTTGGTGGCATCACTTTGCATGTTTAACAACTATAAAATATGGTTTAGGGCAGAACAGTACCAAACCTAGTATATGTATATGAGGATTTTTCGGAATTGTTGTTCGTTGTTTCCGGCCTCATTTAAACTTGACTAGATAGGTAGTTTTACTTTGCTTCACCTCTTGCCATGTTAATCAACATTTAATATTGTTGGGTACATAAACGAGATCGAACTAAATAACTTGTTGTGGTGTTTCTTCAATATGCAACTCGTTGCATATTGAGCTCCACTTAACTTGTAGTTTTGCTTGTGCACTTTGCCATGTCATGAATCTTTAAACCGGACATGCATCATACTTGGTTGTGCATCATGTCATGTTTATGTGGTGGATGTTATACTATGTGGTTTGCTTCTTTCCGGTGTTGCTTCTTCGGGTTGGTTCCGTTAACATCGCGTTGTGAGGATTCGTTCGACTACGTCTGTTTGTCTTCTTCATGGACTCGTTCTTCTTCCTTGCAGGATTTCAAGCAAGATGACCATACCCTCGAAATCACTTCTATCTTTGCTTGCTAGATGATCGCTCTTTTGCTATGCCTATGCTACGATACCTACCACTTGCTTATCATGCCTCCCATATTGCTAAGCCAAACCTCTAACCCACCTTGTCCTAGCAAACTGTTGTTTGGCTATGTTACCGCTTTGCTCAGCCCCTCTTATAGCGTTGTTAGTTCCAGGTGAAGATTGGAGCTTGTTCCATGTTTGGAACATGGTTATTTTTTTGGGATATCACAATATCTCTTATTTAATTAATGCATCTATATACTTGGTAAAGGGTGGAAGGCTCGGCCTTATGTCTGGTGTTTTGTTCCACTTTTGCCGCCCTAGTTTCCGTCATACCGATGTTATGTTCCTTGATTTTGCGTTCCTTACACGGTTGGGTTATAATGGGAACCCCTTGACAGTTCACCTTGAATAAAACTCCTTCAGCAAGGCCCAACATTGGTTTTACCATTTGCCACCTAGCCTCTTTTTCCCTTGGGTCGGCCAGCCCAAGGGTCATCTTTATTTTAACCCCCCGGGCCAGTGCTTCTCTAAGTGTTGGTCCAACCCAGAGCATCGTGAGGGGCCGTCCCTTGGAAACTTGGGTTACGTTGGCTCCCATACGCTTGGCTTATCCGGTGTGCCCTGAGAACGAGATATGTGCAGCTCCTATCGGGATTTGTTGGCACAGCGGGTGGTCTTGCTGGTCTTGTTTTACCATTGTCGAAATGTCTTGTAACCGGGATTCCAAGCCTGATCGGGTCTTCCTGGGAGAAGGAATATCCTTCGTTGACCATGAGAGCTTGTGATGGGCTAAGTTGGGACACCCCTGCAGGGATTTGAACTTTCGAAAGCCGTGCCTGTGGTTATGGGCAGATAGGAATTTGTTAATGTCCGGTTGTAGAAAACCTGGTACTTATCTTAAATAAAATGCATCAACCGCGTGTGTAACCGTGATGGTATCTTCTCGGTGGAGTCCGGGAAGTGAACACGGTGTTGGAGTAATGTTTGACGTAGGTTGTTCTAGGATCACTTCTTGATCATAGATTCTCGACCGTGCTTTTGCCTTCTCTTCTCGCTCTCATTTCCGTATGTTAGCCACCATATATGCTAGTCGCTTGCTGCAGCTCCACCTCATACCTTTTACCCTACCTATAAGCTTAAATAGTATTGATCGCGAGGGTGTGAGATTGCTGAGTCCCCGTGACTCACAGGTACTTCCAAACCAGTTTGCAGGTGCCGATGATATCGTGCAGGTGACGCAACCGAGCTCAAGGAGGAGCTCGATGAAGATCTTGTCCATTGTGTTGTTTCGTTTCAGTCGATCAGTAGTGGTGCCGAGTTGGGACGATCGGGGATCTGTGTAGCATTTGGGTTAGTCTTCTTTTATTTTGGTTCCGTAGTCGGACCTTGAGTGTATCTGTATGAATGTAATGTTTTATTCATGCAATTGTGTGAAGTGGCGATTGTAAGCCAACTATGTATCTTTTTCCCTTATGTATTACATGGTTGTGTGAAGATTAGCTCACTTGCGACATTGCTTACAATGCGGTTATGCCTCTAAGTTGTGCTTCGACACGTGGGAGATATAGCCGCATCGTGGGCGTTACAAATTGGTAATTAGAGCCTTCCCCGACTTAGGAGCCCCCTGCTTGATCGAATCGCTGGCGTTGTTGAGTCTAGAAAAATGTTTTTGAGTCATTTAGGATTATATATATCAGAGAGTAGGATTCTTTTTACTCCTCAGTCCCTTCGTCGCTCTGGTGAGGCATCCTGACATAGAGTTTTGACTCTTCTCTTCTCAAATTTCACTAAAAAAAATTAGGATCACGCGGGTATATTGGAATCGTTCTGATGGTTTTGTGACGAGAACATTGTTATTGGTGCCTCCTAACATTTAGGGGTTGTGGCAGTGTCCCGGGGAGTTGAGCTCCGAGGTGTTGTCGTCACAATTTTATCTTTGAGATTCTGGAATACCTGAGTTTTGCCGACATCGAAAATCTCTTTTATGCAGTTGTTGGTGAGATAACCTTGACGCCACCCAGTACTGGGGCGGGAGTTCGGGAGTATCGCCATAACTCGTATAACGGATGCTTTTCGAAGGTTGAGGTAAACGATTTCTGAAGGTTTCTTGGTTATGTGTTGAAGGATGGATACAGCTGGATGTAGGATTTGCTAGTTTTGGGTGAGATATTATGCTTCCCCTGTATCCCCAACACCTGATTGCATAACCAGAAAGTTTCGGGAGTTTATAAGTGGGAATTCAAGTAGCTCTTAGGATATCTTTCCGACAGATGCATGATATGAGATTGGGGTTCGACGTCTAGTGGTCCGCCTATCCACGGTTGGTTTTACAGTGGTCTCGTTGTGTCTTAAAGAGTCCTTGGCTATGCTGACTTGGGAACGCTTCGTATGTCATGTGCACTGCCTTGTACATGATGGTGCTGTACGATCGAGCCCATGTAGGCCCCACCACAAAAACTTCGGACGAAATCTCTATCATATGTTTGTTCCGGCTTATTTTGCAAGCCAATCCTTTGTTTTTTTTGTTTTCAGTTGTGGTATTCAAGTTGCTTCGAAGTAAAATGTTGATTCCATACCTTTCCTAAATGATGTTCTCATACTCCATTGTGAATACCAATCCTTCATGATTATCGAGATTCTCATGCCAATCCTTTTCTACCGGTGTGATTCTCTTCAAGATGATCCTATCATTTTTTCCTATTTGCAAGATCCAATCTCAGTTCTTCTCAATGTTGTTTGTTTCATCCGTCCCAAGTTGTCCTTGTTTTTTCCACCCTCCCACCCTTTTCTTCGAGGACTCGGATTTCTTAATCAAGTATCCAGCTTATTGATGTGAAGTCTCTCCATTCTTTTCCGTCAATATTCTTACCCGGTGGTTCTCATGAAGATGTTCTACTAGTTCAGCATTCCTCGTTTCTTTTTCTTCTCCGATGGATTCAATTCAAGTTTTCAGTGTTGATGATATTCCTTTCCTTGTTTCAAATGCTTTCTCATGCCGGTGCACCTCTCAACGATCCTCTTCTCGCTATTCATTTGTTCCGGAGTGCTGAAGATATCTCGAAGATTTGTGTTTCCACTCTACATTCGTTTAACCTATTCTGAGGTTGTTATCTCATTCAAGCCTTTTAATTCAACCGGTGAAATCTATCTTCCAAGCGACCTTTTCAACGGTGTTTCTTTTGAGTGGGCCCTAACCCACATGTCTTTTCCCAGGATCTTACCTGACTCTTCTAACTTTTCCCAGAGTTACTCTCTAATTCTTTTCCAAGTTTGACGTAAGAATGAATTATCATCAGTCATTTGCATTTCTCCAAGATCTTTCAAATTCTTTAAATCATTGGTTCAACCTTTCTATTCATCATCCCAGAGTATCTCAACAATTCATGGTGGTGTTTCTCATCGTCATTCCCAGACTTTGAAGACCGAAGAAGAGTTTTTGTCCTCTAAATCTTGCTCCTTTCTCTTCAAGATTCATGGTTTCAGCTTATTGCCATTCTCTCATAATTGTTTTCAATTGTGAGAATTCTTTCCACCTATCCGGAGCAATTCAGGAGTCTTTTCAGTTTGATTCTCCGGAGCCTATCAGCTCATAATTATTCATTCCAGCTTTCAGCTCTCGTTCTCAAAAACTTACCGGTGCATCGCTCAAGTATTCTCTAGTCAGTTCATGATCTGTTCGTTCACTTGCACCTAAATTTTCTCAAACATCTTCGTTCATTTGTTAATTCTTCCCGGTGCTTCAATATCTTCCTTTGATCGTTTTCAATTCTTACGGTGGTTTGCTCAAGATTCTCTTCCTTGGTGATCATATCAATTCATTCGTTGTTTCAATCCTACCGGTGTTTCATTGAAGACCTTATCAAGTTATCGATATCTCTCTTAATCCTTTTCAACGAAAATAAG